>NW_004524757.1:1364380-1370633 GCF_000260255.1 Octodon degus | reverse complement strand
AAAACCCGGGGACAATAAAGACTTAACAACTGTGATAATGAAATATTTGAACACAACTTTGTAAACCATGTCAGCCCTGAGCAGAACAATCCAAAGAGTCTATGAAGGATTCTGGAACTGAATGTGTTTGCATATTTGGAAACTTTCCTCAGCATGTGACATAATTTCCACTTAAAGAAAAAAAAACATTAAAAATGTGAGTCAAAACTGTAGGACAGATTATCCTCAAATGTAAGATGCACTTGATGAACAGGTATATTAGAGTAATCTGATTGAAGTGACAAAGTATAGATTTATAATATTACAGACAGGAAAGTATTGTTGATAGTTTGAAAATCTAAATAATGTGACATAAAATTCCCAGACTTCACTTGCTTAATGTGACCTTGATGTGGACCACAGTGAGATTTGTGCCCTATAGTAGCCCAAGCCGCCTCTTCCTCATGTCTCCTGTGCAGTGTTGGGTAAGCACTGACTAACAGGCCGTTTCATTTTTCTGCTTTCTCAGTGACTGACTACTTCTTCTGCAGGATTCATGGTGGCTTACTGCCATGGTGGGGCCCTTAGACAATTATGATTTCCATTATCTTTTATTGCCTTGCAGCCTGAAAATAATTCTCCCTTTTGCTACCTTGTGCAGCTTTTCATCTCCCATTTAAGTTGCTTGTTCTCCAGGTCACTTTCTTGTTTCTGCATTCTAAACATGAAAATACTAAGTTTTCGTCTTTCTTTATCCATACTCTTAAGTTGATCTCAGCTACAGCAATGAGCTCTTGTGTGCTTATATAGGATGAACCATACATAAGGGGACAAGAAAAGAGGTGAGTGGAAGAGTTAAATAACATTTATATAAAATCTAAATGATAGCATTTATTGCACACTCGCATGGTGCTAGGCGCTGGGCTAGGATCTTTCACTGTGTCAGATAATTAAGTCATCAGAACAACCCTCTTCTATGGCCCATTATATTCTTGTTATCCACTTGACTTCTTTTTGAGTCCTTGCCATTTATACAACATTCCAATTTCTCATCAATTGTATAATTTCAGCAATTCTCTCCAACTATCACATTATCAACTTTGATCTGGTGGATCATTTCTAAAATTAATGTGGTATAATTTCTTCAATCTTAAGAACAGGATCATCTCCCCACACACAGTTTCTACCACCACCTCAATTATTTGCTTGTTGTTTGCAAACCTCGTATAAAAAGTTCTTCTGAGTTTGCTATTTCCAATTTCCCTCCTCTTTCTTTCTTGCACCCACTCCAAGAAGGCTTTCACCCCACTATTTTGCTCAACTGCTGTTTTCAAGGTCACCATGTTGCAAAATGCAATGATCAATTATCATCCCTCATCTTACTTGACCTGTAAGTAATAGTTGATGAGGCTGATACTTCCTCTTTATTGTGACTTGGTTTTCAGCACCTATTTCTCTGGTTTTCATCATAGCTTGCTGGCTGCTCCATCTTAATTTCTTCCGATGATCACTTTTCTTCTTCATAAATTCTGCAAATTGTAGTGCCCTGGAATTCTGCTCAGTCCCAGGACATGTTGCTCCATCCACACTCACTAATTTGTTTGATATATTACTTTGTTAGTGCAGCTGTAACAAAGAATCATAGCACTGAAGGTTGAAAGTCTATGAGCAAGGCTTTTACAGGGTTGATTTCTTCTTTGTGTAGCAGGGAATGGTCTTGCCCTACTGATGGCTTTCTTAATAATCGCAGGACATTCTCTGGGCATGTTTGCCCAGAGTTCTCCCTTTTTACAAGGATACCCATCTTATCAGAATAATGCCAAACTTCCTATCTAAAAACCTCCTTTTTGGGGGCCAGGGATATAGCTCAGCAGCATAAGTGCCTGCCTGGCAAGCTCAAGGTGTCAAGTTAAATCCCTGGTACAGCAATAAGATAAAATAAAAAAGTTAAAAAAAAAACCTCCTTTTAAGTAATGACCCTGGTAACAAATCTGTCTCCAAATCAGGTTGCAATTTGAGTTACTGGTTATTAGCACTTCATTGTATCAACTTTGGGAGCGCAGAATTCAATCCATAGCAACTGATCTCCTTATAGAGTTTTATTCTGCACATAACCTATATTCACATTAATGAGTACCCAAATTATGTGTCCACACTGGGTACCTGCCATGAATTTCAGGTGGTGTTCTTTGACTCCTCTTGGATACTTCATAGACATCTTAGATTTGCTATGATCATACCAACTTCTTGTCTCTGCACCTCACCCTGCAACATCTTCGGGCTCTTCCCTGGCTTTCCTCATTGCAGTCAGTGGGAAATTCATCATGTCAGTTCCTTGGGTAAAATAGTTGTTATCGTCTTTAACTCTTTTTTTCATAACAAATATTTATTTAACTGACAAGCATTGTTCCATATTCCAAATGTATCCAGAATCTGACCACTTCCCGCTTCTTTCTCTGCTATTAATCTGACTTGAGTCACATCCTCTTCCACCTAAATTATTAAAGATAGTTTCCTGCTAGGCTTCTATGCTTCTTCCCTTGCTCCTGTGCAATATTATACTCATAGAAGCCAAGGTGAATTTTTACAATGGTAAGTCAGATCAAGTTAGTTCCCTCCTCTGCATCCTCTATTGGCTTCTCTTACAGTGGTCTGCCAGATCCATCATGATGTTGGATCCAGTTACCCTCCTGACCTCACCTCCTACCCTACCTTCTTCTATTCACTCTCATCTTTCCCTACTTGCACAGGCCCCCTTGCAGCTTTTCAAACAGGCAGCCTTATTGCTTTTGCCTTGAATGCTTTTCTCACGGTAGCATAGCTTAGTCAGTCACCTCTTTTGCATCTTTGCTCAGACAGCACTTTCCTAGTAAGTCCTTTCCTGAGTTCTCTGCTTAAAATGGCAGATCCTCTTGTAGCTCCCAAGCACTTTCAGTACCATTGCCCTGCTTTTATCTACAGCATTTATCACCATCCAATGTACTATATAGTTGATTTTTTATTGTCAGTTTCTAGCCACAAAAACATCACATGTCCCTTTGCTTAGAGATTTATATGTGCAAAATCTATGCTTGAGTTGAAGAAATATTAGTTGACCCCCTCACTTTTTCTTCCCAACAGTCACTGCTCAACATCGTTTCTGTGCCAGACCTTGTGCTGAGCAGTAGGGACAAAAAGATGAGGATTCAAGCTCTTTGTCCTTGCCCTTGAGGAAATCAAAAGCCCAAGTTTTCCCAGAAGGAGTGACACATGGCCATGTGAGTGACAAACACCATTGATCTGGAAGGACAGTTCATAGCAAACCGGGAAGTGATCACTCACCAAGAGAAACCCAAATGTGCCCTTCCCCAAGGCTCCTCTGACTTTGCAGTTTTTCCGTGTCTATAAAAATAACTAAGCTCATCTCCACAACATCTCTGATTTATATGCTTGTGAAGTCATGATTATGATTATTTATGCAAATGAAATTAATTTCCAACCTCATCACAGTCTTTATTTAGTGTTTGGGGGCCTGAGACTCTACACTACTAGAGAGGCCCCTCATTTTCAGTAGGCATCAGGTCTAATTTCAAATGCAGGAAGGGAGCTGCTATTTAAGGAACCCTGGTGTGAGCTCTTTTTTAAAGCAAAATCTTTTTATTTCAAAGTGAATAATCTCTGCCAATTTATCTTCTTTGTATGATTTGAAAAAGTCTGATGCATGCACTTCTAATATATGGGAATTTGAATTTGTGCATGATATAGTTGAAAGAACCCTGGATTGAATCTTTGTCTGAGCAGTGCTGCTGATTGATTCTGTGATTTCAGATCACTTTAAAAAAAAAAAAACTTTTCCAGTATCATAATTTCTCCCATTACTAGGCAAAGGACTACACTTTTGGTTTCCTGAGCATCTGTGATTCTCGATCTAGAGTATCATTGCTTTTTCCACTTACATGACTGACCTCTTTCTAAACCCTTAGTTAACAGTTATTTCTTGCTGAGTGCTGAGTATTGCATCTAATTTATGCTCCTTGGAAACAAAAAACTTAATAGACAAGTAGAGCTAGATTTTACTGTTATTTCTTTCATTTACCTGTGACATGGGATTTTAGAATGTATCTATATGAATGAGACTCTGGTATATTTAAATAATATTTATCAGGAATATACATGAGTACTGATATCCAATCTGACACACTTAATTCATTTATTCCCTGATTAGTCCCATGAGAATTAGTATTTTGTAAAAATGAAAACTGAGGCTCAGCATGGATTTCCCTGACTCCCAGGTCACTACAGAGTACCTCCTATATTGTAGGCACAACTCAGAAATATTAACTCCTTACTCTTCCTGTAACCTCGCAGGGAAACTAAAGCAATGAGGGCTTCAGGAGCCTGTCAGATGTTATAAAAGTCTTCGTGAGCAAAGCTGAGACTTGAATCCAGGGATTCTGGCTCAGGATTCTTGCTGTCATCCTATACACTAAACTGAAGAGGGTGCCTAAGTTTGCACAACCATTCCACTGAGGAGCCTAGGTTCCTATACTTTCACCTGGGTTTCACGGAATCTGTATATCTGACTTCACCTATACGCACATACACAAACTCTAAAGGTATTATAGGCATGCTTTTGCATACCACCAAATGGCATAACTTTTCTGTCATCAGAAATTTCTATCAGGTAAGTAAATTCTATTTGCTACAGATAGCTTTATACATTAGTACTGTCTTGATAAATGTTTTGTTAGAGTCTATCAATGCTGATGGACTTTTCAAATGATTTTCCTTGCTTTTTAATTTGTAAAATAGTGAAGTTTAGTAAAATCAATGGGTGAAATCTTAATTAACTTTGTGTACCTTTATGAACTCTGAGTTTGCAGATGATGACGTTTAATTGAAAAATCGCTATCCTTTATTGGGGACATGGATAAATAGATCAATTTACATCTACATGGTAGATGTTTATCACTGAACTATTCACATTGAATTCTAGTCCCACTGTTACTACAAATGGACTAGATGCACATAAAGAAACATGAATGGATATTTCAAAACACAATTATTGGAAATAGTAACTGTGATGTATAGTGTATTATCATTTATGTAGATAATATGCAAACACAAAATGTCAGACTGTATGTTTCAAACAATGATTCTTTTTTATCAAAACCACATGCCTATTTCTGGTAATCTGAACAACTACTTTGAACATAACAATATGCAATATAACAACTATTGTTGATTTTCTGTCATCTTGCTTTGAAATTCTGTAATTTCTTTTTTACTCTCTTGACACTAAAAATATACATATAGAAATAAGGACAAATAAAATATTTAAGTGGATGCAATTGGAGGACAAGAATAGGGATAGATAATGTGCCCACTAATCTTGTCAATCTGACTGGATTAGGAGGCTCCTGCAGAGATGAGCAGATGATGGGGGCACTATGCTCACTGATCCTGTGATGTCCATAGGTGAATTCACTGTTAGGGAGTGGGACCAGTTAGAGCAGGGAGGTCGATGGAAGTATGGTATTTAAGGCTATCAGTCTTGTTGGTCCTGTTCCCCTGTGTTCTGCTGCCCAGCTACTATAAGGTGAGCATCTTTCCTTTGCCAGGCCCTTCCACTATAATGTTTCTGCCTTGGGGCCAAATGACCATGGACTGAACCCACTGAAAGTGTCACCAATATCTAACTTTTCATCCTTTAATTTGAAAGTGTTGGGTATTTTATCCCAGCAACAGGAAAGTGAGTTAATATAGGCAATTAAGGACAAAGCTGAATAATAAAGTCTCAGAAAAACAATGTCTTTTCATGAACAGTTCATGGTAAGCCAGGTGTCATATTATCATAGGGAGAATACTGCTTCCAATCCCAGTCTTTCACTCATTACTTTTATGTCTTTGGTGGGATTATTAATGTTACCAAGCCATAGTCTCTATAGTATAAAAAAGCATATTTCAGATAGACAGATATATGGATTAAAAAGGACCTGTTCATCTCCAGTTCCTTAGCATGCAATTAAATTCTCAGCCTTTTTCAGTTTTCATTTGGTATAACCCATTTCTACTTGTTTTTTTAAAAAATTAATTTTATTGAGAAAGAAATAACAATGAGACACTTTCAAAACTGATTAGTAGGACAGTTACAATAATTAATACATTGCATATTGTTGTCTTTGTAGTAGTTATTCATAGTACAAGATGCAGATATGGTATCCTCTCCAAACACTATTAGTACAAATCTTTCTTCTCATTGAACTAAGAGAATGTAGCTGTATATCTATCCTAA
>NW_004524757.1:1352082-1364131 GCF_000260255.1 Octodon degus | reverse complement strand
TTTTCTTCTGGATGGTTAAGACCAAGATAAAGCAAGACCTATATAGCAAAAATATAACTTTTGTATCTGACAAGGTCAGTCAAATCCCCTCAGGATTTACCCTGAAACCCTGTGCCTCAGTTTGTAGATCCTTTGTCAGTGTCAGTCACGTGGATAAGTCACAGCCATCGCTTGACCAATTTTGCTCTCTGTGAAAGCCTGAGAAAATGTTTTCTCTCCATGTGTCTCTCCTTAGGCACACTCTACATCAACGATCGCTTTCCTCTGTGGCCCTAGTTTGAGTACCATAGCCCTGGTTGCCTCTATCTGTATTTGATATCATCAACTGAACTTTCTATCCACATACACATCTGACAGGCTGCCAACCTTACAGCATTTCTAAAAATTTTGTTTATTTGAAAGCTATGACTTTTCAATTTCAATTTCATTTTGAATGGAGTGCTTTTTCATCAGTATTTGAAACAAAAACTTGATGTAGAAATTTGCATCTTACAAAGTATTTTCATATCTCTTGTTTTATTGGACTTGTGTAGTGATCTCCAATGAAGATGCTAGAATACTCATTTTAGTAATGAGAAGACTGACGCTCACAGAGACAAAGTCACTTAACAACATAGAGTTCATAAGCAATGGGTACAGAATGTGAATCTAAGTCCTCTTCCAGTGAGTCTTACATTATTCCCATAACAGTATGTCATGGCTCTTTAGGTAATAGTTGTTATTTGTTGATCCAAGATATGACCCCTTTCATTTTACCAGGTATGATTAGGTCACGCTAGGAAAGTAAAGTAATGATAAATTTGACTCAGGACTCAAACTGTGTGATTCTGAAATACAGTTTATTTTCTCTGCAACGTCTGCTGTAAACCTCACTGATTTACACATCAGCAGACCTGCTTCTGCTTGAGGATGTGTTGGAAGTGGTAACCATAAGGGTTCTCAGGAGCTTGCACTGTGACTTGCAGAATGACAGACTAGAAAATCTCTAAATACTCTCCCCAAATCTAGTGCTCTTTGGTTAATCAGATGTAGGAAAGTCACTAATGGGAACTTAAAATCAATTCAGGAGTGGAAGATATTGTTTTATAATGTTTTATGGGAATGATTACATGAAAGTAGCACTTGTTTTAGAATAATTTACATTAGAATCACACTTACAGTTAGCATAGTTCTATTAAGCACTGATAATGGGATTACATCCCGATAATAAACCGTTATTAGGTTGTTCGTATTAATTTCATTGTAACAGATAATTAATCTTGAAATAAAATGTAAGTTCTAATTCTAAGGGTTGTTTCAATATGATAAAAATGCAATGATTCAGAAAACCAAGTCAAAAAAAGTGTTTCTTTTTGGAATGGAAGAAAACATATTTCAGTTTGGATTTTAAAATTCTGTGCATAACACTTAACGTTCTTGGCTTCAGTTGTAAGCATTTAACAAGCAACTACACTCAATGAAGTTGAATCTTGGCTTTTGTAATCAAGTGATTATTGAAACCAATGGATTTATCATTGTTTATTCTACAACCTGTTTACATGTTGTTGTCTTTTCTGTTCACTATTTTACATTTCAGGCAGGTATAGAATTATAACTGTGATCTTTTATTAGAACTTTAATATACAGTCTTTATTAATATCTGAAATGTTCTCTGCCACCTCCACATTCCTACACTGACATTGCTGCCTTGGCATGTTTTGGAAAGCCCATTCAGCCACACATGACTTTTGTTGAGTTGCTGTTTCGCAGTATAGGCCCTTCCTTGGTAGCATGATCTTTAGCGTGGTGTGGAGAGTACAGAATATGATGAAACTGAGTGGAATATTTGGAAGTTGTACCATTGATTTTCATTAGGATGGGTATTTATTTATTTATTTATTTACTTGTTTATTGTTTTTGGTGCTGAGGACCGAACCCAGGGCTTCCAGCTTGCTAGGCAAGCATTCTACCTCTGAGCCAAATCCCCAGCCCCTGTTTTGTATCTCAACAATTATTAAGTCTCAGAGCTGGCCAGATAGCTCAGTGGATTAAAGTTCTTGTTTAGGCAGACACAGGGACTAGCGGGTTCACTAGCCCCGCCCCTGGGGTGTACTGACACAGCGATTGAGACTGGGCGTGGCAGCACATACAAGTAATCCCAGTGCTTGGGAAGCTAAAAACCAGAGGATCACTATGAGTCCAATCTGTGTAGTGAGACCCTATAGACCCTGTAGTCCCTGCACTAAAAAAAAAAAAAAAAATTAAGTCTCATAACTACTCATTGTGCTTTTACAAATTTCTGTTAAAATGCTATCATTTAGCTTTGAGATTTTTTGTATTATGCAAAGAAGTGCAATATGCTTTATCTCATTGGATAGCCCTTCATAAGAGTCCTACACATAAGAGGAAGATACATTACTTACCCCATTTGCCAAGTATAGGAACTAAGGCTCATAACCATAGACAGCCTCCTAAAATACAGCAAATTTTCAGTTGATCCACTGCAAGACTCATGCTTTTTCCATTACCACGACATTATCGTACATAAGCAAAGGACATTCATGACTTTGGGGCTCATTATTAATCTCTTCCTTATCAATATGAAGATCAAATGATTCAAGGGTTTTCCAAATAGGTTGACTTTGCATTTCACTCTCTCTTTAACAGTGTTCACAAGGTTATTTAACTTTTTAATGTTGCATGACATTTTTGCTTTATAAGAATGGCCTCAATCTCATTTAAAGACTCCTGCGCCAGTTCATAGACTAATTACCAGCTGTGGATGTTCCCTCTGTGCTGAGGGTCTTCTCAGGATGATGAATGTTCATATGTACTAGGTTCAATGGATTCTAAATGAAGTGATTAATTTAAAAAATCAATTAGTGTGGAGAGGAAGTATTTTACTCATACCATCCTCTGGTTTAGAATGCTCTCCTCTATAGAGGTGGTGGTATGACACCCAAAGTAAGCAGGGAGTAACCTAAGCCAAGGAAACAAGGCCCTGGGGATGCTGACTGTTTTTTGCCCAAGAGTCGGAGGAAATTTTTCTGTCAGCCAGCAGCTTTTCATCCCCTGGTCTGCTGAGTAGTGAATGCCCTTGACTTGTTCCTTCAGTTTGTCCTTCATTGGGCTTGGAGACGAAAATGTGTTTACAATGAGCACTTTCTTGTACCATTCTCCTTTTCAAAGCTACAGGATCACAAAGCAATAGATTATCAGTGGGAACTCACTCATCTCTTCAGTGAATCTGCCCCACTGAAACTTGTGGCAACTTTGTCAGCCTTTGGACACTTTGAAAATGAACACAATGCCAAATTCAATGATATGGAGATAATTAATTTGAGCTTATTTTCTTCTGACCTTACCTCATGTTTTTGCAAACTAATTGATAGATGTAGTTAAATTAACCAGATTGATCTAGTGGAACTATTGAATATTCCATTAGCAGACTTAGTTGCTTTGTATGATACAGCCCTATTTTTGTGTTTGCTGATGATTGCATGTATTTATTA
Organism: Octodon degus; assembly: GCF_000260255.1. Taxonomy (NCBI): domain Eukaryota; kingdom Metazoa; phylum Chordata; class Mammalia; order Rodentia; family Octodontidae; genus Octodon; species Octodon degus. Next base: position 1,360,640 of record NW_004524757.1, on the reverse strand, counting down.
ATAATGACATTTTCATCTTCAAAATTACTCCAGTGTGGATGAGAAATAATACAGCCATCCTATTTATTACTTCTGTTGTTCTTAGCTATACTTTGAAAGAAGCAGGGCTACCTAGACATCCCAAATAACATGAAATTATTTGTATGTTATTTAATTTCTGGGAGTCCAAGAAACTATGTTGACCAAAAGGAGATGTAAAGGTACAGTCGGCTTTAGTATAACTGAATATTGTATTATTTTGCCAGGACTGACTAACAGAGTAGTACCACAGACTGACTAGTTTAAGTAACACAAAGCACATCACGGCAGGGTTCTAGAGGCTACATGTTTGAATCACTGTATTCCAGCACCCTACATCCATTTCTGAGAGATGTAAGGCAGGATTTGTTTTCAGCCTCTTGTCTTGGCTTGCACATAACTGTGTTCTGTTCCCCGATCTCCTCTTTCTGTAACACTGACATACTGGATTATGTCAACTTGGATCAATTATTTTATTTGATTAGCTATGTAAATATCAAAAAAGGTAAGGAATGAAATTGAGGACGAAATTGAGTCAATTAAAGACATACCCATTATATATATATATATATATATATATATATATATATATATTACCAGAAAAACATTTTTTCCTTGTTGTTTTGTTTTCAGATATCTTGCTATATTGCCCAATATGGCCTCAAACTCCTGAGCACAGATGATCTTCCTAAGTCAACCCACCAAATGATTGGGAGTACACCCGACCACACAAAGCAATGTTTTTGAGGGACAACCCCATTTAAGTCCAGGTACATACTTATAATTAGATGCCATCACATGCCTTTAACAACTCATGGAAACTATAGCCCATTGCACATGACTTAGTCCAATACACACAGTTGCCACATGGAGGAATCTGGATGAAAATTTTGAGCCTGAACCTTCTGTCTGTCTGTTTCATTGGTTCTGCCACACACAGAAGTAGAAGTGGAGGAAACTGTTATAATTCTGGGGCATGTGAAAGGAACATAGAGTCCACGTCTTTACTGAGCTTTTAGTTTACAGAAGTGTCTTCATCCATCTCCCTTATCCAGAGAAATTAGTGCAAAATTACACATTGACTTTAATGTGCACTGGTGTTCGAGGGGAAATTAGAAAGAAATTGGGATGCTTCAGTCAGAGGATGTAGTAAATAAAAGGAATCTTTTGAATGTGGAAACAAGCACAGCAAATTTATACCTAGCTATACAATCTGTTTACTTGAAAATTGTTTCCAGGGCCAACTCTTGAGCATCATTGTCTTCTCATTTCCCAAAAGTAAGTTTTTCAATACATAGATGATTTGGGGACTTGAAGCTTACTTTTAGATGTGTGGGTTGAAAGTAAGGGTGAGGGGGACAGATCTAGGTTGGCATGAATCTTCTGTTGAAGATCCACTGCAGTATCTGTAAGACATGGTTACCAGTAGGTGGTCATTTGGTGGTGATCAAATATATCATCTTAATTCCTGTGAAGATTGTAGAAATGAAAATTGAAAATTTCCCCATGGTTTAAGCTAGTTTTATGGCTGCTGCCAAGGGACTCTAAGCATGCCATTTTTGATTGTTTAGTTTGTTTATAACATCGTCCTCTTATTCCTCTGGATAAAAGTATTTTCTCTGGCAGAGAAAGACATTTTTCAGTAGAATGATGCACATTCTTTATTTGAGTTGGCTGGCTTAGCAGTATGATTAAAAAAAAGAGACTTTAAAATACAAAATTGTCAATCTTTCATCCTGACTGTATCAACTAAGGATGATTATAAGACTCTGGCTGGGAGATAGATGATTTGACATTTCCACAGTGTTCTTTGACGTAAGTTATTGTAGTTTTTCCTGCTTTTTTATTTGCCCACCCATATTTCATAAATTGAAAGAATGTATATAAATTAGGAAAGTGAGTACACAATGGTGACCTTTTCATTACTCTGCCTTTTCATTATTTAGGGTTTTCATTTTGATGGAGAGAGATAGAGAGGCTGACATCTTTCAATGATGTCTAGAAATTTTGTTTATGCAACCTTTCACAAAACCATCTTCCAATTTTAGTAGTAAAAGGAAAAACAATTAAACCTTTTCCTGGAAGATGTAGGAGACATGGAGGTACTAATCATGTGGTGAAGTTTATAGTCCTACAAGCATGTAGATTCTCTTTGTAAAAATAGGAGAACTAGCATTTGAATAAATCTTTGCAGTTTTCCAAGTATTTCCTATTTATATTTTAGCTAATGTATTTAATAGCCTTGCAAGGTAGGCAAAGCTGATATTGTCATTCCTTGAGCATTTAGAGATGAGGCGTGGTGGAATCTCAGCGTGATTGGGTGGCAAGGAAAGAGAAGAAGGTGGCATGAATTGACAGGTAGGTTGAGAAAGTATTATTAATTCAGTTACAGAGTTGTCCAAAGGTCCTGACTCTCTTGGAATATTGTCATTGTCTGAGTCGAGGGCTGCCACTTTTAGGAGGCCTATCTGGTTGATGGGGTCATGGTGCTTGGGGTTTTAAGTATCAGAATCCAGCAGGAGTTAATATGGCCCTGAATTACCTTGACAGAGAAGAGGATACAGAAACTTATTCATAAACCCTGAAGTGTACAGATGCACACAGGTCATCTCTGACATGGTGAGCCCTCAATGAATGGCAGGGGGCACTTTGCAGGTTCTACAGGAGCCAGAGCTAAAGCTTTCAGCCCACATAAATTTGGCTGACATTAGGATCAGAATGGACATGTGTTTAAACATGCATATAATGTGCAGCTGTAAGTCTACTCGAAAGAGACCACAAAACGTTAGTGCAAGGAGAAGGAAGAAGGACCTAGCAGCTATCTTCTCTCTGCTTTGTAGGAACAAAAATTTGGAAGAGTCACAGAGTAAGAGGATAGAATGGGTAAGAATGCACTTTGGGTTACATTTTTGTCTTCTGCATGTCATAGAACTGCCAGAGACAAACATGAAAGCTTTTGATATTTTATACATTAAGTCAAGTGTTACAATGTCTGAAGTCTAGGCTCTGGGGTAAAGAAATAGGTTGTGCCTCAGAAAGAGAACAGTCCATGGGATACACTGAGAAGCTCTGTGAGTCCATATCTTCTGTATCCCACGTGGCTGATTCAAAGACATGGCTGACATAGCTGTATGTTTTAGATTTTCCATATTTCCTTAGCTTAATGCACCACAATTAAGGTCGCTGATATACACATCTTGGTTCTCTGTATAAATTCTTTCATTATAAGGATTAGATCACTGTTATAGAGTTATTGCACACATATAAATGATTTGCAGAACAGAGAAGATCCAATACATACTTCCCCTGAACTCTTAGTCTTCATTAAATCAGGTGAATACAGAGTAGGAATGGAATAAGGAGTCAGTTTTATGAGAATAATCCTTGCAAATTTATCCAGGGTGTACTTGTTGCCAGATATGTGATGGACACATATGCACTCGGTGTCATTATGAATATTCTATATTAGTTCATGGGCATGTTGAGATGGAGAATATGATCTTGAGATGGTGATAATTATTTTGAAGTAACAACGAATGATTGCATGTACTTAGTAATTAATGAAGGACAACATAGAACCCAATTCGTGGAAATAGATTTCGTCCCCTGCTAATTACAATTATTGCCCCTTATCTGTGCTTCCATAGCTTTTGTTTTCTTCTATTATAGATGAGTTCTTTACATGACTGCTTCCTTCAGTAGAGTGAAAGCTTATTAAAGGTAGGGACCATGTTTCCTTTCTTTTGCAATGATTACAGCACAACAGCACAGCATTCTGAAGGTAATGGAATAATAAATAAATCTGTATATGTAGAATCAAGGTAAACAGAAGAAATGAAAACAACTATTATAGTTCTTTTATTTCACAAAAGATTCTGTTCTAGCCTGAGAAAGTATCAATTTCCAAAATTATATCCTCATAAAAATCACTATTAACTGATATGTAGTAGAGTGAAATAACAACTAAATTACCAACTGGGACATTGGAATGTTTGCTCTAAATACACTTCCCATTACTCCATGATCCTGCGTGAGTGCCATCCACTCCATGAGCCTTACTTCTACTTGTGTTTGAAATGAGCCCATTTTGATGATCATTTTGGATCCATCCTGCTCAACAATTTGAGTCCTTAAAGAAGGCAGTGTAGAAATGGTCCCATGAGGCTGAGATTCTGTGAGTTTATTCTGCATGTAGAGGACAAGTCAGAAGTTAAGTTCCAAGTGTACTTCATTTCCTGATAATCAGGCAATGAGAGTTTACTTCCAATAAACCAAAAAAAAAATAACAAAGAAAATAAAAATCAGCAACGATCTTACAATCCAGGGATAACCAAAATGCACATCTTAGAATACTTCCCTGTAGTTAACACTATGTGAATGGGGGGCCTGCTCATTTTAGCTCAGTTGTTTAAGTGAGTACTTAAACAAAGCTATGAGGATGCTGTGGTTTGATCCCCAGATCCACAAGCCTTACCAGACCTGCCCTGAAGGCATTCTGAGCCAGAAAAAAAAAACCCCACCACTACCATGTGGATTAAGTGGAGAGAGAAAGGAAGACAAGAAAGACAGTAAAACAGATGTGTATTTACAGGATTGTATTCCATAAACTGCTTGGTATCATGCATTAGTCACTTAGCATTAAATTTTGAACATTTTGCTGTCATTAAGTGTTAGTGGAAAGAAAGATTTTAGAAGCTGAGTTGTATTTTATTGGCATGCATCATAATTTACTTCACCAATCTCCCGTTGTTATAATGTGAAGCACATCTTTTAACATAGATCTTTACAAGTCTTAGTCTATTTTCTTATGAAGTATTCACAGCACATGAACATTTTCAAGATTTTTCATAGCTATTGCCAAGATGCACTAAAGGGAGAAAGGATGCGATACAATTTATGCTGCCACGAGTAGCTCATGAGGAGACCCATCTCAATATATTTGCTGTCTCCACGAAAATTTAGCCTTCTTGCTTTTATAAGTTTGATATGTGACTATAATATATTTTGTCATTTTAGTTACTTTCCCAGATTACTAGTGAGATAGAAAGTTTTCTACCATGTTTATTACCTATTAGTTACCTACTCAATCCCCTTGGCTGCTCTGGGAGTGCTTTGTTATATTTACTTGCAAATATTTTCCTATTTTATCATTTGCTGCTATTTTTAATGTTTCCCTTTTGTTTCACTGGAGCTCTACCTTTTCAGATAGTCAAATTGAGCAATCTTTTTCTTTACGGTTTCTTTTTTGGTTTCTGCTTAGAAAAGTCTCTTTCACTCGGAGATTATATAAAAATGCAGCTATTGTCTCCTTTTGGTGGAGTATGTGGGTGGAAGAGATTAGATACCCGTGCTTACTTTGTGGTTGTGGGAGTCTTTATGTAAAAGCATTTTGTATTGTGCTTAATCAAGTAATCATTTCTTTTATTATCCTTGTTTTATAGGCACCGTTGCAAGATGGAAAAATTTAAAAGTGTTTTAATAAAAATGAGTAAGCCTATTTGGTTCTAATTTAGTATAATCACTCAGGCATTTTATTTTTCTTCTCCACTTTTATCTTTTCTCTTTCAAAATGTTTAAATGTAGAACTTCGGCTGAATTTCTTTAAATTCAATTTTTCTTATATAAGATAACAAATACGGAGATCATCTTTCTTCTCTCTCACTTTCAGACCCCAATCTTTAAATGTCTTGTATGCCTCTCCACATGGACACCTTGTAGTTATTGTAGAGTCAAAATGTTCAAAAGTACATTCATCACCTCCCACAAGAGGAAGCATTTCTTCTCTCCTGGCTAGCTCTGCTCAGTTGTTTGCTGGTTTTGTGATGACATAACAGTATAACATCACAATTTTAGTGCTAGCTTCAAGCCAATATCCCTCTCTGCCATCTTATTCAGCTAGTCAGAAACTCCTGTTGAGTTTCTCCCTTGTCATGCTACTACATGTCATCTCTTTGATCTACTCCCTCCTGACATAATTTGGGGGCTCTTTGTTTTCTCTAATTCATTGGTTGCCACCACCAACTGGCCTGCATTGTGTGCTGTCTTCACCTTTATAACTGAATTCGCCGAGGCATTTCTTGCAAATGCATTTCTGCTCATTGCTCTAAGGCCTGACTCAGTGGTCACTGTCTTTGGTGAGGGCTATGCAGTGCTAGAGTGGCAAGGAACCCAGTTGCTTTTCCCTTTTGAGTCTCCCAAAGGGACAGTTTGTGGATTAAATTGATAAGCCTGAGAGGAAAAGAGTTTGCAGGTGACAGTGTGAAAGCAAGTTGGTAAGACACATGGGAAGGTAGGCAAGGGCAATATGCTATCTCCTTCATCCCATTAATCACAAATCCTGCGTCATGTGCTGTTCAAACCCCTTCATAATTGTAGAAATTAATATTGAAAGAATAACGTAGGTTCTATTTCTAACTTCCTAGATCATCAAAGTTACAATGCTGGTAGTCAAATTGTTGGTCAATACAATAGGAAAGAAGGCATGATCTTTGAGTACTGAGAATGTTGTAATTGTCGCATCTTTACATGATGACTGAAGTTTGGTAGTAGGTATGAATATTACATGACACACACCATGATTTCATCAGCAAATACAATTTTTAGTGTTTTATTATATAGATATAGATATAGATATAGATATAGATATAGATATAGATATAGATATAGATATATATGTATTTGTGTGTGTGTGTACTTGCACAGAAAACTTTGTTATGTTGTTTAATGCAGCATCATTTTCAGTGTAACAAATAAAAACTGTTACAGTTTGCCTGGGTAAATAAATTATGGAATATCTACTCATGGAAATATTATATAGATGACACAAATAATATAGATATGCGTACACATAAAAATAAAATGAGATTTAAGATCTTAAGTGAAACAATAAATTCGAGAGAACATGTTCATATCTACATATGTTGATATATATAAATATTCTGTTTCTTCTGTTTCTATAAAAGGAATATATATTTGTAAAGTATACACAAATATTTATATATGTATGTGTTCATCAAAAGAATATGATGCAAAATTCATTTTTCCTACTTTCTTCTACTGTATTACACTTCCTCCCATTCAACCAAAAGCTAAGGGAGTTTATATATCTTACCTGAAGGAGAGGGTATTTTCACTCACAAATAACTATTTTCCTGATCATTGAACTTCAATGCTTAGGTTGTGAAGCAGAAACAAAAGAAGTGAAAGTGTATGGATAAATCACAGCATTGTATAACTTCGGATGATGGGAGAGTAGAGATCCTGAGCAACTCAAGATACCATTTAGTGGACTAGAGTAGTGGGAAAGGGAGTGGAAGGTCCAACTCAGAGGTGAAAGACCTCATGAGGCCTTCTGGTGGATGATGGTTAATGGAAGTGACCAGGGAGTGGTACATCATTTCCTAAATAGAGTTTGCAGGGAAAGTAAAACCCTACAATAGAAAAAATTATGAGCTATCTTTACGACAGAATTTAAAACCTTAAATTCTTATCAGTGATAGTATAGGAATAAAAAAGAATACCATAGGTATTTTAGAGATAAACTGAGAGATCCATGCTATGATAGCTAGGCCATCCAATCTAGCTTCATAAATTGTCTTAAGAGTAGAGTGTCAGGGCCGGCCAGATAGCTCAGCGGATTAAAGCACCTGCTTAGGCATATGCAGGGACTGGAGTTTAATCCCCGGCATGCCATGCTAGCCCTGCCCCCAGGGCATGCTGAGATGGTGATCGAGACTGGGTGTGGTGGTGTGCCCCTATAATCCCAGCACTTAGGAGGCTGAAAATAGGAGGATCACTATGAGCCTGATCTGTGTAATGAGACCCTGTAGACCCTGTACTAACTACAAAAAAAAAAAAGAAAGAAAGTAAAAGAAAAAAAAGAGTAGACTGTCAAGTTGCCTGGGTTTCAGGGTCTCGCCAGATTACTACAATACACATCTGGGTGTCCCTGCATATATTGCTGAATTGTGACCTTGGGTACGATGGATGGGGCCCTGATCCCTTCCTCTTTGGTGCTGTCCCCCAGCTCAGTTTCTCAGCATCATGAACTATACATCTTCGTCCCACCACACTCTTCTGCTATGATGTTCCATCACTGCAACCATCCAGCCATGCACCAGATGGCCTGAAACAGGGAGCCAGTTAAACCTCTCCTCTTTTCCATGCTAAGCATCACGTATTTTATCTCAGTACTAAGGGAGCTGACTAATACATTATGTGAAATATACAGCCAACATTTCTAGATTTTTCTCTGATATTTCCAGATAAGCTGTAAATCTAGGTTTTATTTGACATAAGCTATTGCTTACATGTTAGCAACTAGTTTACAACAAACAAAAACCATACTTGCAAGTCACTGGTTCTTAATCCTGACATAAGCCGGCTCTTGGACCTCAGCAGGCTATATATGTTCTCTTGAATTGTAAGGCCGTCCTGGGAGATACGATTTCTCTGTTCCTCAGAGCAACACAGAAAGGACAAAAGGCCTGAACTGAGAGCTACACAAAGTACAGGAGCATACACTTTCTGATGTGAGTGTG
>NW_004524757.1:1332389-1351792 GCF_000260255.1 Octodon degus | reverse complement strand
AGAGAGAGAGAGAGAGAGAGAGAGAGAGAGAGAGAGAGAGAGAGAGAATTTGAACAACTGCACCCTACTATCATGGACCTTCAGAGGCAGGAGCTAAAGAAATGGCAGCGAATAATTTTTGACCATTGCCAATATGGATGATAGTTTAAATCTTACCATCCTTCTCTTCTTACAAGGCTTAAAACCAAGCTAATGTAAATTTGTGAAACTTGAGTGCTATCTGAGAAAACTATCTGCATGTGGAGGTGGGATGAGGTTCATTGTAGGTATATGTCTGCTTGTCTGTGTGTATTTTGGGCAAAAGAGGGATTGACATGTGACCAAGTTGCCTGCATCTGATAGAAGGGAGAATCACATAAAATGTAAGTAGAACTATAGGAGGACTTCTGCTTCATATGTTGAGCAGCTGTCCTGCACAGAGAGGTGGAATGTATCCATGTATGCAGAAAACCACTGTGTATATCAGAAAATGTTGATGGTTAAAAAACAAGTGGTGAGTTCTTACTTCAATAACCAACTGAATGGTATAAAATTGTCACTATATGAATATATTACTTAAACAGTAAGTAAGCAAATGAACTTGCCTTTCTAGCTCCATCCTCTTTTGCCCAGAGACCTACCCTGTGATTTACTCCACCAATACACTTCTCTCTGCCCTTCCCACCTCATTTTCTTCTCTGCATGCTTTTGCAAGCCCTGATTCCCCACATCACAATTATACTACCATTTGCCTGATGCTCTGACTGACATTTCCACAACTACTTTCATTTGCAGAATTTCACGTAGCTACTGTCAGTATGCACATCACCTATTTGCTGTCTAAAATTTGTACTACTGGGGCCAAGCTGTAAGTAACATTTGTACCGCATTGTTGTAGTTGCTGAAATACATGTCTGTCTTTCCTCCATGATTCCTCTGAGGAATCTAATCATGTGATTTCCTACAATTCCATGAATAAGTGCATGCAATTCCTTGAAGAGAAGAAACCTTTAGTTCTTTGAATTGTTCTGAGCATTAAGATATTGTTTCTAATTTAATGCAATATCGGAGATGATAAAGGCCTTGACTCTAATGTGGAGCATGGTGTTCCAGGTCAGTGATTTCTAAACCAGTGATTGTAGGTATCTAGGTTGCTGTAGAAAAAATTCTGGTGCTCAAGCCAGGCATGTCAGGATCACTAAGGGAGAGATATAGGCATCGGTAAATCTCTTTTATAATTCCACAGGTGATTCCAATGTGCAGCCAAATTTGAAATTCATTGTTCCATAGAGTGTTAAATCTGGTTTGATGCTAGCAAAGCATTCTAGAGAACATGTTATGTTTCCTGTAGTTTTTGTATATTTTTCTGGTTCATTTATTTGCTTTTCAGTCTCTATGAAATTTGAACTAGCCCACAACTCTGAGCCCAGGTGATATCTAAAAAATACAGATCAAACTTGTTTTACAGGATACTTCTGAGGATTAAATGAGATGATATATGGAAAAATGCTTTATGGATTCTAAAGATTTATAAAAATATTTTTTTCTCTCATGCATCTCAGATTTTTCTCTGTACATATTTTGTCATTCCTGGTAAATGAATTGACTTCCAAAGTGTGTGAAATTTGTTTCCAGGACTACTTAAATTGATTCACATTTAAAGTAACTATTATAATGCTCTTCCTTTTGTACAACTAGAGCTATTTCTTCTGTTTTCTGTGTTTTGAATGGTGACAAAGGTACTTTGCATTGATCTAAAATATAGACTATTCCAATACTATAAAATGTATGAGCAAAGCCTTACTGAGTGCTGAGACCACTTGTACCACAAGTAAACTTGGATATTCTTTAGAAGCACAAGACACTTTTTTGCCTCTGAGAAATTGTTTTGACATTTGATGAGTTGATGTATCATTTTGGTAAAGTTCCCCATTTATTTTCATGGCAGATACTTCATAGAATAATTTTGAGCCATTACTTATTGCTGAGTCATTATTAGTTTGATGATGTATTTGTCATTTAACATACTTGCACTTCAGTGACATTTAAAATGGAATGAACACTGTTCTGGGCCAGGGAACCAAGCAACAAATATCTCATGCTTTTGTAACAGCAAGCCTTTCAAGGTAGTGCACCTTCAAATTCAAACATATGGGCAACATAATTCTATCTTCTCCAGCAATGCATTTTTCATACTCTTTTCTTTATGTAATTATTTTTGAGCTTTCAGTAGAAGGCTCTGTAGTCCTTTCAGAACATCTATAGTAAATATTTCCACTCACTGTAGTAAGCCAATTTTTTAAAAGCTAAAAACCAGTTAGATTTAAATTGCCATCAGAGTACAATGTCCTTTATTGCATCAACAGAGGAGCTAAGGAAGGTGTATTGTAATACTGATGATCCTTAGGGCAATGCTCCCAGAGGTAAGAATATAGGGTTAGAACACAAATTCTACCATGCTTGCTTCATGGATTGGGTTAAAATAAAATTCTCTGTGCCTTGAATTATTTGACTATAAAAGTGTATTACTACTAGATGCCCAAATCACACTGCGTAGTTTTGTAAGCCAAAACAAATCTTTTGAGAAAACTTGCATTATAATATGGGAATACAAGACTGAGTAGAACTTGCAAGACTACAGAATACTCACGTATGAGGAGAGCTGCTAACATCCCCAGGGAACCTGCTCTTCTGATTAGACATGACCTCATAACAGAAATCTACTGATGAGTATAGTTTCCCATGATCTAATCACCTTCCTGAAGGCCCTTCTATGAACATTTGAACCTTTTAATGGAACATGAGAAATCTAAACCAAAACAGTATTTAATGAAATCCTCATGAAAATACCATCTGCTTTATTAGCAGATATTGGAAAACTCACCCTAAAACTTATATAGAAATGCAAGGGACACAAATGAACTGAAGCAATCTTGGAAAAAAGGAATAAATCTGGAGAACTCTCACATCCTGATATAGAAATGTACTAAGTAGGGCCGGCCAAACAGCTCAGTGAATTAAAGTGCCTGCAAGCAGGTACAGGGACTGGGAGTTCAATCCCCAGGCCTGCTGTGCCAGCCCTGCCCCTAAGATGCTAAAAAGGCAATTGAAACTGGGCTTGGTGGTACATGCCTATAATCCCCACTCTTGGGAGGCTGTAAACAGGTGGATCACTATGAGTCCATCTAGTAGTGAGACCCTGAACACCCTGTAGACCCTTCCCTAACAAATGCAAAAAAAAGAAGAGAAAAGAAAAGAAATTTACTAAAAAAGCCACAGTAACCAAGAAAGTGTAGCAGTAGCATAAGGATGGATATGTTGAGTCTATGACATGGGATTAAGAAGTCAGGAAAAAAACTTCATTTATAAGAAATTCATTTTCTTTTTTATGTATTTGGTACAGGTGTTCAGGGTCTCACTATATAGATCAGGCTCATAGTGATCCTCCTGTTTTCAGCCTCCCCAAGTGCTGAGATTGCAGGCGTGAGCCACCATGCTCAGTCTCAATCACTGTCTCGGCACCCCAGCATGGCACGTGGGGGATCAAATCACAGCTGCTGTGCTCTTTCTAAGCATGTGCTTTAGTCCACTGAGCTATCTGGCTGATCCAAGAAATTTATTTTCAACTACAACTGGTTGAGAAAGAAAGATGCTTCTCACAAAATGGTGCTGGGATAGAGAAATATCTACATGTAAAAGAAAGTGGGTAGACATTTGCTTATACAATATACAAAAATAAAATAATTATAAATCAAATATCTAAATGTAAAAGTTTGTATTATACATCTCTTAGAACAAAGCAGGAATAAATCCTTGTGGCCTTCATCTGGTAATGGTTTCTTAGCTGCGACACCAAAAATATAAGCAACAAATTAAGAAGAATAAACTGGGTTTCATTAAAAATTTATAATCCTAAAATTTATTTAAGACCATAAAAATACCCCTCAAGTCAAGTCAAGCATAAGCAAAAAGAATAAAATCAGAGTCATGACATTGTTTGATTTCAAATTATGTTACAAAGCTGTAGTTGTTAAATCTACATAGTACTGGTAAAAACAGATGTGTTAATTGATACAACAGAATATAGAATGCAGAAATAAATGGACGCCTTTACTTGTATGGTAAAATCATTTTTGGCAAAGGTGTAAAGAACACATAGGAAAAAGACAGTCTATTGAATTGAGTGTTGGGAAAATTATTTGCATGCACCACAGTGAAGCAGATTTCAGCCACCATGGAATCTTGGATCTTCTCCTGGATCTTCAGAGCTATGAGCTAAATAAATACCTTCCTTTATAAAGAATCCAGCCTCAAGTATCATGTTATAGTGACAGAAAGTAGACTATGTTATAGTAACAGTTAGTATACTAACTCAGAATATAAATGTAAAATATTATAAAATAAAAATATCATATAACCATTAAAGTGCTGTGATTTATAATAAGGAAGGATATCAAACAATATGGCAAATGCTTAAAATAAACAGATTATTACAGTGAAAGATCCATTGCTGTTAATTTCCCTCAAAATAATCCCCCTCACTTTTAAAACTTACCCATTTTTTCCTTGTCACTTTCTGAACTGGTTTTGAAAGCTGCTTTTGTGTCTTAATAGAGTGTGATTTAAAATATGCTGCATGTTAAATCTAGGTGCTAAATGCATGCAACAAAAAAGTAGACTCAGCAAAACATTGTGGTGTGTCCTCATCCACCTTATTCAATGGATCTTGCACATCTAACTTCTTGCTCTTTTGCAAAGTTAAAAAGATTATGAAAGGCTAACTAATTTTAAATCAGTTCAGGACATTGAGGCAGCTACAAAAGTGCAATATATGGAGAGATGAATGATGTACATGTCTTTGAGATATGGATGTATATGGCAAGTAAGAAAAGTCAAGGCATAATGTTCTTCAGTTTATTCTAGAGTGACATAGAGAATTGCTGGGTGGTGTAGAAGGAACTGAGCAGTAGAGTTGAACTGGGAGACTTGGAGTCCTGGGGACAGCACTAACACTGAACTTTCCTTGTTACTTTTTTTCCTATTTAGATTTTATGCCATATTCCCATATTGAAGAGGCTTTTTAAAAAGTCATAAGCATGATTGCATTTTTCCAAGTAAAATGTATATGTTTAGAGAGTAAAGTCTTGTCCTGATAACTTGGATCCTCCCATGTTTCTGCTGTTACTGTTTGGCTGAATGTGAGGCTTGCCACCCTACACAAAATCGTATCACTTAAGAGTTTTATTGCCTCATCTAATAAAAACTATGAAGGTAGGAGCTCCAGGCCTGCAGCACTTGTTCCTAAATCATGTTTTTACTCTGTCTTTGTACTCTACTCTTCCTAGGAAATTGGTAGAGGAATGGTCCCAAAAGAGCAATTTCTTGGGTTTTAAGAAATATAGAACAATAGCTTACCATAATGGTGTTTAGTGGAGAGCATGGAGGCTTAGGAAAATCAATCATCCTCCTGGAGGACAATAATAAGCAGCTCCAAATGAATGAGTAATATATAATAACGTAGAGGAGAGTATAATTTATGAATAAATATTTACAAATAAATAGAAATATATTTATAATGTATTACAGCTCAAAATGTACAGCAATTATGTTTATGAATACATATTTCTTAATGATCCATCACTTTACAAAGGTTTTAGTTTTCCAATGAAACCAACATAGCAATAAAAACACTCATATATAAATTTCCCGTTTCATATTTAGTTGTGACCGGTAGAAGAATCAGGTACTTTCTTTTTCTACGTAGCATTTCTTCAGGCTTAACAGTAAGAGGGTACATGAGAAATTCACTGTTTCAAATGCATCACTTGAGGTAGGCCTGATGAGTCACTACCACATACCTTTGTTAAGGTCACAGTAAGGAGTTCCCTTAATATGAATAATACAGAATGATAAAAAATACTGTGTTCACAGGTGTCAGAATATATCATTAGTCAGGGTGAGAATCCTTCCAATTAACTGCTAGATTCGAAAATCTTCCGAAGATTATCAGGATCATTGCCTTACCCATCTTGTACATATAACTGTATGGCTTTGCCACCTGTGAACTAAGCAACTGCACTGAAGATGGCAATTTGTAATAATACGTTCATTCTTGGAGTGCCTGTCATTCTGGTCTTCTGAATACGTGCTGCTTGTCATGACATGTTGGTTGCTGTCGTCCTGTCTCTCGGGTGGATGTTTGTTTAAAAAGGAAGGGAGTGGTGAATGAAGGCAGGAGACAGGAAAAGGGATGTTGAGGGACTGTCCTGCTACAATGTTGTATATGGTTAGATTTCTGGACTTATGTGTAAACACATATAACTCTGTATTCCTATTTTTAAAATATATTTTAATTTTTTTCATCATATTCTGTAGGGACTTAAAGTTTAACATATCAATACTTTATGAAAAATACCTGCTCTATGTTATGCCTAAGATGTTTGATATTCAGACAGATAGTGAGGTTAAGCTCCACAGCCTAGGTCGTATGGTAATAACAATAAGCTTCTCTTCTGGAGGGTTAACAACCCAAGTTTACAGACCAAAAATTAGAGAAAAAAGAGGGCCACAAGGACAGCCAACATTTTGGCCCTAGCCTTCAAAGGTCAATTAAGTCTCAGGACAAATGAGAACCTGTACTGTTACATCATGTAACTCAGTTGTGTCCCAAATTTTCTGATCAAGGAGATTATGGGGCCAAAGAGGAATGATCGATGATGTAGAGTGTGCCTAAGGAGAGTCACATGGAGAGAAAACTTTCTCTCAGGCTTTCACAGAGAGCACAATGGCCAAGCAATGTCTGTGAGTCATCCACATGGCTGACACTGACAAAGGATCTACAATCTGAGGTACAGGGTCTCAGGATAAATCCTGAGGGGATTTGACTGACCTTATCAGATCCAAAAGCTACAATTCTTGTTACATAGGTCTTGCTTTATCTTGGTCTTAACCATTCAGCAGGAAAGTATAAAAATGAAGTATAAGAAGTAAAGCCATGGTGTTATGTTGAGCTGTAGGGGACTCAAGTCAACAATTTCTGACATTGCCAATGAAGCAGAAGACCCAATACTATTATGGACTACTGGACTCTTTTGGAATATTGTGCTGAGTTCAGACACCTATAATATTTAAATGATGGAACTAAACCCAAAAAAAGGGGATACATATAAATGACCATTTTTTATCTGTGTATTCAAAATGGTTAGGATAGATATATAGCTATATTCTCTTAATTCAATGAATAGAGGGATTTGTTCTAATAGTGTTTGTAAATAGGATATCATGTCTGCATCTTGTACAGCAAATAACCACTAGCAAGAAAATATGCAATGTGTTAATTTTTGAAACTGTTCTATGAATTTGATTTGAAACTGCCTCATTGCTATTTGTCTCTCAATAAAATTATGGAAAAAAACTAATTTGATTTGAAACTATCTCACTCCTATTTGTTTCTCAAAATTATGAAAAAAATATTGTGTTTTTTTCTTATAAACTACATTAAGGATTTTACCTTTTTCTACAGTATCAACCTTGCATGTAACCGAAAGCAGATACACTTCATTTAGCAATGCATACTGTATTTGACAAATCTCCCCAAAGAGAAGGATATATTTAAATACCCATCACTGATCCTAATTGAAAAAGCAACCTCCATGCTGACTGTGCCTAATCTTTATTTAATCATGATCATTTGTCTGGGTGCTTCGAATCAGTTTGCATTGCTGTTTTAAACAGATTTTAGTTAATATAAGGAAGAGTGAATAGTAAGTGAATATTTAAAATAAATATTGCCAATGCGTATACATACTCCAGAAGTTTACAATTAGAAATTGTAGTAGAACTTTCTTAAAATTAAAATTGCACAGCACAGACATCCATGTGAACATAAATTTAACAGATTCTTTATTTGTTAAAACTAAGCATTATGATGACAAGAAAAAATATCTTTTTCAATAATAGTATTTTTGCTGCTTAGCCTTGCGACTAGTACCTGGAAGCTAAGATTCAGAAAATATGTCTTAGCTCAATGTGTAAATAAACCACACTTGTAGGGGTAAAGAGGTCCTACTGTTATATTGTATACTTTAACTTCTATAGGAAGAGCAAATCCTGTGTATTATCAATGAACAACCAACTTGAGTCTTAGTTCTGGACTTATCCCCCAGTACTGATAGAGAACTACTCTTAATTTCCCCATCTCAGGACTTGATGACTTGCTAACTAGAAGTAAAGGCAAGGAATGAGCTGACAAATGCTATACAATCTCAAAATGCCCCGCATTTCACAACACGAATAGCTCTTTTCATTACATATTTAATGTGTCTCTTTACTAAATTATAAGGGCTGAGATCTTATCTGTCTTGATCTTTTCTGTATGCCTGTGTAATATACAGTGAGGGGAGCAAAGTAGGTACTGAAAAAGTGGTACTTAATTTGTTTTACAATCTTGAGGACGATGGCTGCCTTTGTGTTTGTGCAGAGAAGATGGCCACAGTGGTATTCATCATCCTGTGTGGAGTTCAAGAATGAAAGCAGTTTGCTGAGCACTTCTGTTTAGGAACCAAATTGTTAATAAACAGAAGCATTTGCAAGGGCTTGCCAAATAGCTCCTCGGATTAAAGCGCCTACTTAGGCACATACAGAGGTTTGATTCCCTGCCTGCTGTGCTAGCCCCACCCTCAGGGCATGCTGAGACAGTGATTGAGACTTGGCATGGTGGTGAGCACCTGTAATCCCAGCACTTGGGAAGCTGAATACAGGAGAATTACTACAAGTCTGATCTATATAATAAGACCCTGTAGACCCTGTAGACCCTGCACTAAATACAGAAAAAAGACATTTGCAAACTGAGGGATTACTGTATCTGTTGAATGAGTGACTGTTAATTTATACATGAATGCATTGTAAACTACCATTACTTGGATCGCTTTTTCATATTCCATCCATTCTACCTACCTGAAATATCCTTCTCCAGTTCTCCAATGAAATGGAGTAAATATGTAAACTGTAATGACATAAAGGCAGAGAAGATATAGGTTCGCACAGGGAGAAGCACAGGATTTTATTAAGAGACAGAGGTAGTTAAATCAATAATATACTCTGAGGAGTCCATTGATAAAATTATCTACAAAACACAATGGCAGCTCAAAAAGGGATGATATCATTGTGAATGCCATTAGCGAGGCCAGTAAGGAGAAGAAGGTTCAAGAAGTGGGGCATCACAAAAGAAGTTGTGCTTGTTTTGATTCTTAAAAGATCACCATGAGGATAGGTAGAAGAGTGGCTTTCTAAAGAAGCAGCCAGCGTGATTGTAGTGCTGGGTGGGTTTGTGGGAAGCAGATTTTGGGGGCTGAGTGTGTGGGCTACATATTAAGGAGTTCATATTAAGGCTTCAGTCATGGACTAGGGAGCAGCCCTGCTGTGATGCAGGCCTAGGGCACCACAATGCGGAGCTGGAAGGACTTTCAGTGCTCCCAAATGGCCCTCTTTGGCCAAGATGGCCACACCTTTATCCTCTTACATTGGACCTTGAAGATAAGGTGCCCATAGAAAGGGAAGGGGCCTCAGGCGAAGCAGATCTCTGCAGCAGAGGCAGTCTTGAAGGGGCAATCATCTGGGAGTTGTCTATTGACAGAACTCCCAGCAAGTGGCTTGGATAAGCCCTTCTTGGAAGCCCAACCTGAGTGATGCATCACAAATGGAAAGGAAGAGCAAAACAGCTTTGTAAGTTTAGTAAAAGGCAAGTGATTTTTCAAAAGTACTTGAGCATAAGGTGGTGGTGATAGGCTGTTAGCGAAAGATGGTGCTGGTGAGACAAATAGAAATCACATGCAGACATTAGAGAATGCAGTTTGAACAATGAGAAGGAAAACAAGGTATAAATTTCCAAGCAGCAATGTGTTTTTCATATTTTGTGGAGAGAAAAGAAGTGCATGTAGGCAAAAAATGATGTCAATAGAGTAGTGTCAATAAGTACAGTGGAAATGCGATATAAGAACTGGGTAGAAGTGAGGGTAGCTAATTAAGTATACATTATTAGGCGTTGCATAAGAACAGACTTATGGGTAAGATGCTTGACTTTTGTATAAGAAGGTTACATTGGCCTTGGTTATATTAACCAGGATGGGCAAAATGGGAAGAAGAGATTCAAATAGGTAGTGAAGGAGACAGTGAGTTCAGGTGCACTTGAAAGGTGAACCTGGAAGTACCTGTATGACATCAGAGGAGGCTGTTTTGGGTACACATGGTGTGAGGTCCAGAAACTTAGAGAAGATGAATAAATTAATTTGAGATCTGGGAATGGCAGTATAGCTCATAGGTAGAGCTAGAATGGCTGTCTAGCAAGCTGGAGGCCATGGACTCCATACCCAGTAGTGCATAAAATAAAATAAGATGAAATAAAAGTTTCAGGTCCTTGACGCATAGAAGACAACTAATGGTGTGGTACAAATAAGAGAGTTTTTAAGGTTCAAAGCTCTATGGGAAGAAACTCCAACTTCAGGGAAGATAGCAAGGACTTACCTTGTTGCAAACCCCTCACCCAAGACTATTGTAAGTAGAGGATGGGACTTAATGAATTAGAGAAAGCAATTTGTTTCTTACAGTACAACAAATAAGATATACAAGGTAGTGGTACCTGCTTCTCTATCCCCCAGATTCCATGAGGTGATGTCATAGGTGCAGGTAGAGGGGAGGCACATGGTGACTTGATTTGTGCCTTGGCTGAGGGAGCCAAGGCCATGGACTCAGCATATTAACTATAAAGGAAACATTGTCCCAAGCAGCAAACAAGCCAAGCCAGGGCTATTTCCAAGGGAGTAGGCATTTGCACAGCAGTCATGCTGTGGTTGCCTTGACCTACTTAGTTGGCTGTGTATCTAGCCACAGAAACAACTAAGTATCAGGAGACCCATAAGGCTTGCAGTTTTGCACGCTCAGCAAGGACTTGCTGGGATGTGTAGGGCCCGTGGTGGACGGCCTCTCTCTCTAAAAAATGTAATTTCATTTGACCTCCACAAACACATGTAGATAGGTACAATATGGCTTTAAGTCCCACTTTATGAAGGAGGAAATAGTTGCTGTTAAAAGAAAATTGACATTTTCTTCTCTAGCATATAAAACAGCCAAGACTGAGATCACATTTTTGTGAGCCTTGAATGGATTTTTCTTGGTACATCAAGTGATTAACGAAAGTCACAATCAAGAATTCAAGGCTATGTCAAAGTGTGGGGAAGTCTGAATGATGTTGCTATAAATTGAAATTTTCTTGCAGGGATGTTTTGCGGGAATCTACCCCACTGAAGTTTCCCAGCAAATGATATTCCCAAGGCTATGCCAGAGTCCTGTGGGGACGGACAATGCCCAAGGATAATGAGAGGTGAAGCTAAAAGGGATAAACTCAGTGAACTTGTACATACTTGCCCTTCCAATTTCCCAGTGCTTCCTCCACTGTGATTTCCAGTAATTGTAGAAAGCAACACTATGTAGGATTTCATTGAATGCAATTAACAATTTAATGAAACTTGGATTCATTAACATGTGTAGATTTTCACAGAAGCACCTTGCTGAAGCCTGCAGAGTGTGCCCTAATGACCCACGAACAAGTCACACACATAGTCTTAAAATTCTACAGTGAGCTTTTAAAGCAAACTCTGCAGTAAATGCAGTGGCTGGGCTGAGATATGTCATCTTGCTAGCTTTTAAAAGCTACTTAATTTTTTAATGGAAACTGCAATTTAGCTGACAGGCACCTCTTTGCTGCTTCTTCACAATAAAGCAGACTTAAGGGCATGAAGTAAACTATAAAAAGTGTGTGTATGCAGAAAAGAATAAAATGGAAAATACAAGGAATACAGAGGAAATTTGATTCTAAATAATGATGAAGATGTGTAGTCATTGACATCATTCATTGGAGAATGCTAGTAACAAAGATCAATGAATACAGCAGAAGAAATAGCTCAGGTAGCATGAAAATATCTGGATGGAAAAAGAATTGATCAAGAGATCTATGAAAACTAAATAAAGTCACACAAACTTCTGTATAGTAGAATTGATGTCTTCTCGGTAGTAGAATCATAGGTGAAGATAGAGGATAAATTCTTCAACCCCAATTGATCTAGTGATGTGAATAGAAGGAAAACCCCAGAAGAGGCCATAGCATATGTTCTGGAGAGCAGACTGAGTGTCAGAAGAGTCAGGCCTCAAGGAGGCTAGCATCAGCGTCATGCTGCTGCATTGTGGCAGATGATACTGGGGCCTGGCCAATGAAAAAAAAGATGCTTACCAAGCAGAAGAGCCAGCATGCAAGGCTTCACTGGGGATTGCTATTAGGACTTTTTGATATTCAGTTGATAAGCACTTAGCTACTTTTCTCGAGTAGGAATGGGTTGAAGGGAAGAACAAATGGCCTTGTATCTGTTTCTTTTTATTTGTTTGTGTGTTTTGTTTGTGGTGCTGGGGATCCAACTCAGGGCCTTGTGCATGCAAGGCAAGAGCTCCACCACTGTGCCACATTTCCAGCACTGATTGTCATCCTGAGTCCTATGCCGACATGACCTCTCAGCAATATTTGCTGCTGTGGACATTCCTTCCTTCTTGAAATTTCTGTCTTTCCTTGTAATGGTTACCTCCCCCCTGCCTTTCCTGATTGTCACATTGCCTTTCCAGCTGTTTGTGGCTTATGTTTCCTCCATCTTACTTCTCGATGATAGTATCTCACAAGGCTCTGTAACAGATTCTCTTGTGTTCTTTCTTATTCCCTGTTCTAGTCTCAAGGCTTTATTGTCATCTACAGATGGTAGATTTGAGTGTGTGTGTGTGTGTGTGTGTGTGTGTGTGTGTGTGTGTAATGGAAGAGATTCCACCCTGTGTTCTGGGTGTGCATTGGGGGTACTAGTTAGACAGCAGTCTGGGCTCTCCTGCTTCGACTTCCAGCATAGGAAAAGCTCATTAATTTATTCTATATACTGGGCCGCTCAATGAGATTTTCTTAGGAAAAAAAATTATTTTTGTTGCAAAAAGCAAAATGTGCAACTTTTGCAAGATTTCTAAGCTGATAATTTGGCAGATAAAGAAACTGAGGCTGAAAAGTAGAACCATATTCTACCAAAGTACATGCGTTGGGCTGTAAGGAAACATGAATAGGAACCTAGGATCCTAGAAATTCCAGGTACTTGAATTCCTCACCCTATGTACCCATCCTACACACCCACCATACTTTCTTTTTCAATTTACCTGTTGGGGTAGGAATTTTTCAGAATGATAATAAAATCAAATCATAGAATATCTGAATTGAAGGAGATATAGAATTAATCTAGTTCAAGTGTTTTTATACTTCGGGACAGAAAAATTGTTTATTCCAGTGAAATGGTATATCAAAACCCAATATTTGATAAATGTGTGTTGGGCTCTGTCCAAAGTTCTGTGGATACAAGAGAAGGCAAAACATGGTCTGTCCTCTAATGAAGGTCACATTCTTTGTGAGCAAAGGAGAGAGATTTTAGACAACTACATGAGCACACAACATAACCTGACAAAAGAAGTAGAGATAGCCTTTAGCATTAATCATTTGAAAGAAATCAAAGATGACAGTCAGACCTCAGGTAACTTATGAAAATTAGTGTTGGATTGCCCAATTATTTTATTTTGTATTTTTTCATGTTAACAGACCCCAAAGTTCTAATTCACATGTTGCTAAATGTTGTTAAAGTGTGAGGAGTGTTTGGAAAAAATTCTTTTTCGCATGAGGAAAAAATGCTAGTTTAAAAATTAAACATAGTTTCTTCAGTTAGCTCCATCTAGTAATTATATATTATGATAAGTATTATGAAAGAAACAGAAGGTACCATGAGAGACAGTACGTGAAGCAATATCTAGTAAAGTTGGCTAATGTGGGACATGGGCCTATGTCTGGATGTGCAATTTACTACTGAATAGTGGTGCTTTACTGAGGGGCAAATGAAGGCTGAAACAGAGCAAACTTTGCTTGCAACTTGAGCACTCTACATTAGGTTGATTGGCTTTCAGTTAGGCCACTCTTCTCTTCCTTCAAGGGTACTGCCAACTTTCAAAGGCCTATGCACACAGAATTGAGTTCACTTGGGGCCGGGGAGATGGCTCAGTGGAATAAGTGCTTCGCTGGCAAGCGCAAGGGCCTGAGTTCAATCCCCGGTTCTGCAAAAAAAATAAATAAATAAATGAAAAAGTCAGAATTGAGTTCACTCAATGGGAACTGTTGTTTGAATTTGTACAAAGGAGCTATTTAGGAGGAGTGATCAAGATATACAAAGAATGTTTATGCATATTTTTTCTGAATTTATTACAGCAAGGGATACATTGCCTTTAATTCCCCTTGGTATGAGCATACTTAGCTCATTGTTCTTAGCATTTTCTGAAGCATCTCTGGAAGTCCCTTTTCCTGGACATCTTTAGGAGTTGTGTTCAAACTCTGGTGAATGCTGCTGTCATGTGCCATCCAACAGTTAGGCAGGCTAGTGAAAACATTACAGTCCTGGTCTACCTAATTCACCAGATCTGGCAATGTGTGACTTGGGGCTCTTCTTCAAAGTAAATAGTATTATAAAATGCAAAACATTTTCAATCAATTTAGGATATTGAGGCAGCCACAGCACCACAACTAAAGATGCTCAAGAAAAAAAACTCCCAAAACTGCTTCAAAAAGTGTCAAGAATGATGGGATGAGTGTGTTCAAAGTGAGAAGGAATATTTCAATGGAGATTAATGGCAATGTGTCTTTTACTGTGATACATTTTTTTAAAACATCATTCACTCTAGCTTTTGTATCACTGATCAGGTTAGAACTTTCTGAAGAGGTGCCACTTGAGATTTGATTACAAAGATGAGACTCAACCCATGTGGACAATCTACACTCTGGGTAGAAAGAGTAGTAGGCAGTTCTCTAGTAATGTTTTGAGTGAATGGTGGTGCATGAGGCATTTGAGGAAGAATGAATAAGCCAAGGTGGTTGGAAGAGCATATTTACAAGATGGAGACATGGAAGCAGTGAGGTTAAGGAAATAATATGGGTCAGAGTGCATAAAACTTTGAAGCCACTGCAAATTTTGCTTTTTCCTCTGAGTTGTATGGGGGTATTATCTGAGGGTTAAAAGCACAACTGCTCTGATTGAACGGCCTATCACCAATGATGCCCTTCAGAATGCTTCAAAACTCACTCTGGTAGCTGATTTCTATCAATGTCAATACTACCATCATGCCTGATTTCACACCACTGTATGAGGATTGAGAACAGATGTTAGCAATTGCATGGAGAAGGTTATTCAATAATTCATTTGATAAAGCATCACTAAAGGGGAAGTAGCTAAGGATGTTTCTTGATTTGAGATGTTTAATATTATAACAGTAAAAGGACATGTAGGAGGAAAACATGGGCAACAGAAAAGTAGTTGTCTTGCCAATAGTCCAGAAAAACATATGAGTACTAAAATATGTGGCAAAAACCTGAATAATTTCCAAGAATTTTTGAAACAGTGAAGAACTTGAATTTCAAACAGCTTTACTGGCTGTACTTCTTTCCCTCCTCCTAAAAAGATAAATGTCTAAAAATTGTCACTGACAATACAGAATTATTAGCATACTAAGTAAAATATTCCTTAGTTGCAGAAGCCTTAACACTGTATGGTCTACCTGACCAAGAAAATAGGAATAGACTTTAGTAATTAATCATTTGAAATAAATCAAAGGTGAAAGTCAGAGTGTAATTTATTGAAATATTAATATATGATTTCCAGATTGTTTTTCTGCCTGTATATTTCATTAGGTTAACAATGAAATACTAGAGTTCCAAGCTATGTGTTGATCAATGATGTTAATGACTAAGGAATATTTAGATAAAATGTTGGTTTCTTTCTCTCAGAGAAAAAAAATATTTGAGCTTAAAAATTACGCATGAATTCTTCAGTTGGCTTAAACTAGTATCAAGAGACATCTTAAACAAGGTGAAATTTGTCATTTCTCTTGGAATACAACCAAGAAGAACTAATTAGAAGGAAAAGTTTTCCCCTGCAGGCTGTAAAATTAGTCTTGAGGTCAAAATAAATGATAATGAGAAAGTTGTGTTATTAAGTCTAAGCATAGTTTCCGGAGGATAAATATGAAAGGTCATTGCATAGAATATTATCATACAGATGCTTTCAAGCTTACAGATTGAGATTTAGTTAATATTTAACAAATTTTATCATATACATGTCCTTTGTCTCTACTGAATCATTAAATTAGAAAATATAAGCGCCCGAGTCGCTTTAACTTCAGTGTTGAATTCAAAATATTCTTGTGTCTTAATTTTTCAATAGGAAAGTGTGGGCTTATTTTGTCAAGAAGCCACATTCTGATTGAAATAGAATCAGAGCACATCCTGTAATTTTCAGCAGATGATTAGAGTTTCATAAATCCTTCTGTTTTCTATTTTGTTTTCATTAATATATTCTGCAAACATTTCTTGAACATTTATTTTATGTAGGACATTGGGGTAAGTGCTATGTTAAATGAAGCAAAGAACCCTTTAAGGCTTCCGAAACCCTTAAGGATATAGCTTAATATGGGAAATAAAATTCATTCTTCAGTTCATGCAACAAGGGTTGAGTGTTATTTCTGTCATAAAATAAACACAAATAAAATATTGTGGGAACCATAAGTATTATGGGAGTAAAATAACGTAGACTGAATGTTAGTTCTATCATAGGATAAACACAAATAAAATATTCTTGTAGTTCACAGGGGAAGATACTACTCATACTGAAGCAAAGACAAAGGCTTTTAGGCAAGGATCAGAACATGTGGAAATAAGACTGGGCGTGGTGGCGCACACCTGTAATCTCAGCGCTTGGGAGGCTGAAAACAGGAGAGTCACTATGAGTCCGATCTGTGTAGTGAGACCCTGTAGACCCTGTGCTATATACATTAAAAAATACTTAAAAAATACAACGTGTGGAAATGAGTGATGGAAGCCTATTTCAGGTGGAAGAAATAAATTTGAGAAAGGCTTGGAGCTAGGGAAGTATGTAATGTATATGTAATTTAGTGAAGTTATACTTTCAGATGTCCATCAAATAGTTATGGGGAATGGAGTAAAATTAAGGCTTGTTAACTAATTTGCTTATCAACAACTATTTAGTGATTATCACCTGTATGCCAGCTGATGATTCAGGCAGTAGTGATGGAAGAATGGATAAGATTATCTTTATTTTTGTGTAATATTCAGAAGTTCTGGGCTGGTGAAATAGCTTAGTGGACTAAGCACCTGCTTTGGCAAGCACAGGGACTAGGGTTTGATACCTGGTTCCTCATGCTGTGTCAGCCCGGCTCCCAGGGCATACTTAGCCAGCAACAGAGTCCAGGCATGGTGGTGCATGCCTGTAATTCCAGTGCTGGGGAGCCTGAAAACAGGAGGATCACTATAAGTCCAAGATGCATAGTGAGACCTGTACCAAATACGTAAAAATTTTTAAAAAATATTGAAAAGTTCTTTGGAGGCTAAGTATAAAAATGTGATAGTCTACAAGCAAAGGGATCATCAAAAGTAGATTGATGGATGCGTGATGATAGCCTTTCAGAAAATAAGTGTTTAAAAGCTAGTATGTATTTTCACTACTAGAAACTTGAACTGCTGAAAAGCCTGTAAATGTGGTGTGAGCCTATGACACTCATATTATTTTTTAAGACAAAAGATTTTAATGTATGAGCTATTTTTTCTAAACTAAAGCATTGACATTCAGATTTAATTGCAGTGTTGGCGCTTTGCCATAGATAAGTGGGTTAGGAATTGAAGTTGCTGCACTCATCTCTAAAAGGTTGGACATCTCATACCTATGCTGTTTCCAGTGTCATTTATAGAAAGGAGAACACATGGCATAATAAAGGACATAATACTTATGTCTCAGTTCACCTTCTAAATAGTTGATTTTACATCAGATGTCTCATGTTTCTTTAGTCATCCTTCTCAGAATAGGTGCTATTATTGTCATTAATATTATTATTGTTTCTACTTTATTTTTTCACTTTTTTTTGAAATTTTTTTTGAAGGGGGAACCAGGGATTGAACTCAGAACTTTGTGCTTGCCAGGGAAGCACTTATTCTACTGAGCCATCTCTCTGGCCCTGTTTCCACTTTATAGATGAGTCTTAGAGGCTAAGTGATTTGCTGATGAATGCTCAGCTTTAAATTGTTGAGTAAGGATTTGATACCAGATCCTCTCTCGCTTGAAATCTTGTACTGTTTTTCCTATAATGTTCATCCTTTATAGAATCAAATTGTCCCAAATGATCATCTTATGCATCTTTTTTCCATTTGTTCCAAAACTAGATGCAATGAAGCACTAAATGCATTATTGTCAGCAAATATTTCTGAAAATCTTTTCAACTGTCAGTTTTGATTTAGATGAAAATACTATCGTGAAATCACATGTGCATGTCACAAGGCTGCCTTATTAGGGCATTGTAGATTCTGACTCCTTCACTTGTGGCATCATTATTTGCATTCTTTTCACCACACTTCTGCAGACTGGTTCATCTGACCCGGCCAGAATTTCTTGTTGGCATTCTTTTTCTCCCCCCAAAAGTCCCCGATATTGATTTAAAAGATCTTGCCAAAAGGTGACTTTCAAGGGCTACTGCAACATTTATCTTTTGCAGGCTGCAAGAGAGGCATTTACCTGGAGAGAAGCAATATTGATTATTTATTAGAGTTTTATGTTAGTGGTGTGGAGCTCATAGGAAGCTACAAAAGGAGAGTCAAGGTTCAGATCCTATTTGGAAAATTTGAAAGATAACAACTTGCTCGTGAATTCTTGTTGATACAGCACCTGTATTGGATGGCACTGGGACAGCTCAGCAATTATCTAACAGTTCTATTAAAAAGGACTTTTGGCATCACATAGAGCAAACCATGTACAGCAAATATTCTCTGCTTGCCTCCATAGCAACTGTGGAAAACCACTGCACACTGTGAACATCCACAGTCTGGCTGAATTTTCCTGTCTCTTTTATGAGAGATCTGGTATTATTCTATCCCTGTATGTTCCTACATTTGGGAATGACCCAATCCACCTTAGTTAGCTACTCAACTCTTCAAATGTTGAAATTCATCTTAAATGTCTCTTCTCCTATAAAGCTCTTCTTTCTATTCTTTCCACTCTTTCATTTCACAGTCTGGTATCCAAGCTTGTGAGCCTGGACCTCTGTGAGCCATTTGAAATATGACAGAGCAGCGAAGAAGGCAGATGAGGGTGCTTGCTGCCCTTACTGAGGTTTCTTCTTTTTAATTTTATTCTATTTTATTTTATTTTATTTTATTTTATTTTTACAAACCTCTGTTTTTTTTTAAAGTCAACAGAAAATGGAAATATACTTTTTAAAGTTTCTAATACTAGGAGAAGATATCATACAATGTC
>NW_004524757.1:1317451-1332064 GCF_000260255.1 Octodon degus | reverse complement strand
CACACACACACACACACACACACACGCAAATAAATAAATAAATAGATAAATAAATAAAAGAGACAGTGCACAAAGAGCAAGTACATTTCCAGCTGTCATATGTGTCATGGATTAAAGAAAATGATGTGATGTGTCAGAGGATGAGGAGGGCCCAGTGGTTTGGAAGGGCCCAGTGTTGCATGTTCTATTATTCAATTATACATTCACTGTACTCTCTTGGATCTGTTAGGTTCTTTGTCTCCTCTTCCAAATAGATTAAGATTTATTGACTAAATGGATCATGTTTCATTTAGCTGAATCCAGTGGAACAGAGGAAACACTCTAAAATGTTTGTTGAACTGTTTTGAGGAAATTTAGGAGTGAGAAAAGAAGTGACCTGAACTCAGTGATAGTATTACAAAAGTAGAGCCCAAAATATGAAGTCAGTGTTCCTGACTCAAGGTGTGGGGTTCTTTACTCTATGTTTCAACCATCCTCCTTTCCGTGTCCTTATAAAGATCATCACACTCTAAATCTTATAGTCTACTCCACTGCAAACTTCACCCCCACCTCCTACTTCATCTTTACTTAACACTCATTCTGCTGCTCTTTAACCAGGCCAAGCATGTTGCTCCCTGGGATTCACCACTGGCAATGCCCTTTCCTTGCTATTTCCCCCACCCCCGGAACTCCTTGGCCAATTCTCTCACCATCTCTTATGTCCTCACTCGTGTATCACTTCGACTCCTTATTGAGTCTTTCACTTCCCTCTTTGAACTGCTGATTGCCCTTAACCAGCCTGACATTTTACTACGTGACCCTTATCTTCTGTCTCAGTGGGTAGTTGCCTTATTGAATCTGTTTATTGTTTACTATCTCTCTCTGAGGCTGAAAGATGTGCTCCAAAGGGCAGACTCTAGCTCTATTTTGTTTCCCGTTATACCTTAATATCCTAATGTGGTGCCCTGGACATAATTCCTACTCAATAACTATTTGTTAAATAAACTGTAAACACTACTCATATTTAATTTAATTTCCCTCATACACCATTGAAGAACAGTCTCTTAATATCGGAACTGAATGCAGGCAGTGAGAAATGGTTATTCAATATTCTCACTGCCTGCTGATGCCGTACCATCTATGCCAAGTTGAGCACAGTGCTGGAACTTGAGTGCATAACAGAAACACACCACATTTTTGAGAGTTAATTGCTGTCCTATCTCTTTCCTGGATATCTCTTCACTCGACACTCTGGACAAGGACACAGGTTTGGCCCACTGGTTTCTACTATGCTTCTACCACTGTATAGGCACATGTGTAAGAGGTGTTCAGGACTGTTCAGTCAGTGGTGTCATAGCCATCTGCAAGTAGGCATTTGTTGAGTTCTAACATCTTCCCGGGGTCATTCCTCCAAAACAATAGCAGTACATGATTCTGGAACTCCCTCATGGATTTGATCTGGGTATTTTTGATAAGATATAAGGAAATAATGAGAGTGATAGAATGACCCTTTCTATGTTTATTAATTTTGCTTTTCTACTTATCTATGGGGGTCCTATATCTGACATGAAAGCATCTACCAAGTTAGATTCTCTCCAATTTAGCTAGCAAAGCCATCTTCTTTAGCCAAATCATATTTACATATATAGATCCTGACTTCTTAGTTCTTTGCTCATAATATTTCATTTGTATTGTGGGTGTTTTTAGAGGTCATCCAAATTACATTTGAATGTTGTTAGTGTAAACATTATTTTAAAATAAGATTTTGAAACATTAAGCATTGCAAGTATTGAGCTTTTGGTTGATATGGTCTGTAGTCTGTATGCTGTATGTATTTTTCAGAATTTGTCCTAGAACAAATGGCTTTGAGGACATGGCTATTAAATTCAAATTAGACAGAACAAAATATCATTACTATGAATGTTTAGAACCTTGAGTTCTGCCTGCCTGATGTTCTCACCCTGCCGAGTTTCACCCCTCCTTGCCTGCCAATTCCAAACAGCTAACTTATGGCAGCCTAGCTCATCAGTTTACATGATTTGACAGAAGCCCAATTCCTTTGCACAAGGCACACAACCCACTGTGAAACCCCTTAACAATATAGCCATACTAATTGTATTACCCTCCAGTGTATAAGTATACAAAAGCCTCCTCAAACTAACAGCAGCAGTACAGTCTGATATGTGTGTAAGTATAACTCAAGTATGCTCATGCCTACATACAGGGAAGTTTCCCATAGACACTCCAGTGAATATAAAAACTTACCAGGGTTGACTCTTTTCTCTTCATAAAAATGTCCTCGGCAAAAAAAAAAAAT
The DNA here is from genome assembly GCF_000260255.1 of Octodon degus. Classification (NCBI taxonomy): domain Eukaryota; kingdom Metazoa; phylum Chordata; class Mammalia; order Rodentia; family Octodontidae; genus Octodon; species Octodon degus. The sequence continues at coordinate 1,329,768 of NW_004524757.1, read as the reverse complement.
GTAAAGTCTTCTTCAGGTCAACATGGTAGGAAATGAACAAAAACATAGGTTGGATATTTTAGAAAAATACTGATGTAATATGAAAATTGTGTATTTACTGGATTGATAACTATAGCACAAGCCACTGTGCAAATGCTTCCAATCTGAACAATTAAGTAAGCATTTACTTTGTTCATAACATATATCTGTGAGGTATTTGATTTTTTAAGAAAAAGCAATTTAACTTTTCTGATGTGGTAATTAAATATTTCCTCAGCAGCAAAAGGCTTTCAGACATAGGTCACATTCTTATAGGAATAAATAAATCATAATAAGACTGAATTATCCCCAGAGCTTTATATATTACAAATAGTAAACTCTAGAGCTTTAAAGAGCATTTTCCTTAATTAGTAAGTATAGTACTTATGAGCATTTGTATGTGACTTTGCTCAAGTGTGTTGAAAGAACCATCCAATGACATCAGATATCAGAGATAACGAAGTTCACTGTCTCAGTTACTTTTCTCTCATTCTTGGGACAAAATATTCAACACCCAAAATGAAGGAAGGAAAGGTTTATTTAGCTCATAGTTAGCAGAGGTTTCAGTCAATACTCAGCTGACTGAGGGCACAGTGGCACATGGCAGAGGGTAGCCTTTCATGATGGAGGAAAATAACAAAGAGAAAAGGGAGCAGCAGCAACAGACTCTAGAAAGGCTCTCTCCCTTCCTTATGTTGTATTCAGGCTATCTGTCCCAGGGTGGGTGTAGTTCTCACACCCATAGTCCCATCTTGGGATTATGAGTTAATTACAAACTCTAGAAGCCCACACCAGTGACTGAATGAGGCTTTGAGGGGACACCTAGACACAAAAACGTAACACTCATTGTGCCTATTCTCATTGTCCAGATGGGAAAACCTGAGCACTCAAAGGGTTTGGGTAGCATACACAAAAGGTCCTTGCCTGAGTAATGAGGAATCATTAGCTGTAGAATAAACACTGCTCTTTCCTTGCTTTAAAAGCAAGGCTGTAAGGGATCAGAATGTTTACAAGCAATTTAATTGTATATGAGAACAGGATCAAAAATACTTATAGGAATGAAAGTAAGAATCTAAAATGAAGCAAGGCAAAATTCTCAATCTCAATTACTCTTCTCTCATTGCTGGAACAAATACCTGACATTCAAAATGAAAGAAGGAAAGATTTATTTAGCTCCCAGTTACTAGAGCTTTCAGTCCATACTCAGCTAGCTCCAAGGCAGAGCAGCACATGGCAGAGGGCAGCAGTTCTTGGGGGCAGAAAAGAGCAAGCAGAAAGGGAGGAGTAACATCAACAGTGCAACAGAGGCCAAGTCTGTCTCTCTGTCTCTTCTATTACATTCAGGCTGGGTGTAGTACTCATACCCATAATTCCAGAAGTACTCAGACCCATAATTCCAGCAGGACTCAGACCCATAATCCCAGCAGGACTCAGACCCATAATCCCAGCAGAACTCAGACCCATTATCCCAGCATTGGATCATGAGTTAATCACAGAATGTAGCACTGCACCTCAATGACTGCATGAGTCTTTGGGAGGACACATGCACACAAATCATAACATTCACCATGACTGGAAACCAATTTAAAAAATTTCCAGGAATATGAGAAAGCTAGAAAAAATGAAATATAGTGAAGAGGCCCTGATTCTATTAACATTAACAGAGAAAGATGTTAAAAGACCTATCTGTGCATTAAATATGCTCCAAAATAAAGCAGTACCCTGACAGATACAAGATTAATCCAAATTAAACTAATAAAAATAAAAGATAAAATGTCTAAGATGAAAGATATACTAGATACTATAAAAACAAGTCTAGAGAATACAGGAGAAAAATTAAAAAACTTGAATATAGTAATAGAATCTATCCAAACTGAAAATAGAAGCAACATTAAAGCATAAAGATATTAAGTGCCTTTTCATGTACCCATTGGTGATTTTCAGTTCTTTAGAGAAGTGTCTATTCTTTTCAGTTGCTCAGTTTTTGACTGGGTCTCTTATTTTGGGGTCTAGTTTTTTTAATTCTTCACATATCCTTGATAACTCATAATAACTCAATTATGGAAGCAGCACGCATGCTCAATAAAGGAAATGTGGGATCTGTACACAGCGGAGTACTAGTCAGTCATAAACAAAAACATTTGACTCCAAGGAAGAAAGATACATATTGAGACAATATTGCCAAGTGAAACAAATCAGAGAGAAGGTTCAACAATGAATGGTTTCTTACATATGAGTAAATCAAATTATAAATAATTCAGGAACAACATAAAAGTTAGATAACAACAAATAGGGAGAGAGACTTTGTGGCAGTAGGAAGGGGACTCTGAGATGGAGTGTATGGGAGGGAGTGCAGGCAAAGGGAAAGTGAAAAGGACCCAGCTGTGCTACGTATATATACTGATGCCCCAAGATGAATGTAATTAGCATGGATCACCAACATAGACTCATAAACAAAGTGCATAATAACATACAGCGAAAGAAAGAACATATATAGAACCATAGGACAAGATCAGCAGTCTGTCCATTTTATTGGAGTCCCTATGTAGGTGTGGGATGGTCAGAACCAATTTTGGAAGAAATATTCACTAATTATTATTATTTCTTTTTGGTGGAACCGAGGATTGAACTCAGGCCCTTGTGCTTGCCAGGCAAGTACTTATTCTACTGAGCCATCTCCCAGGACCCCACCAATTGAAATTTTTGATGAAAATTATAAACTTATAGATCCAAAAGTCCCAATAGTCCCCAAACACAAAAGCCATGAAGATAAGAAATAAGGGAATCCAAGGCCATATGTAATTAAATTGCTTAAAACCAGTGATAAAGATAAATCTTCAAATTGGCCAAAAGATATTTTACTTGCAGAAGAACATAAGTAGTAATGATATGTTTTGCAGTAAAAACAATGCAAATAAGAAGAAAATGGAACAATATTTTTAAAGTACATAGAAGCCATATATTTGCAAATCTGGCAATCTATACTCATCCAAAATATATACATATATATTTTTATTTCATTTTAAAGAGGAGGGAAACAAAAACAAATAACAAGAACAAAGATAAAACAAACCATAAAACAAAAGTGGTAGATTTTCAGAAAAGGATTTGAAAACAAGAATGAGAAATTAACAATGTTTGTCATATTACATCTTGTTATCATCTAATTTATTTCTCAGACTACCAGACACAGGCATGTAAGACTGATCAAATAGTTAAAACATTAACTCTTCCTTTACATAAAACTTTAATTTTTTCGTTGTCCTTTTTATTTTTTAATTTGTTTTAAAAAGAGTATAAAATAAAAGATAGGACATTAAAAATTATATACCTTAAAAAACAGAAAAAACAAAAACAAGATGAAAGATATTCAGGGGCGGTTATTACACTCCATGTTGCTGTCTTCAATGTAGTTGCTCAGATTACAGATATAGTGATATGTGAGTACAAGCTTTTCTAGGTGTACAAAACTTGAAAATGACACAAAAAACCTGCACTACAATGTTTGTATAACTGGTTCTCTGCACTGTTGATACTTCAAAAAAATGGGTACTTGGTTTCCAATGTAACACCTCTTAGACAAGTTTCCACTTTTACCAGTAGTGGAAGGGGGATTGTTAGGACATTCTGTAATCCTCAGGCAGACAAATTTCATTAAGACTGTTGACTCAAGATCAACAGAAGTAATAATCAATTAAATAGAATGTAATGAAGTGGTAAGGAATATTTGTGTTTTTTGTTTGGAATATGGTTGCTATTATTTTAAATGTTATTTTAACTTTGAAAAAATTTTCTCTTTTTTGAAAACATTCTAACCACAAATCAGTAGCTTATGTTCTTGAAAACTGAAAAGAATCCTCTTTAAAGAGTAGCCAAGTCTCACTGTCCCCTCAGAATGGAAGAAAATACATTATTTATGTATCGAGCCATCTTACTTTTCACTCATGTTAAATAAATATTTGCATTGGCTCTGTATTAAACAATGTCTCAGTGCTGAGACGTAATAATACCTGCTGCCTACAATTTTAAGGTAAGTGTGTGGTGAAGCAAAGGTGCTTAGTTCATGGCAGCTTGGAAGCAGGGCAGGGGAGCAACAGCCAAGGGGAAAGAACCACATATAGATCCTGAGGGTCATGTTTCCCTGGCATACTCGAAAGTGTGCTCTACCACTCACCTGGGCAGTCCCAATCCGATCAAGCTGACACATTTAAGCTGAACCAGCACATGTTCACTAAAGCTATGTCTTCTAAGATTTGTGTTCTTATCAGTAATAGCTGGCCAGCTCAGCTATGTAACCAAGGTTTTTGGGTTCCTTGGAGTTATAGAACCAACAAGAGACCTGTATAGGTATTTATGTATGAATATGAGAGGGACATTGGCTTTGATTAACTTATAGGAATCCAGACACATGACTATGGAGACAGAAATCTGACTGTCTAGAAAACTAGAAGAGTTAGAAATTGGTATGACTGAAGTCTCAAGAAGCAGTAGTATCAGTGATTTTTTCCATTCCTTTTTAAATTATATTTTATTGAGAAACAAATAGCAATGAGACAGTTTCAAAGCGGATTAATAGGACAGTTTCAATAATTAATACATTGTATATTGTTATCTTCTTAGTGGTTATCCATAGTACAAGATGCAGACAGGATATCCTGTCCAAACACCATTAGTACAAATCTTTCTTCTCACTGAATTAAGCGCAAGTAGTGGTATATCTATCCAAACTATTCTGCTTATACAGATACAAAATGGTCCTTCCTTTGTATCCCCTTTTTTGTTTAGTCCTGTCTGTTTTAGCGGTAGATGTCTCAGCTTAAGGAGAAAAAGAGGGGAGAGAGGAAGGGTCGGGGAGAGGGAGAGAGAGAAAGGGAAAGAGAATGAATTTCCTTTTCCTGCACCATTTAGTTTAATCCAGTTTGCAATGGATTGGATGACGACTGTCCATAATGGTAAGGACAATCTTCTTATTCAGTCTGCTGATTTGAATGCTGAATTTTCTGGAAAACATTCTCTTAGACACCTATAGTGTTTTCCCAGCTGTTTGGTGAAATACCTTATACCAATCAAATTGATCCGTACAACTAGCCATTGCATTCACAGTACCATATTTGAGAAAGCTCTTTTAATCAGTTGTGCCAAACCTACAATTAAAAAGCATCATTTACTGGATCAATATCTATAAAGCCATTCTAGGAAACTGACCATAGTACCTGGCTAACAGATCCTAGTTTCTCGGGTGGTAATGACTGTTACTTCTTGGCAAGTCAGGAGCATTAGCATAATTGGAAGATAGCAAAAGAGGAGATTTTAATTTAATTTACATGTTCTATTTAGAAAATCTTGTACAGATTGCATTTTGACTTTGGTCCACTAGTCCTCTCCAGAAGCAAAATGTCTGATACAGACTTTCTGCCTAAACTTCTGGAGAAATCTTAATCTGGGCCTTCCTAGCTGTTCAATGTTATGTGGTTCCAACACTTGCATAGCAAACTCAAGAGACCTGTGCGGCTAACTAGCGTGCTTAATGAACTTGTAGAAAGAAATAACCCCAAAACCTACTGAGGTGAATTTTTGCAAAAATAATCTTTGGAGATTATTTGTGATAACAAAAATGAAAAAAAAAAAAAACCTTCTGAAATGTGAAAGACAATTTGTCCTGCTCAATATCAGTTAAGAGCAAAGGTCATTTGAGTCTTGTATAAGAGAATGAACTTAATTTATCTCACTGTTTACTTTTAATTAAAGCTCCTAGACCTACTAAAGTTTCATTAGTGAGTAGATTTTGTCTATGACAAATGTAAATTTGTTCTTTGGAACATATAACCCCAAATATTTAGAGTTTTTAAAGGTTAACCAGTTTTACATCTAACTCAGCAATCTTATCCTAACATTTATTTTTGAAATTTACTATAAATACCTTAACTTTGTAATTGATTTGAGAAATGGTTGTAGTTTTTATTATTCCACCATTAATCAGTTGGTTAAATACTTTTCCTTTTGTTTGGAAAAGAAAAGAGAAGTATAGCAGGGGAAAGAAAGGGATTCAACTAAGTGACTTTCGAGGCCCTTTGAATCTCAGTTTGGAATTCTGTATCCTGAGTGTGCTATTGAGATTCTGTCAACTACTTTGGAGAGCTGCAAAGAAATTTTTTTTTTTGGTGGAACAGGGGATTAAACTCAGACCCTTGTGTTTGCCAGGGAAGCGCTTATTCTACTGAGCCATCTCCCCAGCCCCTGCAAAAGAAATTAAAAACTAAAGGCAGTTACGGGCTTTTCTTTTGGCTTCCTCTCAGGATGCTAGTTCCTATTAGCTTATGATTTGGTCGGGGTTTAGAGAACAGTGAAGCATTCATTAAGGCAGTTCATTCTCAAATGCTGATGCTAAAAAATAGTGTCAAAATTAATCACATACATAAACTGGCATGTTTTTGATATGTACATGAAATTCTTCTGTTATTTAAAAGTTCTTAGATTTTGATGGAGAAAATGTTTCATTGAATGTATTTATAAATTCTCAAGAAATTAACAAAATGGATTGGTGGCAAAGAAAGATAGTACTGATTGCTTCATAGTTTAATTTGCAGTTTCCATTCTCAAGTTGGAAATATGGTTTATGCAACTTACAAAAGGAGAACTAGGTAGCTATACATATCTTGCATATGTACTTTAGGATTTTACTTAGGTTTAAAATGAATTCTAAACAGAAAACAAATATTAAATGAGACTTGCTTTGCCTAGGGGTGTTTCATATTTTTTGGTGGAAAATCACAATTGTTCTCCACTGCCTGAGCCAATAATCTCAGAGTGGTTAGGGAAAAAAATGAGCTAGACAAGTATTAAGTTGGATGAATGAATAAAGGCATGTTGCTCTGCTTTCTGTTTCCTCTGGTTAGTGAGAAAGGGCTGACTAGTGTTTGTTTGTTCTATTATTCTAATCACATGTGTCTTTCCCAACCCATTTTGTTTCCAAGCCTGTAATCTGGTTGGTGAACTCAAAGCCCTCTGCTAATAACCTTGGATTATTTTAAATAAATGAAAATAACATGGGATAGGAATGTTTGGAGTCAGAAAAACTTTACACTGAAAACCTTAGCGCAGTGTGCAAATACATGAAATCTGGTTTCTGCTTACAAAAAGATAGAAAGCAGCATACATAAAAACATGGGTTTTCTGAAAGACAAATTTGTAATGATAAACAACACACATAAACCAAGTGGTGGGAGAAGCAGTGTATGTTAAGAGATCTGTCTAGGGATAGCTATCATGAAACTCACATTTAAGCTCCTTAGAGTCTTCAGCAACACAGACACATGCTTCATCCAGTCTTTCTTTCTTTTTTAAAGAAAAAAAACAATAAAAACAATGACACAGAATTTCAAAACAAGACGATAGGAGATTAATGGTTATTATACTGTATGTTGTTATCTTCAAAGTATTTGATCAGATTACAAGATATAGGCTTTCCAAATTGATTACACAGTTTAAGCACAGTCTTTCAATGTGCTAATAGAAGTTAGTAGTACAATTATCTTAGCTATCAGATATATATATATATTTTTTTCTTTTCCATTCCTTCTTTCCTTTTTCCCATCCCAGTTGTCCTTCCCTTTCTTCTGATTTCCCAATGTCTATTGTACATTTTGGATCTTACTTACTCTTTCAGTTTCTTACACTATGGAGACAATGTGATCTTTACACATGTGGGTCTGATTTAGCTCACTTATTAGTATGGTTTATAGTTGCATCCATTTACTCATAAAAGGCTTGAGTTAATCCTTGTTTAGAGCTGAGTAATATTTCTGGTATAAAAAGAACCACATCATTTTTTTTCCATTCTTTGGTTAATGGGTCAGTTATTTTTTGTTTTGTTTTATTTTATTTTTCTGTATTTTAGGGAATGGTCTTGAGGATGCTCAGGGTCTCACTACTAGGTCAGACTTGTAGTCATTCTCCTGTTTACAGCCTCCCAAATGCTGGAATTACTGGTGCATGCCACCACACCCAGTCTTAATTGCCCTCTCAGTGCAACCTGGGGTCGAGGCCAGCACAGCAGGCCTGGGGACCGAACCCCCAGCCCCTGTGTCTGCTTGCAGGCACTTTAATCCGCTGAGCTATTTGGTCAGCCTTAGTTATTCTTGTTTTAATACAAGTAAATATAAAATTTCATTAGGAGAAATAAACAGTTTTCTTTTTCAAAATGTTGAAGCAAAATTTTCAAGAGAGCCTCTAGGAGAAAGGCTGCTAATGACATTTCTTGATGGAATTCTGCTTGTGCAGTTACATGTAGAGGGCTTGGGGACTCTGAGGGCATAGATATCTTGCAGTTCAATAGTGGTGAATTTTAGGTGCCTGATAAAGGTACCCTACGTATACAATTTGCTTGTCACTTGGCTACATGTACCAAAAAATTCTGCCTTTCTTTAGAATTATGTGTTTTGAGGGAGTTGTGTAGCTTTTAAAATATAGCAGTCCATTAAGAAACTAATTTATCAACCATACTAAATAGGGTTGAGGTTAGGATATCACTAGGTTCTCCAACAAATGTACATTCAAATATGCAACGGCTTGGTAAAAATATAGATTTATTTTCTGCTTATTTAAAAGTACAAGTTGGATCCTTCTGGATTATGAGGATGGTTATCATGTCCACTCTATCATACTTAATAGATAGTAATGGAGTAGAGCAGGGTGAGCTCAGTAAAAATTATACTCAGAAGGGAAAACTGGGAAAAAGATTACAGTCACTGGTCCAAAACAATGACGGAATTCTTCTAGACAGGCATCATGCAATACCACGGCAAGGCAAAAAGTTCCATAATAAGTTCTTGATTCTGCTCTTTTGGAAGAATTCTTTTACATCCTACTTTCAGTGGTCACCGGCTGTACATGTAGTATCTTCTTTACTGTTCATTATTTTTCATTGCCACATCTAAAGTGGATGACAAAGAAATGAACGTCCTTGACAGCTGACAGCTGATAGGAAGCCTGACAACTAAATTAAGGACATGGTGTTTACTTGCTAAATAGCTAGACCATGGTGTTCCTTGCTGAAACAAACAATTCCATACAATATCAACACTATTTAGAAAGAGATCACTCTATGATCTTGATGACAGAAACAAGACCACACAATAGCCATGACTAAACATAGACAGAAACCAAGAAGACTGTGCAACTGCAAATGAAAGAAAGAAAGAAAGAAAGAAAGAAAGAAAGAAAGAAAGAAAGAAAGAAAATTACAACAACAAAGCTGAAACAATTTCTACTCCTGGTTAAGTTTACTGCTTCACCAATGGCAACTCCAGCCTTTCTTCATTCATTCTATCTCCTACATAAGCTTCATGACACTACATTGCAGAATTGTCCATTTCTTAATAATGTTCAATACAAAACACACTCCTAAATCCTCTCTAATCAACATAATCCTAAACATTCACATGTGATAGAGGGTGAGAAGTATCCCCCATATTTATTTGTTGAAATCCCAACCCTAACTACTTCAGAATGTAATTCTATTTGGATAAAATATTCTTAACCTGGTGAATTAAAGGGAGATATTTAGGGTTGACCCTAAAATAATATGTCATGTCAGAAGCAGCATGGTGGAAAGCCATGGTGGAGGAGAGCTGATCAACTCACAGAAACCAGAAATCAGAGAAAGAAAAAGGCTCCAGGGAAGAATACACCCTTCCAGGTCACACTCCCGTGACCAGCCTCTTCAGAACAGGCCCACCTCCTACTGCATACCCAGCTGTGAACTCATCAATACGTGAGTCTGTTGATGAGTAGAGTGTAACCTTGACCCAATCACCTGCCAAAGCAAAAGCCTTAGCTCATCTCTGAAAACATGAGGCTGGGGGCATTTTTGGTCTAAACCATCACTCTGTCTCTGTTTCTCTCTCTCTCTCTCTCTCTCTCTCTCTCTCTCTCTCTCTCCATATATATATATATATATATATGTATATGTATTACCTATAATATATATATATATATATATATATATATATATATATGTTACCTATACTGCATATATATTTAATTTTCCTTTGGAAATAGTTGTTGAACAGAAGTACATGTGCATATAAATACATATGAATACCATGTATATATGCATATAAATGTGTATAATTTATATATATTTTATATTTATAACTTTCTTTTGGAAATTATTGCTCAAAATGTAGTAGGATTTTAATCTATATAATCACAGGATGTTTTGTTCCAGTGACTTTACTCAGAAAGCATTCTTTACATATTGTTACATCTCTTTTGTTTCCTAGCCCATTAATATTACTGCTACCTTAAAGGCTGTGGGAGATGTGCAATTTAAAGTTTAGAGGCCTATGGTACCATTAAGATACTTAAGATTTTCTTTTTTATATTTAGTATGGGGTCTACAGGGTCTCACTATGTAAATCAGACTCCTAATGATTCTCCTGTTTTCAGCCTCCCAAGTGCTGGGATTACATGTGTATGCCACCATGCCTAGTCTCAATCATCATCTCAGCGTGCCCCAGGGGTGGGGCCAGCATAGCAGGCCTGGGGATCGAACTTCTGGACCCTGTGCCTACTTGCAGGCTCTTTAATTTGGTGAGCTATCTGGCCAGCCCTGTTAAGAATTTTTTGAGTGAGTTTCCTAGGAAGGAAAAAGGCTTAAGTAAATTTCTATCCTAAATCTGTAGTTCCTTATTTTTTTTAATGAAAGGAAAAAAACCCAATGAAAAGAGTTTTATAACAGCTAATTTGTAAAATAACTATTACATGGCATATTGTTGTCTTCATACTAGACTTATTCACAGTACAAGATATAGGCATGATATCTTGTCCAAACAATATTATCACTAACATTTCTTTTCAATGAACTAAGAGAAACTAACTGTATAACTACATTAACTATCTTGTATATAAATGTAAGGTGCTGTTTCAAAATTAGATTTTCCATGTGTCCTTTTTATCTTTATATTTTTCTATCTTTCCTCCATACAATTTGTTATTTTCTGGGTATCTTTTCATCATCCATTCTGTCACATTAGAATATCAGTTCCCTAGGGTCAGGAATGTTTATTTTGTTCACTAATAGGTTCACATACACTTGATAAGAACCTGGCACATACAATGCAAAGCAAACAGTATCCACTGGATGTATTTTTCCAGAGATATCTAGGCTAGATTGCACTCAGGAAGACCATATAGGAGATCCATACATTCACCAGTAAGTACAGGGGTGTGAGTGATGTTTTTAGGGTGATGGGATGCTTATGCTCAAGGAAAGATAGGACAACAGTGCTGTTTTGTTTCAAAATAATTTTAATGACTTAATAGGTAATGGACAAGAAGCAACAAGAAAAAGTTTGCCAAAGTATTTTTCTGTTTGAAAAACTATACACATAAGAAGTGCTACACCTGGTTGGAACTTTAGACCAATTAACAGGTATAATTTGGGAATGAACAGATGCATATATGAGAGGAAATATCAGAGCAAACAGCTTACACTGTGTTAGAAAATGAACCACCTGGTGCTGTGGTGCTAACATGTAGAAATAAACTAGTTCCAGCTTCTTACCTCTGTCAGAATTGCTATGATTTAGCTTGCAACCTGAAGAATTTACTTGTCAGTCTAAGTTCATGTTTGCACTGCAGCACTAGTTTCTTGCTTAATTTGGATGTAACCCTCATTCTCTTTTCTCTTAAGACTTCGATAATCATAAATACACATTAGAGTGCTAATGTAGAAAGCTGCTAATTATGGCATTTAATTACTTAAAATTCGCTGATGAAAATGTGCTTTTCTAACTACTTTCTTGAATATGCTCTCTAGAATGGTCTATTTCTGCAACAACAATTTCCCCCAGCTCTGGTTCAATGATAGATAAGTAAGCCTGGCTGCTTCTTGTTACAGACAGGAATCCAACTGCCCCTTTAGGTCGTATTTAGTGGCCCTGTTTTATCCCTTATTATCCTATGGGTAATAATTCCAATTCAATTCACCATACCTCAGCCTCATGAATGAATGCACTCCTCTTGCTTTGAAATGCCATTGTCATTTTGAAGCACTTCTCTGTTTTTTTACCTTGCCACAAGACAAGGGACAAAAGTGATTATGGTGTAAAATGTAATAAATTGCTTCCAAAACTTAGTTGAGAACCAAGGGGGAAATGAGGAAAGAACAAAGCAAAGAAGAAGGATGGTCAGAAGTCCCATGGTAGGAAAAAAAATCAGGTACATTATTAGGAAAAGACTTTTTTTTCAAAGTTTTATTGATAAACAGATAGCAATGAGACAGTTTCAAATCAAAT
>NW_004524757.1:1302283-1309591 GCF_000260255.1 Octodon degus | reverse complement strand
GCGCAGGGTAGCAGGAAGCTCTGCACACACTCACCGGACCTGGGCTAGGACTCTAGGAAAAGACTTTTAGACCAATATTCCCCTCATTCTATTGTGTTCTAGATAAACATCCATTTACCCTGATTTAGTTGAGGAATGAAGACCCTGAATATCTCCCAACCAATCTTTTGTCTCTTTAGCCTTTTCACATAGCAGTACTTTGAACGTTTGATAAAGTAGAGTTGATAAGTACTCAGACTCTGATTCCAGACATTTCTGGGTTCAAATTCTAGTTATGCAACCAACTAATAAGGTGTTCCTGGAAGACAATTCACTATCCCTCTTGGATCATCATCTTTTGAATCTATAAATTGAAGGTAATACAAAGTGTCAAAGTTACTGTAAAAATTAATGGATAATCAAAGTAGATAATTCATATACATGGTCATGTATCTGGTAAATCTATACATTTTAGTTTTCATCATTATTACACAGATGTTGTATCCTACCAAAACCAGAGAACATTTTTTCTCTGTCTAAATAATGAGCTTTAAGGAGAGTCCATATTTCCGGCCACATTCTTTCTCTGCTTGGTAACTTTCGAGATAGCTTTACTATTGTGGACCTATTATTTCACATATAGTTAAAGCTACACCTCACAACTTCTTCAGGCCTCTCAAACTTTAAGAATGATGTCTTCTTCTGATGCAAATTGGCTTTTCTGATAGTATTTTTCCAATAACTAACTGATAACAACTGGGATTATAAGCTATTGTCTCACATTGTTTTCCTAGTACTCTACTTAAATTGTAAGGCTGTGGAAAACAGCGACCATCTCATAGTTCACTTTATTTCCCTGCCAGCTACAAACCTGTCCAGATGCTCTATAATGATTTTAGTTGATAGCAATTGTAATATCAAATTGGCAAAATCAAAATTGACTCTCATAGTTTTGGCATTAGCCTATATGTTCATAACATTTTAGGGTAATGAGCATTTCATCAATAGACCTTAGTTGAATTTGGTATTCCCACTTCCCAGCTACATAATGGATATGACATTAGACATTTCTAAGCGTGTATAGGGACTAAGTGGTTTAAGACATTTAAAATGCTTACCAAAATACCCAGGTATAGCACAGAGAATTACCTGATTAAAAAAATAGTAATTCTTCACTACTAGTAAGCTAAATCATGTCACTTCTTTTCCTCAGTGACATCTTTCTCATAATTATTATTTTATTAATTTTTATTGGATATTCCTATAGCACTTGTCATGATAATTTCTTCTCCCTTTCTCATCTGCTGAACCTAAGCTTTGCCCTCACCAATGAGTCCTGGCCTCTGACCACACTTTTCTTCAGGGTTTACCTCACAGTTCCCATAATGTTTCCCTCTTGAATGAGCCTGGGCCCCTAAGCCAACCTTTAACCTTTTTTCTCCTTAGGAATCCCGCCAATGTGCTCGCTTCAGCAGCACATATACTAAAAATAGGAATCCCACCAAGTTCATAGCCCTTCAAACCAACCCTGTAAGTGTTCAACATCAGGCCAAGCTCAGATGTCCTCATTCCTTTCTATAAATTCGCAAGTTGGACTGGAGCCTATAACCACCACACAAGTTCTGATCACTAGAAAGACAGAGGCAGTTTACCACTGTGGAAACTATTTGATACTCAATCTTTAATCTTTGTGTGTATGTACATGCGTGTGTGTGTGTGTGTGTGTGTGTGTGTGTGTGTGTGTTACTGAGAACAGAAAGGGCCACATGCACAATAGACAAGCAGTCCACCATGGAGCTGTACCCCCAGTCCTTTGGTTAAATTTTCTATGAGAGTGAGGAATGCTTTTTCAAAAATCATTTTCCTATTCAAGAAGCTTGGAGTTCACATTTCCCCAACCCTCTGCCATTCTCCTGAAAAGTGTTTCTCCTCCACTTTATTGGAGGCCAGTGGTTTTAAAATGTGTGCATACCTAAAATCACCTAGCAGTGCTGGGAAATAAAAATTGCTTGACCTTATGGTCAGTTCTGGATTCAGTAAGCTCATGTTAGGGATTAACTTACATTGCTAAAAATGCTTGGGTGATACGGTACTGCTACAACCTTTTACATTTAAATTCCCCAACAAAAATGTGTACACTGCCTGAGTTTTCCTGCTACCTTACTTCTCTTTCAGTCTTGTTTCAAAATCTGTTCGTGCACCAAAATGGCTATGATGGTGGTGACAGTTCTCATGGTAATACACCCAATAAAGACATTCAGATCTTAATTTCTTTGAGAACGTTTAATATTTTCTATTCTATTCTTAGTCTACATGGTTTCAGTGATGACATATTTCCACCTTAATTGTTTAATATTAATCTCACTTGCCTATTTCTTGCGCTTGATCAGTGCTTCTGTCTCCTTGTCCATCTTGTCTACTGTTGCTAGCAGTAACAGGTAAGTGATTCTTAGATTTATTTTTGGCCTCCATGTTCTTAAGAAGAAATCTAACCCAAACATCACAGAAATTCAATAGAAGTCTTACTACTTAAATTGCTTTTGCCCTGGTTGGTAGAACTTTGGAAATCAGACAATTTTATGGCTCTACACTTAGAACATTAATAATCACCTTTCCCCCAAAGTCAGGATGATGACTTCAAATGAGAAAGTTTTAGCCTTACATGCTAGTGTATCTCAGTGTGATGAACATGGCTGTGACAAGTAATGTACTATTTCATTTGTCCACTTATTCATTCAGCAAATATTTATTGACTACCTTCACTTTCTAAACACTGGACTAAGTTCCAGAAATGTAGTACTGACTAAAATACAACTTATTCTGTTTATGGAACTTGTAGTTTAATTCAGGAGACATGTAAAAATTTCACTAATACTGTTAAAACAAGTGACCAGCACTCGTTGTAACAGAATAAGAGAAAGACAGGTTAGGGAAGGTATTTGTAGAACTACTTTAAAGAAGAGATTTTTAAATGGAAACTTGAAGGGTTAATAGGAGTTCCAGTGAAATTAAAATGCTCCAAGCAAATAGTACAATATGCACAATTTTTTAGAAATAATTTGTCATTCATGAAGAACAAAAAGGCCTAAATGATAACCAGAGGTTGATGACTATCTGATGCTGAGTGTGTCAGAGTTCTGTGACATATAGCCTTTTAGGCTATGTAATACATTTACATCTCATTCTAAATTAAGCATCTTCCATTTACTTGTATTATACAGTTGGTGATTTGAGAAGATCACTGCACTTTAGAGAATGTGTTTTTGGTGAAAAAGAACAGGGAAATCACTTAGCATGCTGTTACAATAGTTGAGCTATAGATGGGTGTGCTATTGTTTGGCACTAGAGTGTTGGAAGTGGATAAAAATCATTCATAGATTTAGGATATGTTTTGGAAAAATAACAGATTTTTCTTATATATTGGATGGATAGATTTGCAGCTTGTTCTTTCAGTTGAATGGTGATGTCTAGTACTGATATAGAGACTTTGGAATAGGCGTGAACAGTATTTCAGAGCAAAGATTGGTTCATCCATATTGGATTCTCCATAGTCACTGAGTTAAAAACCAAACTCCATGGCATGAAATTTCCTTTCTTTCTCTCTCTTGCCATTTGTGTCTTTTTTATTATACCTTTTTATATCCTTATACCTTTACCCTTAATAATCCTCCAGATATTAGTTTTTGAAACAAGCAATGTTGTTGTTTAACTCTTTGACTATCTTCTTATAAACTGTGGTCTATTAAGTCTTTTGGAAGCCCCAGAAAGAATGGAAGGCTGCTTTTGTATGTCAAATACATTGGGAATTTAACTTCTATTTTAATTAAAAGTAACAAATATAACCCATGGGAGAAATGTTTATTTTTTTATTTTAAGAACAAAAATACGACTGCGCGGGGTGCTCACCTCCTTCGCAGCACTCTCCCGGGTCAGTATCATCTCAGCTGAAGGAAAGGAGAGAGATCATGGCTTCAATCTGGGTTGGACACCGAGGGACAGTAAGAGATTATCCAGGCTTTAGCCCATCAGTGGATGCTGAAGCGATCCATGAGGCAATCAGAGGAATCGGAACTGATGAGAAAACGGTCATCAGCGTTCTGACAGAGAGGTCCAATGCGCAGCGGCAGCTGATTGCGAAGGAGTATCAGGCAGCCTACGAGAAGGAACTGAAAGACGACCTGAAAGGTGACCTCTCTGGCCACTTTGAACATCTCATGGTGGCTCTTGTGACTCCCCCAGCAGTGTTTGATGCAAAGCAGCTAAAGAAGTCCATGAAGGGCACTGGAACAGATGAAGATACCTTGATTGAAATCTTAACTACCAGAACAAGCAGGCAAATGAAGGAGGTCTCACAAGCCTATTACACAATTTATAAGAAGAGTCTCGGAGATGCCATCAGTTCTGAAACATCTGGTGACTTCCAGAAAGCTCTGCTGACTTTGGCAGATGGCAGAAGAGATGAAAGTCCAAAAGTGGATGAATATCTGGCCAAAAAAGATGCTCAGATTCTCTATAATGCCGGTGAGAACAAATGGGGCATGGATGAAGATAAATTCACCGAGATCCTGTGCTTACGGAGCTTTCCACAGCTGAAACTAACATTTGATGAATACAGAAATATCAGGCAGAGGGACATTGAGGACAGAATTAAAGGAGAATTATCGGGGCATTTTGAAGACTTGCTGCTGGCCATAGTTCCCTGTGTGAGGAACACGCCTGCCTTTCTAGCTCAGAGACTGCACCACGCTTTGAAGGGTGCTGGAACTGATGAGTTTACTCTAAACTGAATAATGGTTTCCAGATCAGAAATTGACCTTTTGGACATTTGCTATGAGTTCAAGAAGCACTGTGACTATTCCCTATATTCCGCCATCAAATCTGATACTTCTGGAGACTATGAAAGCGCACTCCTAAAGATGTGCGGAGGAGATGACTGAGTCAGGCTCGTCGCCCAAGCTTACCGGCTCTCACTGAGTTCTTCCCCAACAGTTCTGCTTTCTTCTTTCCTGTGGTATTTAAAGTACACTCAAGTGTAAGACAGCAACTTCTTTGCCTCACAGTAATTGTATTTGTTCCATAGAACAACAACAACAAAAAAGTAATGATTTAGAGCAACTCATTCATGATGTAGCTTATAAATGAAATGTTAAATGGCACTAAGAGTTTGTGGCTGGCCAGATAGCTCAGCAGAGTAAGGCAGGCACAGGGACCGGGGTTCAATCCCCAGCCTGCCATGCTGGCCCCACCCCCAGGACGCGCTGAGAAGGCGATTGAGACTGGGCATGGTGGTGCCTGCCTGTAATCCCAGCACTTGGGAGCCTGAAAACAGGAGGATCACTATGAGTCCGATCTGTGTAGTGAGACCGTGTAGACCCTGTACTAAATACATAATAATGACAAAAAATGCAAATATTTCTGTTTCAGGAATAACAATCTAAGTCATTAAATATAAAAAAGAAAAGTAGTAAAAATGGTTGCTTTTGTTCCATATGATTGATCTGCTTGTTTTTAGAGTCTACTAAAATTTTGCGGTGTCCAGTGCCAAAAACTATTGATACTTGTTGTAAAAACTGTTACCGCTTTTAAAATATTTTTGGCTACTTCTCTGTTAATCAAGGTCTTTTGAAACATTAAAATTTTAATGTACCATGTAAAAAACAAAACAAAACAAAAAAGGAACAAAAATAAAAAACAATGATACAGTATTTTAAAACAAGATAAAAGGAGATAATGATGAACATAATGTGTACTGTTATCTTCAAAATAGTCGCTCAGATGAAAAAGATATGGGAATGAAAAATTGATAAAACAATATAAACATAAATCATTATTTTCAATTAACTAATAGAAATTAGTAGTATAGGTATCATATATATATATTTTTTTTCTTTCCCTTCCTTCCTTTCTGCTTTCCTTCATTCTAGTTGTTCTTTTCTTTTGAACAGTTTATTCCCATTTCAAAATATTTATTGTACATTTTGGATCTTATTTATTCTTTAAGTTTCTTATACTAAAATGCTCATCAACCAAGGAATGGATAAAATATGTAGCATTTTTATGCAAGGGAGATATGACTGTCACCATTTTATGAAGGATTAAAGGTCAAAAACAGTTTGAGAAAATTCTTCCATATTATGCAATTCAGCTACAATGAACTCAGCTCTGTATGGCTGCAAAATACATGCTTTAAATTATCACTTCCACAATTTGCCAAATTACTGTACTAGCCATTTAACATGCTTACTATATGTTGAAATTTACTATTGTTAGTATTTGTACATTCCTTAAAAACAGGGACTGTATCTCATCTACCTCTAACAGTGATAAACATGAAACAGTCAATAATTATCTGTTCAATAAGAACAAAGTAACATTAATGTTAGAGACCATTATATATGGAATCAATATAATGAGATCACATTTTCAGGACAGGTGATTAAACTAAGATTATAGGTAGAATTGTAAAATAGACACTTGTAGTTGGAAAAAATTTACTTCTTAATCCCTCTGTTCACAGCCACAAGATACTATGAGTTATCCCAGTGTGAGAAGTATCTGAATCTTATGTGCCTCAACTTGCTCCAGGGCTCCAGCATACCTGCACAAAAACCAGTAATTATTTAGAAAGAAGTACCTTTGAATGATTTGTTTTTCTATGAGAGACCCCTTTTCTCATTGGAATGAGAGAAAATTCACCACTAACTCATGATCACCTTTCACAAGTATCTTAAAAATCTGACTTCCTAAGACTTCTGCCAACTATGATAGCAATTTATAGAACAAATGGAGCTAGCAAAAAGCAATCTGATAATATTTCTCAAAATTAAACTTTTAAAATTTTTATGACCTTGTAATTCTATTTCTAGGACTATAACATAAAGGAATATTTGCATTTGTATACAAATTTAAGTATGCAAAGCTATTTTTACTGAATTTTCAGGGTACAAATTTAGAAACTATTGTTATCAATTGCTGAGTACTTCTGAAAAGCCAGACACTGTACTAAGAATTACTTTGATCTTGTGTTATAATCTTTAGTATTTTCTACTAAATATTTTCTCTTACCCATCTTTTAGAACAGAGAGAATTGCATTTCCATGTTTCTACTAGTTGAGAGGGCTCATGTTACTGGTTCTGCACAATGAGCTGGGAGTTAAACTGATGTTTGCTAGTTGCTGGCTGGATCATTTAATCAGGCAGTAAAACACTATCAGAGATCCCATTCCTTCTTAGATGGCACATTGAAAATTTAAAGAAGAGGGGCTGGAGAGATGGCTCAGTGGTCTAAAGCACCTACTTGGAACAAGCTTGGCAAAAGCACAGGGACCG
>NW_004524757.1:1284406-1292878 GCF_000260255.1 Octodon degus | reverse complement strand
AGTAGTCTGTGTAGGCTTGGCTTTGTCATCATGAAATTCTTTAGTTGTTCTTTGTCATGGAAGTATTTCACTTCTCCATTATACTTGAGAGTTTTGCAGGGTATATCAGTCTGGGTTGGAATTTGTTTTTTTGCAAGACTTGAAGTACTTTGCTCCATGCTCTTCTTGACTTGATGGTTTGTGAAGAGAAATTTGCTGTTATTCTAATGGGTTTGCCTTTAAATGAGATCTGTTTCTTTTCTTTAGCGTCTTTTAGTATACTGTTCCTGTGCTGAATTTCTGGGATCTTGATTATTATATGTCTGGGTGTGGTTTTCATTGGGTTGATGTTATTTGGAGTTCTATATTCTTTGGTTACCTGAATGTCAGATTGTTGACCCATGTTTGGGAAGTTTTCTTCTATTACTTCTGCCCATATTCTTTTTATATCATTTGTATTGACTCCTTCTTTCTCATTGATGCCTATTAATTTTACATTGTTCATCTTTGCACCGTCTTGCAGGTATTGAATTATTTTTTCCTGCATCCTAGTTGTTTTAAGAGATCTTTTCTTATTTTTTCACTAGCTGCAATGGTGTCTTTTAAGGTCAGAAAGTCTATTTTCACTTTCCCTCAAACGGTTTTGCCAGCTTGTGATTGAGGTTTTAATTTCCTGTCTATCATTTTGAATCTGTTTCATACATTCTATTCCTTCCCTAAATTGCTTATTCAGGGGCTCCATCATTTTTATATTCTGCTTTATTTTTTTGTCAGTGTATTCTTTGGAAGCACTTAGTATTTCTTTGATTATAGCTATTGCTACATTTTTTAGTTCAGAAATTATTTCTGATCTGATTTCTTCTATACCTTTCTGCAGTTGTTTCTTTATTGCCAACGCTACTATTTCAGAGATATCTGGTGTGTGATTTCCAGGTTCCTCTATGCTAGTGTTTTCTGCATTTGTACTGGGTGGACTCAGGGCCTGAGACTACATTTTGTTCCTTCTCTTTTTCATTTTGTATACCACTATCTTCTGACCTTTGATGTAGAGCTTCGATAGAGTTATTACCTTGGCACCAGGTCCGGATCTACGAAGTTCAGATTCCTCCAGGTGAGTGTTCCTTAGATCTAGCTGGGGTCTGGCTGCTGTGCTCCACTTCTACTGGACCCCTTGGAGTTGAACCCTTTGTGTCACTCTGGCAAGATGTTCTGCTCCTGAATCAGCTGAGTGTGTCTTGCCTCTAGCCTCTTTGCAGGGAATTCTGCTGAAGGTTTCCAGGCTGGGCCTGCGCTGTGGGTCTATTCAGGATCTGTCAACCCCGGGTCATCTCACTCACACGCCAGGCTTAGTCTTTGGGTCTGTTCAGTATCTGGTGATCTCAGGTGGTCTCACCTGTTCCATTTATCTACATATCTTTTTTTTTCTTTTTTGCCAATACCATGCTGGGTTTTTTTTAACATTGTAGTTTTTATTGTATCTTAAAGTCCAGCATTGTGATGCCTCCTGCTTTTCCCTTGTCATCCAGAGTTGCTTTTGCTATTCTAGATCTTTCCTGGCACCATATGAATATTAGGATTGCTTTCTCCAATTTTCTAAGGCATGTTATTGTGTTAAATCTATATAACAGTTTCGAAAGTATGGCTATTTTGACTATATTGTTTCTGCCAATCCTGGAACAGGGGATAGATTTACATTTTATGATATCTTCTTCAATTTCTTTTTGCAGAATACTATAGTTTTCATTGTATAGGTCTTTCACTTCCTTAGGTTAATTTCTATTTCATTTTTCTTGATACTAGCGTAAAGCTTATTGTTTCCTTAACTTCCCTCTCAATAAGTTTGTTATTATTATACAAGAATGCTATTAATTTTTGAGTATTCACTTTTATATGACCTTTAAAAGTCTTTTGATGAAGCTTTTAGGGTCTTTTTTGCAGAGGACCATGTTTTGAGAATTATACTGAACAGAAGTGGTCATAGTGGGCCTACTTGTTCCTGATTTTAGAGGGAGTTTTCAGCTTCTTTCTATTTCATGATATTCACAGTTGGATTGTCATAGATGGCTTTTCATGCTGCTACAAAGACCTTCTATTCCCATTTTCTTCAGTGCTTTTATCATGAATTGGATTTTGCCAAATGTTGTTTCTATGTCCTTTGAGATGATAATGTGATTTTTTTTCCTTGCTTGTGTTTATATGGTTTTTACATATATTGATTTGGACACATTGAACTATCCCTGCAACGAATCCTGTTTATTCATTATGTATTATCTTTTTGATGATTTAGTGCACTCTATTTACCACTGTCTTATTGAACATTACTATATTTGTGTGTTCATTGAAGAGATGGGCCTATAGTTCTGTTTTTTGGTTTGGTTCTTTTCTAGTTTTGGAATTTGAGTAATGCTTGCTTCTAGGAATGTCTTTAGGGGTCCTGATTCTTTTTTATTTCATTAAAAAGATTGAAGAGCTTTCGTCTAAAGTTCTTGTATAATCCAACAGTGATCTCATTGAGATCTGAGCTTTTCTTAGCTAGGAGTATTTTTTTTTTATTACTTCTTCAGTTTTACTGAGTGATACTTTTTTCATATTTTTTACATCTTTTGTTTCAGCTTTGGTAGTTCATATGTATCTATGAATTCATCCAATTCCTCTTAATTTTCCATGTTATTCAAGTACATGTTATATTTTTTCTCTGCCATGTCACTGTGCCATGGATCCAGTGAACTATGAATTGAAATCTCTACCGTGAGCTACAATAGACCTTTCTTCCTTTAATTTTAGGTGTTGAATATTTTGTCTCAGCAAGAAAAAGTAAAATAATACAGGTTCTTAAAGTAGTTACCAATAATCTTCTGGATTTCAGCAGAACCCATTGTGATTTCACCTTTTTCACTTCCAATTGTATGAATTTGCCTCTTTATTTTCCTTTTCCTTATTTTGGCAAGATTAGCTAAGGGTTTGTCTATTTTGTTTAATCTTTCAAAGAACTAAGTCTTTAGTTTATTGATAGTTTGTACTGTATTTTAGTCTCAGTTGCACTAATTTCGGCCTTGATTTTTATAATTTCCTTCCTTGTATTGACTTTGGGTTTGGATTGTTCTTGTATTTTAAGACCTTGAGGTGTATCATTAGGGCATACTTATATAATTCATTGTGTGGACACATTTTTAATTTTTCTTTTGTATATGTCTAGTGGTGGATTTCCCATTCCATATGGTAACGGCAACTTTTTAAGAAACTACCAAACTTTTCCCAGAGTGTCTCTCCCATTTTATATTCTTATCTCCATTTTATGATGGATCTCATTTCCTTGTAACGTTACCAAAATTTGGTATTGTCATTCTAAAAGTTGTATACCTTCTATCAGCCATGTGATGATCTTTCTTTGTGGAAATAGCATGCATTTCCTTAATAATAAATGAGTTGGAACCTGATTTTGATCATTTATTTGCCTTTTATATGTCTTCTTTTCTGAAGGGTCTATTCAAGTGTTTTGTCCAATATTTATATATTTAATTATTATTATTGGTCTATTATATGATGATTATTATATGTTTTAGGTACATGTATTTTATTAAATATTTGCTTTGTAAACATTTTCTCAAAGATTTGCCTTGACATTTTTAATATTCAAATACTGCATTTTGAATTAAAAAGGCTTAATTTTCATGAAATTATATTTATTAACCTTTTTATTACTTATGCATTTTGAATCTTATTTTATCAGTTAATTAATATTTTACTCCCTTTCTACTTCTAGAAAATTTAGTTTTATGTCATACAGTTAAATTCAGGATCCTTTTGTGTGAGTATTTTTTATTAAGATGTGAGAAGAAAGCTATGATATTTTCCTTTTCTATTTATATTTGCCTTTCAGAAATTTGATTATGCTGTCCCTAGATGTATTTGTTTTTATGAAAAGCCTATGCAGAGTTCATTTAACATGCATCTCTAAGTTTGTGTGCTTTGTAAGAAAAAAAATCTTAGGAGGATTTGACCATTATTAGTTCAAATATCTTGATGTCCCTTTGTTCCTTTTTTCTTTTGGAACTCCCACTACATGAATGTTAAATGATTTTTATTGCCTTACAGATCTTTGATGGTCTATTCATTTCCCCTTAAGATTTTAGCAAACTTTCAAAAATTGTGTAATTTTCTGTGTCTATCTTTAAGTTTTCTGTTTATTCTGCTATCTAAACTCTGCTTGTTGAACTCAAGTAGTAAAGTTTTCACTGAAGTTATCAGAGATTTATAGTCTGGATTTCCATTTGATATGTTATTAGAATTTCATGTCCTGTTTTGAATCCCCCTTTTATTTATTATTAGCATGTTAGCACAGTAGTTTAGAGCAATTTCTCTCAGTTCTGTGTCCATATTAATTTTTGCAAGGCCAATCTAACATCAACATGGAAATTCAGCAGATTGTTTTCCTCTTGGGTGTGAGTCACACTGTCCTTGATGTTTACATGTTGATTGTTTTTTAGTTGCAAACATTTTTTATATTGTATGTTGCAGTGTGTCTAGTTTGTGTTGCATTTTTTAAAATTATAAATCATTTTATTTTGTGTTTTGATATAGTGTTTTGTCTGAACTACTGTAGAGTTTGTCTTCTGCACCTATATATCCTTTGATTTTTCAGCTATTTTTTTTTCTTCTTAAAAACCTCATTCACATGTTTTTGCCTTGGCTTCCTAGTGATTATATCTGTGTCTGTGTTTTAACTGGAAAAAGTTAGTACTCAGGCACCATCCGCTCATTAGCTTTCCACTCTTGTGCAGATTGAGCTGAGTATATTCCAGAATCTTCTAAGCTGTGTCTGTTTGTATATATTTAAGGGGTATAACAAGGTGTTTTCATACAGATATATGAAAGTGAAATGTTTAATATCACCAATTAAGTTTTATATCACTTACTTGCCATGTTTGTGATTAGAACACTTAAATTCATCTTTCAGAAGATGTCTTATATACACTACAATGTCATTATGAACGCTAATTCTCATGCGACACTTTGTTTGTCTTTTCTTCTATGTGTTCTTCTGGATTCCCCAATACCCATATGGTTTAGTAGCCAACAATAGTTGTGGAAAAGCTAATTTCATCCTTTCCACAGTCCTAATTTCTAGAATGACCCTTTTAATTTTTGTCTTGTCTTCTTTTCACCATGAATCATTTCAGCATGACTGGGCTAACAAGGCCTTAGGATTTTCCTCTCTGCTCTGAAATGAGCCTGTCATGTTTGAGACAGCAAAGCCTTCAGGTTTCCATGTCCCCTCCTCCCACTCCACCCTTGTAATCTGAGGTTACCATCGCTTGCTGCAAAGGTGCTGTTTTTGCTGTCAGACTCAAATCATTATAGCTACAGCTTTGACAGCTGGATGGAAGGTATGTGGATGGGTGTAACCCAAGAAACAAAGTCTGTAGGTTCACAATAGATTCCCAGCACCCTTCTCCCCCAGTGCTGTTTGTATTTTCAAAAATTAATGCTTTCCTCTGTCACGAAATGTTATAACTCGTTTTATTTTCTCAAAGATTTATATTTTATGTATGTAGAAGGAGGTCTTTCTACTTTCTGTTCACTGTTACAATCAAGTTCCATTTCCTGTGGCTGGTTTTGATTTGTCAACACTATTTTATAAATACTAATTTTATATATATTTTTCCTGAGTGAGCTCTGGAAGTATTGGACTGTGTTATAAACACTATGTTCATTTTCATTTTGTCACCTTAATTATTGGCTTGAAACTGTTCATAATATCCTCATCTTTCCCCAAGTAAACATTTTTACCTTTTCTGTTAACAACTTAATTGAGGTATAAATTTTTTTTTTTTTTTTTGAACCGGTGATTGAACTCAGGCCCTTGCGCTTGCCAGGGAAGTGCTTATTCTACTGAGTCATCTCCCCAGCCCGAGGTATGATTGACATAAAAAACACTACATATTTACATTCAAAATTTGATATGTTTTGACAGAATCGTATGTTTGTAAAACCATCGCAACTATATACCTAGCCTCCCCAAGTGTTTACTTGCACCCCTTACAAATGTGTTCCCTGATGCTGTCCCCAGATCATGCCACAATCATGTCATCACAAGTCTGTTTGCCATGAACATAGTTTAGCTTGAATATTTGAAAATTATAGATAAATTGAGTCATATACAGAGTCCACCAAAAATGTACACACACTTTGTGAAAAGAAAAATGTATAAATATTTTAATACTAAATATATTGAAATATTTTGAGGTTAGTACAAGTTATCTTTGGCCTCTTCAATTGCAAGAGGTGCTCAA
Organism: Octodon degus; assembly: GCF_000260255.1. Taxonomy (NCBI): domain Eukaryota; kingdom Metazoa; phylum Chordata; class Mammalia; order Rodentia; family Octodontidae; genus Octodon; species Octodon degus. The sequence goes on along the minus strand of NW_004524757.1, from coordinate 1,286,606 downwards.
AGAGGTGGCCATAAACTTCCAGACATTTCTTCATCTTCTTTTCCTGAGTTGTGTATGTATTTTGTTTAGTACACTCTTTATCTTTCTCTCTTTCTCTCTGCCTCTCTGCCTCTGTCTCTGCCTCTGTCTCTGCCTCTGTCTCTCTCTGTCTCTCTGTCTCTGTCTCTCTCTCTGTCTCTCTCTGTCTCTTTCTCTCTCTTTCTCATACATATCAATATCCGTTTACCTTTGGCTTCTTTCAGGTAGTATAGATATGTTCAAATTTATCCATGTTACTACCCATATCAATAGCCAATTTCTTTTATATTCTCAGTAGCATTTTGCCATCTATATTAGTGCAGCACAATTATCTAATCATTTGTTGATGGACATTTGGATTGTTCTCATTTTAACTTTTACAAATATAGCTGCTATGCATAATGTTTGCAGGTCCTTGAGTAGACATATGCTTTCATTTTGGTTCAATAAATAACTAGGAGTGTGCTGGGTAGATATTATGCTAGATGTATGTTCATCCTTTTGAAATACTGCCATGCTGTTTTCTGAAGTGTTTGTATGTAGGTACAATCCCTACCAATGGAAAAAAATCAACAAAGAAAGATTTTTTTCTAGAAATATTTGTGTTATTGGTTTCTAATTTTATTTCATTGGGTGAAAGAATACAGTGTGTCAAACTTGAATCCATTTAAATCTATTAAGGCCTTTGGCCCAGAGTGTGGTCTATGGAGATGGATGTCTTCTGAGCACTTGAGAGAAATATGGATTTTGACTTTGTGGCATTGGCTGGTCTACAGCAATCATTTAGGCTACAGGCATGACTGTGCCTTTCAAGTTAATTTTTCACTTATTTTTCTGTTGTTTTACTTTTGGTTTAATTTGTCAATGTTGGAGATTAAATCATTGATTTTAAGCTTTCTTCTGCTATATCGAATTAAGTTTGACCTAAAACTGCTTCCACACATTTGTTAAGTTTGGTCTAATGGTTTCTCATTTGATGTGTAAATAGACTATAAAATAACATGAAAGAACAATCTTATCGCCAGTAGCAGAGGCTCGACCAGCCACAGCATCTGAACTTGTAGCCAATGAGAAAGCTGCCCAGTGATCACGTAAGGCAAATTATGACAGCAATAAACAAGTTTTTTATGTGTCACTTCTGTTATCTGGTTATAAATAAAATCTGTACATATGGTGGAGTAGAGCATTTCTAACCATCATCAGTCTGGACTGGTGCTTCATTTATGAATCATTGCTTTTCTCAAATAAACTCTGATACAGTTCATTTAGCTAAAGCTTTTATTGCCTAGTGAAGAATGTATTGCTATATTTTTTTCATCTAAGCACTACTTTAGCTGCCTGTCCTAAATTGTGCTTGATTTTGTTTTAATTTTAACTTAGTGCAAGAGAACTTCTGATTTATTTTGTGATATTTTATTTGCACCATGGATAATTTACTAATGTTACATTTATAAACATTTGATTTTCTAATTTTTTTTCTGATTTAAATCTTATTTATTTTCATTTGAGTCACAGAATATGCTTTGTAAGATTTCTTTCCATTTATTTTTGGAATTATGCACGAAGTTTTCTATATAATGACTGATTTTCTACTGCCTTATTCTCTCAATTGTAGTAGAAGGATCTTAAAGTTTCTAACTTTAACTGAGCTTTAATCTATTTTCCCTTTTATTTCTCAAAGTTTTATTTCTATTTCTTTCAAAGATATTTTAATCATTACACATATACTTGGAGTTATTATGTACTGTTTTTGAATTGACCATTTTATCATTATTAAAGGACCCTCTACCCCTGGTAATATTCCTTGCTGAATTTCACTTTGATGTAACTTTCCAGCTTTTCTTTTATTCGCTTTTATACAGAGCATTTTCCTTCATTTTAGTTTTAATTTATATTTCACACTTAAATCAAGTTTATTCTGTCTATAGCACAAAATTGGATCTTGGCTTTGTATTAAGTACTATGATCTTTGTGTTTTTTCTATGGTGTTCTGCTATTTTTTTTCAAAATTTTATTGATAAACAGATAGCAATGAGACAGTTTCAAATCAAATCGGAAGTACAGTTTCAACAAATAATACACTACATATATTCTTCTTAGTGGTTAATTGCTGTACAAGATGCGGACTTGTGATCCTATTTACAAACACCATTAGAAAAAATCATTCTATTCATTAAGAGAA
>NW_004524757.1:1276275-1284306 GCF_000260255.1 Octodon degus | reverse complement strand
TTAAAAAAAAAAGAAAATTTAAAGAAGAGATATGCCTGAAACTCTGATTAATATGACTACATTTCCACTGCTGAGCTGTGATGGGCACGAACTGTAGGCAAGAGAAATTGCTCTTTTAAGCCAACGAAATTGAAGATAGTTTATTACTGAAGAATAAACAAGTTGACACTCATTTTTGTTGACCTCATGACAGCTCTCTAAGAGAATAATTATTTTATCACAGTTTTATAAATGAGGAACTTGAGACACAAGGAAATATGGGAGTTTTTCTAAGATTACATAGCCAAGTAGTATAGACAGTTCAGAATACAATCTTATGCAGTTTGACTCAGAGAAAACATTCTTAACTGTTACACATAATAGTGCTCATGGTTCACTGTCCATCAGTGGGGGACCTAATTTGTTTAAACTAGGTTGTATCTACACCATAATATATGATACACCTGTTAAAAATAATGAGACACCTTATAGACATTAACATTGAAAAGTTCTCCTGAGCACAGCTTAATTTTTTAAAAGTAGCAGAATTAAGGAATTTATACAATGATAAACGTATGTAAAAACTATATATATGAACATGTGCCTGTGTACACATGAACAGATATATGTGAATGCATGTGTGAATTATATTTCTATGTTAGGTAAATATATGCAGGATGTAGATATTGTGTATAAAATATACATATAAATATATATACACATACATATGTATATGCAGGAACATAGAGACCCAATCTGTGCAGTCTATAAAAATAATATGGTCATTATTTGTAAAATCTATGTACTTTACTCTGAACCCAAAGAACACTCAGCGCCACAACTCTAATGTTTTCCTTTGTCCTTGAAAGCCATGCTAAGTTTACCTCAGATCTGATTTGCCTGATAGAAATATACAGTACTTGCCCATTGTTATTACATATTTTAAATCTTAAATCACCTTTTTAAGCCTCCTTTAGCTTTCCTTATAACAAATTTTGTTCCCCAATTTGATATGTCTAAGTTGCAGAATTGTAAAGGTGATTTTAAAAGATGCTTGGCTCTTGGTTATAAAAGCAAACATTAAAGTACTGTTATCAATGAGAATTTTGCAGATGTGATATCTTAGTTATTTTTCTGTCATTGCTGAGACAAAATACTGGAAAACCAAAAGTTAAAGGGGCAAAGGTTTATTTAGCTCACAGTTTAAGGAGGTTTCAGTCCATATTAGCTCCAAGGCAATATGGAACATGGAAGAGGAGCAACAGTTCTGAACAAAGCAAAGCAACAGGGAGAGAGGAGAGACAATCCTTTTTGTTTCCCTGATATTCTATCCAAGCTACCTGGACTAGGGCAGTGCCAATCCAATCAGTAGACTGATCCAGCATTCACTCATACTCAATCGTAGCATGTTTAATCATAGCATTGAGCCATGAAGCAATCAATCTAGATCCATCAACCTCTAAAAAAGTCCCATCTAAAATTGTATGAGAGACTGGGTGTGGTGGCACGCATCTTTAATCCTAGCTCTTGAGAGACTGTAAACAGGCGGATCACTTGGAGTCCGATCTAGTAGTGAGACCCTGAACACCCTGTAGACCCTTCCCTAAAATACAAAAAAATAAAAAAAATGAGGATTTGAGTGCACATCTAGACACAAACCATAACATGATTAAATGCTTAAGCCAATTTGCCTGATGCTATGAAGACTATGTGGTGAAATTTCCCCAATCACAAAAACTCCCTAAATGCATAGGCTTTTCCTGATCAATAACAGAAGAGACAGAGAATTTCAAAGCATGAGAAAGGTTTGATGTACAATAACTCTTTGAAGATGTAAGGAGCCTCATTAGAAGGAATATGGAATATCTCAAAGAGAAGGCACCTAACTCACAGCCAGAAAGGGAATGGGACCCTAAAATTTATAACTATGACACAATTAACTGAATTCTGCAAATAACATGCATGTTATTGGAAGACAATTACATCAGATAAGAGATAAGAGTCAGATAAGAGCCCAAAAATGGGCCCTGTGATTTTGACCTCATGAGACACTGAGGAGAGAACATAACTAACTCAGAGCATGACTCATTCACTATGAAAACTAAAATGATAAATTGGGATACTAAAATGAATCACTTTGTTATACAGCAACAGAAAACTAAAAAATCCAAACTACCCAGGAAATTTTCATCACAGCTTCTTCAGATTGTATCTAAAATGTGGTTTTGGTTCAAGCTAATGCCCCAACTACTTTCCCTTAGGTTCATTTTCACCGTTTAGTGTATTCATTTTAGCTGGTAGAAAAAGGTCCGTTATTTCTCCCAAATTCAAAGCATTACTTAAATTTGGTAGCGTGTATTTTCCAAGATTTTTACTCCTAAATTTTATTTTGTTGGACACCATTTAAACTGTTAGAATTTCTTTCAAGTTCTAATTGCCCAAAGGAGACAGAATTATGAGAACCCAATGACTAATATTGATTGAGATCAAGAATGAAATACTCACGGGCCCATTTGTGTCTAGTACAGATGCTACAAAAAGTCAGAATTTCTGTCTTCAGAATAGAATTTCTTAACATTTGTGGATTATACATTCCTTTGATAATATGACAAAAGCTGTGAAGTTGATTCCAGAAAGTAATACATACACAGTTGACCCTCATTATCAACAGGGTGTTTGGTCTAGGACACTGTGGAGATTGAAGTCCTTTATTTAACATGAAGTAGTATTAACATGTAAGCTATTTGTATACTCATGTATAAATGATCTCTTGGTATGAGTGTGTGTGTGTGTGTGTGTGTGTGTGTGTGTGTGTGTGTGTTACCGGAGATTAGTCCCAGGTCCTATAAATTTAGCTAATTTCTCAGGCTTTTTGATATAGTATTTGTTTTAATTTTTGAGGCAGAGTTTCCCTAAATTGCCCAACCTGCTCTTGAACTTGACATCTCACTGGCACAGCATCATAAACAGATGGGATTATAGATGTGTACCACCATGCTTAGAAAAATTACAATATATAATGTAGTGTCAATTCTATGTAAGTAGTTACTAAACTATTATTTTGGTTATGATAACAAGAAAAAAGTATGTATATTTTCACTATAGATGTATTTTAAAAATATTTTCATTATGCAGTTGGTTGAATCTGCAGATGAAAATCCTGCATGCATGTAAAGCTGATAGTATGCATGTATACTCTTGATTGTATTTATTTTAGAGACTTCTAGTTAATAATCTGTGGTAGACTTGGTGCTTACTGAATAATACATATGCTTTCATATGTTTTCCAGTCCTCCCTTGCAGCTAGGTTTCAACTACATAGTTTTGCTCAACAAATTGTGAGGTGCTCCCTGTCTTCCTTCCCTCTTTCCCTTTCCCAGACACTGTAAAACCCAGATAGTGTAAATGCAAAATAACAGAAGGCAATCCAGTCCACATAATCTATGAATGAAGGAGATTAATACATATTTGTGGTATTAAGTCTATAAAATGCAAGGATTGTTTTAGGCACAACCATTAATTATACCTTACAATATGGCATCCTTTCTTTCAAAAACAACTTTCTGGTGATTGAGAGGATTTCAATAAAACATAGGATTTATCTGTTTGAATATATTAGGTTAACTATTTTTTTCTTCTTTTTCCATCTTTTAGCTTATATGTGTGTGTTAGTCAGCTTTCTTATCAGTGAGACACAATAGCCAATACCCACAATTTAAGACAGAAGAGAATAATTTGGCTCATGGTTTTGGGGAATTCAGTCAGCTTGGTCCAAGGCAGAAACATCATAGTAGAGGGGAATGGTGCATCAGAACTGCTTAGTTCATAGAATCCAGAGGCAAAGCAGAGGAGCAGGGCCAGAGGAAGGGTCCAAGAACAGTATGTAGTACCCACAGGCATACCTCCATGGCCTTCTCAGAAATACAGTTATATTTTACTAATCTCTTTGGCATTTTGTGGTAATGTTAAAAAAGGACTTCTGTTAATTTCTTCCCTACGCATACATGTATACCATGCTTCACAACCAAAGTTGGACTACATTTTCCCAAATACTTAATCTGGGCTGTGTTTGGGTTTACTTTGAGTAGCATAGTAAATGGACATGCTGATATTTCCAATCTAGTCTTAATTATTTTCTCATAACTGAAACACAATACCCAACACCCACAACTCTGAGGAGGAAAGATGTGTTTTGGCTCACAGTTTGTAGAGGTTTCAGTCTATGGTCAGCTAGCACCAAGATAGGGAAGTACAGCAAAGAAGAAGGAGCTCATAACAGGGCAGGTAAGAAGCAGAGAGAGAGAGAGATCAAAGGAAGGAGGGAGACAAACACTTTTAGGAGAGGCCTCAAGTGACCCCCCCCAACTAGGTTTCATCTCCCAACATCACATTTGACTATAAATTAATCAGTGGACTAATCTCCTCATTGAGTACCAAACCCGCATTATCTACTCACCCCGAAGCACCCCACATGAGCACACATGAGACTTTGGGGTACATCGGGATATAAATCATGATACTGACCTAGCATTTAACCAAAAGAATGGGTAATATTGTTGGAAGCAAGTCATCATGTCCAAAATTCCCAACCTTGGTTCTGCATACTGTCATAAAGCCCAAGCTAACTGCATGGAGTATGGTTTTAACAATCCCAAAATTCCAATCATGCCAGATTTAAATCTAACGTATGAGTTAAAAACCATCTGTCTTAGTCTGTTGGTACTGCTAAAACAAGTTCTGAGAATGGGTAATCTATAGACAGCAATTTCTCATGACTATGTAGGGTGATGATTTAAAGATCAACATGTTGGCAGGATTTATGTCTGCTAAGTGTTCCTCTTTACTTTCAAGATGGTACACTTATTGTTATATTCTTCAGAGGTGGGGTCGGGGTTTCAATCCCCGGGCCTGCTGTGATGGCCCCGCCCCTGGGGTGTGCTGAGACTGCAATTGAGACTAGGCATGTACCTGTAATCCCCACTCTTGGGAGGCTGTAAGCAGGCAGATCACTATGAGTCTGATCTAGTAGTGAGACTCAGCACACCCTGTAGACCCTTCCCTAAAGAAAATAAAAATAAAAAGATAAAGATCAAAGATTAAAACATATACTCTCTCTCAGTTGAATTTGAATTCTTTGAAAACTCTATATCCATAAATTGTCAACATTATCTATTGCTTCCTGCATCAAATTATTCAGAGAAATTCTATTGAAGAGAGGAATATTAAGTATATCAAAAAACAAGAAAATAATGAGCAATAAAGGTCACCACTCTTGTATTAAGGTTAGAAGAGAAAATTGTCTAATCCATTGATGACAAGAAAGAGCCAATTTTCTCCAAAGGAAAATCCCTGTTGAAAATAGAACCTTTATGAATGAATGTTTTACATCATTTCTGGTTTTTAAAATTTGTTCCATGTGACTGCATTTTGAGGAATGGATGTCAGCTTTTAAATAAAATAAAATTCACCCATTTTAAGTTTATGATAGTATATTTTCACCACCTCTAAATGCATCCTCATGTCCCTTTGCCATCAACAGTGTTTTGTAACCTCAACCTCTGTAACCACGATCTTTGTAGCATCACTATATATTTTGCTTTTATAGAATTTCAAATAAATGAAATCAAAGAATATATAGTCTTTTGTATTTGGCCTAATTTATTCACATAATATTTTCAGGTTAATTTACATAATTCTATGTCAGTAATGACATCCCTTTATAGTCTTATTCTGTAATTTATTATTGAATTAAGAATTGAATGACATTTACATGGTTTCCAGATTTTGTCCTTTATGAATAATGTCACTATGGACATACTTGCTTTTTCTAAACAAAAAAAACTTTTATTTTCTTACTTTTACTAGTGCATGTTTGCAAAATGTAATGATTACATTCACTATAGCATATTGATTCATGTACGTGTATATAGCACATTTAAATTCCCTTCTTTTTCTCCCGAGAATCTCCATTTAATTTTTTGCAACATCATATTCAATTATTTATCTTATAAAAATTATAAAATTAATTATCTTATGCATGCATTGAAAACCATACTAATTGGCCAAGGAATATATAAAATATGTAAGAAAATTGTACTAATGCAAGGTACACATTTGGATATAATAAAATACCTTTTTTGTTGTCCTTTTTCCTATCATCTGTCTTTTATTTCATTCTTTAAGTATACGAGTTTCTCTGTATAAGAGAACCCATTCAATATTTGGTCTTAAGGTACATACATTTTCCTATGAACGACTGAAATTTATCCTTTTTTATGACAGAGTAGCACTCCAACTTATGTAAATGCCGCTTTTAAATCCATTCATCTGTTGATTGATATACAGGCTGTTTCCAAGATTCAACTATTATGAATCATGCTACTGCAAATATGAGTATACATATATCACTGTAATTTGATGACTAAAAATTTTTGGAAGTTACTAGAAGGAGAATAGTTGGGTCAGTTGAATTTCTGCTTTTACTTTTTTTAATTTAATTTACTTTTTTTGTATTTTAGGGAAGGGTCCACCGGTTGTTTAGAGTCTCACTACTAAATTGGACTCATAGTGATCCACCTGTTTACAGCCTCCCAAGAGCTGGGATCACAGGCGGGTGCCACTACACATAGTCTCAATCACAGTCTCAGCACGCCTCGGGGGCGGGGCTGGCATGGCAAGCCGGGAATCGAACTCCGGGCCCCTGTGCCTGCTTGCAGGCACTTTAATTCACTGAGCTATTTGACTGGCCCTTGCTTTTCCATTTTTCAGAAATCTTCATACTGATTTTCATAGTGATTATATCAGTTTATAGTTTTACCAATAATAGAAAAGGGTTTTTTCGCTCCATAGACTCACCAGCATTTATTATTGATTGATTTCTTGATGATAGCCATTCTTTTGAGAGTGAGATTGAATTTCAGTGTTGATTTAATTTACATTTGTCAAGTGACCAGTGATAATGAACATTTTTCATGTATTTACTGGCCATCTTTATTGCTTCCTCTGATAAGTATCTACCTTTGTCAGATGCCCAGGTTTTATTTTGCTTTGTATTTTAGTATGGGGTCTACAATGTCTCACTACACAGATCCAACTCATAGTGATTCTCCTATTTTCAGCCTTCCAAGCACTGGGATTACAGGCATGTGCCACCACCCCCAGTCTTAATCGCAGTCTTAGTGCACCTGGGAGTGGGCTTGGCACAGCATGCTGGGGGTCGAACCCCGGTTCTTGCATCTGCCTAAGCAGGCCCTTTAATCTGCTGAGCTATTTGGCTTGCCCTCCCAGGTTTTAATTGGGTGTTTTAAATTGGGGTGTGTGATATTTTTGTTCTTTATATACTTTAGATATCAGTCCTTTGTCTGAGAAGTAGCTGGCAAAATATCCTGTTATGTACTTTGTCTCTTCATTGTTAGTGGTTTCCTTTGCTATGCAGAAGTTGTTTAATTTTATATTATCCCATTTGTTGATTCTTGGTATTATTTCTAGTGCAACTGTATTTTATTTTTCTGGAAAGACTTTGTCTATACCTATGTCTTTTATAGTTTTATCCGTTCTGTCTTCCAGAACAGTGTTTCTCTTGCAATGTTTATTTTTTAACTATTTTTTAAAATTTTTCTTTTAATGTATTTTGGTACAGGGTCTACAAGGTCTCACTACACAGATCAGACTTGTAGTTATCCTCCTGTTTTCAGCCTCTGAAGCACTAGGATTACATGCATGCACCACCGTGCCCAGTCTCAGTCACTGTCTCAGCGCACCTTGAGGGCCGAGCTGGCACAGCACACCAGGGATTGAACCCTGGTTCCTGTGCCTGTGTAAGCAGGTGCTTGAGTCTGCTGAGCTATCTGGCTGGCCTTCTTATAATGTTTAGATCCTTGATTCATTTTCGTTTCAATTTAGTGCATGGTGAGAGGCGTGGGTGTAGGTTTAACCTTTGGCAAGCTGAGGCCAGTTTTCCCAGCACCATTTGTTAAGAGGACTACCTTTCTACCATTGAAGGAATTTGGCCTATTTTTGAAAAATATCAGGTACGTGTATCTAGAATTGTTT
>NW_004524757.1:1260091-1265776 GCF_000260255.1 Octodon degus | reverse complement strand
CTATTGGTAATAGTTCATGTGAGCACTTTTATTGGCTTCTCAATTCTGCTTCTATTTTTTTAAATATTTACTTTAGGATTTGGAATATGCATTTATCTATTCTATCTTCAAATAAGATATGTACATTAAGAGATGCTACATGGATATTATGTACATATATAGTTCAACTCATGTACATTATGTGCTGCTTTAACAGCATACAATTTCCATTCTATGAACCTTTGTGCTATTATTATCATCATGTATTTTGCTTTCACATGTGTTATAATGCTAAATGCCAGGAAACAGTTTTACAGTATGCACATAGAGATCCTGCCCAAAACATATGAATTTAGAAGCAAATATGAGTTGAGGGGGACAATGGAAGGAAGAGAATTAACCTATTTGTGCACATACAAATCGTCCAAAAGAAACTCATTAATCTGTATAACCAGTATGCACTAATAAAAGTGACAAAAATCAGAATACCATGTTAAATGTTAATGTCAATTGTATGTGGACAAGAGATAATAAGACAGTTTATGAGGTCACCTTTTCTTAGGAATTTTGTTAGTCAACTGCTGTTACCATGAGAAGATACCTGAGGTGTACAGTATAATTAATAATTTTTTGTTTTTCTTTTTTACTCATGTATTGAGAGGTTTCAGTCCCATGGTTGATTAGATGTGTTACTTTGGAAGCTATTGCACACAATGCTTGGCAGAAGTACATAGAGCCTGAAAGCACAAAACTTGAATAGTATACCCTCAAGGACCTCACTTCAGTGGTCCTCTTTCCCCATAGTATTTCCACCACTACCCCATAGTGCCACAGGTTGGGGAACCAATCCCTTCACACATGAGCCTTTTTGGGGATGTTCATTATACAAACTGTAGCAGATATAAATTAAAACCGCATATGTAAACATCGAATTGTCTCCTTTGTGTAAGAACCTGAAAAGCTAAATGAAATCTGAAGGGTAAATAAAATCTTAGTACAATAGATACTGTGAAAAGAGAAGGAACCTATTAAAAACAAAAGAATTACTGAGTTGGGAAGGACAGCAGAGGGAGTGGGGTAAAGAGGTATATCTAGCAGGATGGTTTGGACAGTGAGTTTCTGCTGATCTATGGAAAGGAGCAGTTATTACTTAATTTGTTTAATCTTCTTTATTTAATTCTTTTTCCTTTATCTCTCTTTGTACTTTCTTTTATATTTTTCCTTTTTTCTTCCTACTTCCAATTTTTCATGAATGTATCTGGTAAGATGAACAACTAATTTGATGACAACACTATGCATTACAACAAATACTGTGAAATTCATATTATTTTGTTTAGTGAAATTCTGTATCACTCAAAATTTTTTGTTTCAATAATATTTTGAACTCTATTTAAAAATAAATAAAAACAATGTTTTAAAAGTTTAAAATATAAAATAACTAGAATATTGCTAGAAAAGATCCAGTTCCTCCAAAGGAAAATTTGATTCCTGTTGAAAATGTAATCCTGAAGAATGAAAGTTTTGCAACAGAGCTTTCTTTAATTGGTAAGACACAAAGTAATATTTGATTTATAGAATTCTAAAACAATTTATGAAGTGATCAATAATGTTATGTTTTAAATAAATATACCAAAAAAGTGAACCCTGTGGGAAATGAAATGTACATTGTCTTTCCTTACAGTAAGAACAGTTTTGAGATATGTAGAGAAACTGGTCTAATGTTATGTCTCTTTAAGTCATTAAGTCATTTTCTTTTCGAGAGACTAAAGTAAAATGTTTTTCATGGTTAAAGAGACTTATAGTACAAAATTGCACATTATCAGTTTTATGCTATGAACAGAAAATGCTCACATGACAATTTCAATAATATCAAACAAATTATGCCACAGTGGCAAGTTGCTAAAGTACCCAATATTTGTATTAATTTGCCATTACAAAATTGTTTTTGAAATCGTACTGTAATTGCAACTTCCAGTAAATTCATTTTCACAGTTACATTTTTGCCTCTTCTAACATCAATAGTTCTAAATAAACTTGTTATTAAGAGCCATTTAAACCTATATATTTTCACTTCCAAATTTAAAATGAAAGTAAGTAAGGAAAGATACAGAGAAACAGAATTTGAATTTTGTGAATTCAGCAAAATAATCCAATATAGTCCAGTAGTCATTATAGTAGTAGGTTATCCGTAGGACTGGCAATGTCAGAAATGGTTGACTTGAGCCTTTTATAGCTCAGCATACTAATGTGGCTTTACTTTTTATAACTCATTTTTATACTTTTCTTCTGGATGCTTAAGACTAAGATAAAGCAAGACCTATATAACAAGAAATGTAACTTTTGTATCTGAAACTGTCTCATTGCTATTTGTTTCTCAATAAAATTAATTTAAAAAAGGAATTTGAATTTTGTTTATAAAATACCAGGGTCAATTTGGTATCTGTGGTATCTTTTCCTTTCTTTCTTTTTTTTTTTTTTTTTATTTTAGGGAAGGGTCTACAGGGTGTTCAGGGTCTCACTACTAGATCAGACTCGTAGTGATCTGCCTGTTTACAGCCTCGCAAGAGCTGGGATTACAGGTGCACACAACCATGCCTAGTCTCAGTTGCTGTCTCAGTGTGCCCCAGGGGTGGGGCCAGCATGGCAGGCCTGAGGATTAGACCCCCAGCCCCTACAATGCATTTGTGGTTTCTGTAGCAAACAATAATGCCCTCCAATGAGCTTCGCTCCAAAGCAAAATTGCATTATTTATCAGAAATAATTGCATTATGTATAATTCTCTGGTATGTGCTTGAAATAACACTGTTTACTGAAAATATATAAAAACAAAATGCCTGTCTCAAATAAAACCTTATTTAAAAAATAGTAGTTTTCAAAGGGGTAATTCATTAATTTTAACTAATATTTATTTAGAAAGATAAAATATGATGCAGATAAAACATACTAGCAAGGTAATGATCTTCTAAATATCAATTATTTTCTTTTTGTATTTTTTAGCTCATCTCAATTTCTTTATGGCATATAGTGTGAGGCAGGGCCACAATATTTTAGACTTTTCAAAACAATTTTCTGATAACCATTTTGTTGAGAAAACAATCATTACCAATGAATACATAATCCTTCATTTGTCATAATACATTCATTTCTGTGTGCTCTAATGTGTTTTTATATTTTATATTTTGTTGATATTTTTATCAAAATTTTAAATGTTAGAGTTAAATAATGAAACCTTTTTTTATTAAATCCCACCTACATTTTTATGCAGCATAAGTCTATTCTGTAACACAAGAATATTTTTGTGTGTATGGATAGACAGTAAGTAGAAAAACATATCTATATCTATATCTATATCTATATACATATATATAGTGTATAGTAGGTAGAAAACCATGTTTACATAGTAGGTATAAAATGTATGCCATAGCACCATTAGCATACCTCACAAATCTAGAGAAAATATTCCTAAAACTCATTTGGAACCCACCTACTTTTTAAAAAATTCCACCTTCAATTTTTAATTTATCTTTCAGCTTTTGGCTTATTGAACTAAAATACTGTATTTATCCTATAGTATGAGATCCTCTTAATGTAGCTAATCATGATAGCAGTGAATATCAGCATTTAAGTATTTGGCAATCGGATGAAAAGTGTGGGCTTCTTTTCTTAAAAATCTAATTTGTGTCAGTGAAGACGCAGGACATAGGAGAACCTGTACTGTAACATCATGTAACTCAGTTGTGTCCCAAATTTTCTGACCAAGGAGATTATGGGGCCACAGAGCAATGTGATCTATGATGTAGAGTGTGCCTAAGGAGAGTCACCTGGAGAGAAAACATTCTCTCAGGCTTTCACAGATAGCAAATTGGTCAAGCAATGGCCATGACTCATCCACATGGCTGATATTGACAAAGGATCTGCAAACTGCGGTATAGGGTTACAGGATAAATCCTGAGGGTACTTGACTGACCTTATCAGATACAAAAGTTGTGTTTCTTGTTATATAGGTCTTGCTTTATCTTGGCCTTAACCATCCAGTAGAAAAGTATAAAAACTAGGTATATAAAGTAAAGCCATATTAATATGCTGATCTGTGAAAGGCTCAAGTCAACAACTTCTGGAGATAACCCACTACTATTGTGAACTGCTGGACTGTGTTGGACTGTTTTGCTGAATTCACACACCTATAGTATTTAGATGCCAATGGAATACCCATCTCTGACAGGAATAAACAAAAAAAAGGGGATACAAAGGAAGGACCATTTTGTATCTGTATATACAGACTAGTTAGGATAGATATACAGCTACTTTCGCTTAATTCAATGAGAAGAAAGATTTGTACTAACAGTGTCTGGACAGGATATCCTGTCTGCATCTTGTACTATGGATAATCACTAAGAAGATAACAATGTTCAACGTATTAATTATTGAAACTGTACTATTAATTAGTTTTGAAACTGTCTCATTGCTATTTGTTTCTTAATAAAATAAAATAAAAAGTCTAATTTGTGTATATCTTACTATCAAACTAGTTGTGTCTTTTTTCACATTTTTATTTTACACTTACAACTATTGTGAATAGCCTAATGTTATTATATATCTCAAACATGTACAAATAAAAAAGTCCTAAAAACTAAAGCATCAGCCCTTCATGAATAATTCTGGTTTTATGACTGTATGCAAACACATAATAAACATCCAGATTTAGTTTTCATATTTATATTGTTAAATTTCTCTAACTTTTGGATGTCAATAATGCCTATATCTATCTATGTATCTATGTATCTATGTACCTATTTATCTATCTCGCTTTTTGATAGTAGGGATTGAATCTAGATCCTTCACACTGAACTATATACCAGCCTTTTCATTTGGACATAGAGTTTTGTTGTTACTAAGTTGCCTGGGATGGGCTTGAACTTTCAATTCTCTTATCCACAATTTCCAAGTGTGCTGAGGATTACAGGTATGCCCACTTTTTGTCTCTTAAAGATATTCTAGCAGTTAAATATTGGGTAGCCTTCTAAATCTGACTTCTTTTTCTTATCTTAGTACATTTGAAATCCTTCCATGTTGTTCCAAGAGTCTCTAAAGCCTGATGAATGCATGCCTTTTGGTTGTAGCAACTCTAGTAGCATTTCCTAGTTATCATTTGCATTTCTTAAATGATTAATGATATTAAGCTTCTTTTCATATGCTTAGTGGTCATTTGTATATTTCTTTGGGAAAAAGTCAACTGAAATCTTTTGCCCATTTAAAAATTTATCTTTTATTTGCTGTAACTTAATAGCACAATGACTTCTTTTTCTACTTTTCCAAACATTTACTAGTTTTGCTCTTTCATACACATCCATGATCAATGTTAATTTAATTTTGACTATGGTGTGTAAGAGTTCAAGCTGATCAGTTTGTGACTAGATACTCAATTCTCCCAGCACCACTTGTGGAAAACCCTATACTTTCCCTAAATAAATTTCCTTGATTCCTTTGCCTTTCTATATGAATTTTGGAACTCATTTATAGATTTTATCAAGGAAAATACACTTGGAATTTTAATAGTTGTTGCATTTAATCTGTCGATTAATTTGAAGAACGTCATTTAATAATATTGTCATTTTCTTTCAATGGAGAAACTTACTTTAGAATTTATTTATTTATTTATTTATTTATTTTTGTGGCACTGGGGATTGAACTCAGACCCTGGGCTTG
>NW_004524757.1:1245074-1258131 GCF_000260255.1 Octodon degus | reverse complement strand
TCCCACCAGCAGTGGAGAAGGGTTCCTTTTTCCCCACAGCCTCTCCAACATTTGTTGTTGGGTGATTTCTTTATGATAGCCATTCTTTCTGGGGTGAGATTTACTTTTGATGAGAAAAATCATCTTCATTTTGTTCAAGTGAAAATGTATTCACTGTGATTTCATTTTTAAAGGACATTTTTTGTGCTGTTTACCCAGAAAATTAAAGATTGTTTCATTTGTTTGTTTGTTTGTTTTGTTTCCTTTGTTTGTTTCAAGAAAGGGTCTCATTGTGTAGTTCAGGCTGGCCTTTAACTCACAGCAATCGTCCTGCCTCAGCCTCCAGATTGTTGGGTTTGGAGGTATGCAACACCATACATGGACTCATTTATTTGCATTACTTTTATTTGCTTCATCTGGGAAAGCAGAAATAGCCACTTTTTAAAAATTGCCTGCTCAATGCAACATGCTTCTTCCTAGATTCGGATTTTGTAGACTTCCCTTCTTAAAGTATTCTATCAGTTTTTCATATTTGAGACAAGCTTACAAGTTGTGTGAACATTGTGAGTGTTGATTAATAGATGCTGTGAATTCGCTTTTTTTTTCCTCCTGATGAGTCAGTCCCTCCACCTGCTGTGTCACTCAGTAGCTATCATGGTTAGATATGAACTGGAAAGCGTTTCTTGGGGAGCATCTCGGTCTCAGTTCAGTCTTTTGTTTCTGTCTTCAGCTTGATTCTGTTTTGCATGTACACCTTTAAGAGGCCAGACAGAGATGATGGGATGCAGAATTTTGAAATCTTTTCCTTTAAATATTCTGTTTCCTTTTTCTTTCTTTCTTTTTTTTTTTTTTTTTTTTGTATTTTAGGGAAAGGTTGACAGGGTGTTCAGGGTCTCACTACTAGATGGGATTGGTAGTGATCTGCCTGTTTACAGCCGCCCAAGAGCTGGGATTGCAGGTGTGTTTAACCATGCCCAGTCTCAGTTGCAACTCAGTGGGCCCTGGGACAGGGCCAGCAAAGCAGGCCGGAAGATGGAACCCCAGCCCCTGCACCTGCATGCAGGCATTTTAATCTGCTGAGCTATTTGGCCTGACCTCTGTTTCTTTTCAGTTGTCATAGTTTCCTCTGGGCTATTTCTGTATTTTTTGTTTGTTGTTTCCTGGCTGAAAAGTTGGGTTTTTCCTCTGATGATCTCTACCTCATAGTATTTGCCATCTGTACTTTGTCCTGTACAAAGCGCCAGAATAATAGAAAGGTACCTTATATGTCTTTTCATCCATCTTTTTTTATATACAGTTCCCTGTTTTTTTCATTGTTAAGCACGTGAATCTTAATGTTTTTGCACTTAGGTTATGGCTTTCATACTTCTTTAGATGTGGTTATGTTAGTATAAATGGTAATCATTTAGCAAAAGTCTCAGTGGAGCACTTCTAGATGCAGAAATCAATACATTTCTGCTGGACTTAATATTTTATACTTATGATCAAAAGTAATAGTGATTTACATTCTGTTCTTTTAAAATGCCTTTTTGAGGTTTTGATATTAGTATCATTCTGGCTTTACAAGTTGAAAGATTTCTTTCTTTTCCAACTACTGAAATTGTCTATCATGTGAAAGTTGACAGAATTCCTCTTTCTTTTTATTATAACCCTTAATTCAGCCAGAGCAGCTTACCCCTGTAAGTATGGAAAGAGCAAAGCCATCACTTTGAGAAACTCCCTTTTGCCTCTCACTGCCCTGCAACTTGTTGCTCAGCAGCTTTGTTTAGGTCTTTGCAATATTATAAATAAACCTCTGCCTTGCACTACTACTGTTTTCTGACTTCCTCATTTTCCATTTTGGGGTATCTTCAGCTTTCAGTCAGCCTTGTCTGCCCCTCCCTACATTCCTCCCTGGGGAGCAGGCAGGGAACTGAAGAATGAATCATGGACAAATGTAGGTCCCTGGACCCCTGTCATGATATTACAGAATGAAATATAAAAGGGCAAGCTTGGAAGATACAATGAAATAAAATTTTAAAATATCTTGGATAACAGATGAATAAATACCAGTTTTATTTATTGTATGTGGTGAGGCAGTTTTACATTTTGACCATGGAAAGAACCTGATAATGCCTTTTACATTTTTATTATATTGCTATTATATTTTATACTGATATTTTGAATTATAGATACATTAATATTATGTAATTTGTGTTGCAAATATTTCCACAGTTTTTCTCTGTTTATTTGATTATTTTCTAACTTTAGGCCATTGTTTTCCTTGTTGAAAATGTCAGGGAAACAGTAATTTTTTAAGAAAAAAACTCCTAGGCTATTTTTACTACAAGATTGTATTAAATAAAACCCAATACTTTCTTCTAGTGCTTCTGTGCTTTTTTAAAAAAAAATGTAGGTCATTGTTAGTATAAATGGTAAGCATTTAGCATTTACATCTGGAATTGATTTCAGTGGAAAAAATGAGTAGGGTTTAAATTATATATTGCTACTTTGTTAGACATTTGTTTCAAAACAACCAGTTTTTCTTCACTTATATTAACTGTATCTATATAAAATATGCACTATTATATACTTTCAATTTGATCTCCATTGTATTTCACTAGTTTATCTATTCATGCGACAGAACTATAGTTATAGCAATAATTTTTGAATCCCTCTTAGGAGTCTCCCATTATTAACTCATCTTTATTCAAGTTTTTATTCTTTTGAAGTATTTATTATACCTACTTTTTATTATTCTGTCAAACATTAAAGCAAGTCACAATAGTAATTCAAGCAGAATTTAGTCAAAATTATAAACTAATGCACAAAAAGTGACATTTCAGTGTTACTTAATCCTCCCAACCATGGACAGTTTTTTTTGTTTCTACCTATGTAACTCTTATTTGATATCCCTTAGTGATGTTTCTAAGCTTTCCTAATGATATCACTTTTATTCATTTTAAATTAAGATTATTTCTGGTATTTGTAATCACTGATGCTTGGCATTATTGTGAATTAAATCACTTTTCCTTTAACTTTTATCTAACTGACTGCTGTTATATAAAGGGAAATTATTGTATTTTAAGACATTTACCTTGGCCAGGGAAATAGCTCAGTAGAATAAGTGCCTGTCTGGCAAGCGCAGGGTCCTGAGTTCAGTCCCCGGTACTGCAAAAAAAAGGGGGGGGGCGAGGAGATGACTCCCTGGCAAGCACAAGGGCCTGAGTTCAATCCCCAGTTCCACAAAAAAACCTTATGTTTTATATAAAAATATTACCTTATATGACATTATTATTAATTTGAACTATTTTCTAGTATGTAAACAATGTTCTCTGTGCCTGCTTCAGCCGAGTGCAGTGGCCTGCGTTTCATCCCCAGTGTGCTGCTTTGGCCCCACCCCCGGGGCATGCTGAGATGGCAATTGACACTGAGTGTGGTGGCACTCTCCTGTAATCCCAGCACTTGGGAAGCTGAAAACAGGACAATCACTACGAGTCCAATCTACGTAGTGAGACCCTGTACAACCTGTAGACCCTGTCTTAAAATACAAAAAAAAAATAATTGAATTAGTTGATACTGGTAAAGCTCTTAGCATAGTGTCTGACACATAGTAAGCCCTATTTAAATACAGTATTTAAGGATAGCTACATAAATATAAAACATTTTCTAACACAAACAATTGATAATAAATCACACAATAGAACGTAACCCTAGTTACAGAAATTGGTATAAGCATTCAGTCTGTTTAAAGGTCTTATTAGTAGTTTCTGCTCTGGTATTATTCTTTTACAATGCTTTTCCATTTATTATCTTTTCTCTGGTTAACTCAAGTATACCAGAAAGAACTATAAGAGCATTGTGATTTTATTCTTTAAAAAACTGTTCAGTTGACTGGTTAGCTCTGTTAGAGTGTGGTGCTAAAAAAACATTGTTTCTACACTGATTGAGTATTTGATTGTGGAGATGTTTAAGCTTGTTGGGCTTCAGTTTGTCAATTTAGCAATGAAGAATTAGATATTTCTACAGTGCAACATTTTAAAATTCTACAAATATTAAAATGTGCCTGTGGTATTGTTACATATCATAAAATCTTCAAACTGGTTACAGTACAAACTACAAATGTGGAAATTTTTCTTTTTTTATGGTATATGTAAATAGAGTGACAACCCTCTCTTGGGCACTCATTTTAGGTATTCACACCTCCCACATCAGTCAGAACACTCGTATTGTTTCATCGATCAATTTTATTTACAATGCATTTCTGAAAATTGAATTCCTATAGCAGTACTATGATGCAGATAGTACAGGTTGTGATTATACCTGCTGTGTATACGAGGACTGTAAAACTCACAGAGATTAAGTGACCGGCTGAGGACGATGCAACTACAGCACATGTGCCCATGACATAATCAATGTCCTATCACTTTAATAATTGGACTTTATTGAAGAAACACTTACTTAACTCCCTGGGACTTTGTTTTCTGTAATGAGGCACTATCGTTCTGGGTGAAAGCCACCCCAGTAAGTTTGGATGAAAGGAGGAACTTAGCATCATATTGTCTTGTTCACTAAAATAAAAATTAATGATGCTGCTCACCTTATGGAATATTATAGAAATATCTGATGTGGCTAAAATGTTAAATATAGACTCAGGGAATCCATCACTGATGATGTAAATGGCCTTAACAAATGGCCATCATAAATGTGTCATCCTGAAATTGAGCATGTGGAAAATACAAATTTGGAGAACATTATTTTAGCCCTGGTTTCCCAAGGCAGAACTTGAGATAAGGATTTGTGTGAAATTGACTTAGGAGAAAGCATTCCCTAAATGAACATTCTATTAGAGTAATGGGTTGAAGTCAGGAATGGAAGGACATCAGAGTTTCTCTATCAAGTGAACCACATCAAAGCGTAAGTTTGGCTCAGTTCTTCAGGCCTCCCGAGTAACACTGAGGGCTGCATTTCAGAACTGTCCCACACATGTGCAAAGGATAGTATCGTCTATATCTTAATGTTTCTCTGCATTAGACTAAGGCTATCTGTGGAGGACTTTAATTCTGAGGTACCTCTTGCTGTTCATGGATGTCCTCAGGTATTCTAGCCAGTGGGGGTCATCCTTTTAACAGACTGTGCACTAAGAAGAATGCTGGGTTTTAGAAGTTAAAACACCCCAGGATTTTGTGTGCATGAGAATGACTATGGGATCCAATGGAATATAGGCAGAACACTCACAGAGTCTGCTCAAATAATCTTTATCTATCCATTACTTCCTTTTGCACAGTTGCACTTATCTGCAATGAACCAACGTTTTAAAATATGGCATAGAAAATACCAGAAATCAACTCCTAAGTTTTAAATTACATGGTGTTCTAACTTGCATCATGAAATCTCATGTCATCCAGCCCCTTCCCACCAGGGATAGGATTCATCTAGTATCCAGTGCTACCTAGGATGTATATGTCACCCACCCTTGAGTCACTTACCAGCCACCCCAGTTATCAGACTGAATGTTTCAGGACTGCAGTTCTTGAATCCAAGTAACCCTTAGTAGTACCCGAGGATAAGTCACAATGCCTGCATTATTCCTCATCGCTCATCTCGTCACTGAGGCATTGTGTCATTTCTTACCTTTACAAAAAGAAGGGCTGAGGAGATAGCTCAGTGGCATAAGCGCCTGCCTGGCAAGTGCAAGGTCCTCAGTTCAATCCCCAGTACCACAAAAGAAAAAATACATAATAGATAAATAAAGTGGGTTGCTGTTTGCAAAAACAAACAAACAAGCAAATCAGAAAAGACAAAACAAAAAACCCTTTCTTTGCAAAAACAGAAAGGACAAGTATGGTGTGAGGGCTACTTTGTGAGACAGCAAGTATATTTAGATAACTTCTATTAGGGTATATTGATACAACTACCCTATCTTAATATTGGTTATTACTATTAATTTCTTACTGTGCCTAACTTGTAAATTAAACTTGCTCCTAAGTATACAAAACTAGGGGGAAAACATGGTATATATAGATTTTGGTAGGATTTGTGATTTCAAGCACCACCTGGGGATTTCGGATCATATGCTGCATGGACAAAGGGAGGCCACAATACAGGGCTCCAAATACCAAGTTCCTTTCCAGAATTTATTTTCAGGTTAAAATGAGATAATTATACATAAATTCATTATCTTTCACTCACAGTATTTCAATGATTTAGCAAACATTTATCGAACACATGCTATGCAAAACACAGCTATTGGTTCAGGGGATGCAACAATACCAAAGACCAAAATCTCTGCTCCGATAAAACAGTCACATGATCACAAGCCACAATGCAAGAAGCATCTGAGATGTCAATAAATAGGATGAGTGCCTACTCAATATTTTGAGTCTTCAAACTTCACCAGATTTTCTTGTTTTCTTTGATTGTCTGTTTGGGAAATTGTAATAATTTCCCTGCTGAGGGGTTTAGTGACTATTCCTGGCTAACATCCTCTTCTCAGGAATGAGTCATTCTATGAGGTAGCAAAGCAGATGGCAGGCTCCATAGCGTGCGCACCAGATTCTGCCCCTGTAGCTCCCAGCTGAGAGTCAACCCTAGCTTTCCATCATTGTTCTCAGTAGTGGAGCTCACAGGCACCAGTACACAGCTCTCTTCTCACAGCAGCAATTCTTGTCCACTTACAGGCGCCAGTCCTGCTAGTCCAGCTTTTTTCCTTTGGAACAGCATCGATGCATCAATGTTGCAATCTCTGCTGGGTCAGTTCTTTCACACTCACTTGCCCACTTCAGGGCCTTTCAACTTATTGTCCTTGATATGTTCTTCCTTTGTTCTTTGCACTATACTATAGTGATAAGCACACTAGGCCTTGAAATCAGAGTACTTGCATTTTAATCATAGGTCTACCTCCTAATGCCAATTTTCTTAATAATCAATTTAGATATCATCTACATAACCATCAAACTCTCCCTAAATATTTCAAAACACAATATCCTGCACATTTTAAAGTATTGTGTGTTGTAGTCTGTATTTGGCATCTTCGTAGTCTGTCTCAGCAGTAAAGATTTGCTTAGCCAGTAAATGCTGTTAAATAAATTGATGGCATTTTTGAAAGCCAGGGAACCTTCTACTGGCGACAATAATGATGGGTAACCCCACAGAAATAGCTCCTCCAATAAGCTTTTTTCCTTCATTTCTGTGGAAATTTGGCTATACCAAGAAAGAGTCAGGTAAAATCCAAACAGTGGGCAATGAAACAACGAGTACAACAAATAATGTGTTATCACTAAGGTCATACTGGCTACTAATTCAAAAGAGAAAGGTAGCCGATTTAGTCCTGTGAGAGATGCTGTCCTAGCAGCTTTCTATTTAGTGTGCCAATGAATTACTACAGCAATCCTCAGATAGATTGGCATCTATAGTTTCCTGTGAGAATACTGACACTAAGTAAAAGAAAAAACGCATTTCACACCATCACTGCTTCAAATTAGCCATGCCTGGCCATCAAGGAAGGTGAACGTTTTCCTAGTTTTTTTTTTTTTTTTTTTAAAAACAGTGATATGAATGCTTATACATAGAAAAGATTAAACAAAATATTGGAGACTTTTCAAATGACTGTTTCTAATGTATTGGTCTTTGGGAAAAAAACAAGTGAAAAATGTTTAGAGATGACATAATGAAAGTGCTTCTAAAGGGACATAAAATATTGTAGTCAAGATATACAGCAGTAGCTTACAGGATTTCATATAAGAGCTTGTATTTCTGCTCATGAAGGATTAGCTTATTTTTTTGGATTGATTCCTTCAAATATAAATCATCTCAGCTCTGTTTCTTTTACACAGAAGTAGCAGATCTTGCTCTAAAACATTGGATATAGACAATTAAAAATATAACACACAAGTCTTCCATTTGCCTGCTTCCTTGGTGCTGACTGCAAATTTTGTTTCATTCAGACCTTTTCTTTTTTAATTGCATCTTTCTGTATGTACTTGCACACTTACATGCACTTAAGGATGACAATAAAGATTTCTACCTAGAGCAGCATGGGAAATTAGATAACCTGAATTATCTTTCCCTATAAAAAGAAACAAAAATCTTTGATAAACTATTTTTAAAATATTATAAATTACATTGTCAACTCATTAGAAAATTAAGGAAAATCCTTAGAGATTGGAAAGGATGAGAAATTGTGAATCGAGAAAGATAAATGAGCCTCAAAGATAATTTTACCTTAGACATCTGTCAAACGCTCTCATTTTGAGCTTTCCTCTGACATCTCCCTCGGGCATAGGTGAGATGACTGTAAATCACAGTTTGTCTGGGGTACTCCTCCTTTAATCATGTTGTTACTGCATAATTAGTATCAGCATTGTTTTTCACTCTTAAAAGTGCTTTGCTTTGGCCAATAATTCACAGTTTCACCATAGATTTGTGTCAGCCTTCACAGAAACCAAAATTCTAACATATTACATTAATATAAATCTTAGCAGAAATAAAGAGGGTGCGTATGTCCCAAAAATGTAGTGATAAACCCTGGAGAAAGAAACAGAGAAGTCTAAGCACATACCATTCAGAGCCATTTTAGGTGAAAGTGAACACTCTTACACTGGTCTTAAACACATGATTGCATCATATGACAGAGCACATAAGCAGAATTTCTCTTCCTTTCAAATATCTAAGGATTTTCCTTAATTTTCTAATGAGTTAACAGTGTAATTTATAATATTTTAAAAATAGTTTATCAAAGATTTTTGTTTTGTTTTATAGGGAAAGAGAATTCAAGTTGTCTAATTTCCCATGCTTCTATAAATAGAAATCTTTATTGTTATCCTTAAGTGCATGTAAATGTGAAAAAATACACTTATATGTATGAATTTGTTGTTCTTAACGTTAAAGTTTCATATTAACCATCAGAAAATATAAGAATATATGATAAAATAAGGCTTCCCTTAAAAATAATTTGGTGGTGAAAATATTGATATTCAGTCTATCTGGAAAGGTAGGGGTGTGTGTGTGTGTGTGTGTGTGTGTGTGAATAATGCCTGAATCTTGAGTGATGCCAACTAGATATACTGGTCTTTATAATAAAATACAAATGTGTATGTTATGGTTTGTGTCTAGTTGTCCCCCCAAAGCCTCATGCAGTCATGGGGTGAGGACTTCTAGAGTTGGTGTTAACTCATGATCCACTGGGATTATGTGTGATCCAAGGCTGGGATTATGGGTTTTAGTACTGCTGGGATTACCCATAAGTGGGTAAGTACTGGGAAGTACCCATAGGTGTGAGTACTTCCCCTACCCTGGGGCAGGTAATTTGCATTACAATGTAAGGTGGGAAGAGAAGCTAGCTGTTTGAGCTGCTGCTGCTCCCTTGCGCTCTTGCTCTTTGCTACCGCCATGAAAGGTTGCCCTCTGCTATGTGCTGCTCTGTACTGGACCCAACTGAGTATGGACTGAAACCTCCAGCAAATGTGAGCTAAATAAACCTTTCCTTCCTTCATTGTGAGTGTCGGGTATTTGTCCCAGCAACGAGAGAAGAGTAACTAAGACAGTGTATAATATATAATAGGAGTTCCATTAATTGCAATGTTGAGAACCACAACAAAGATTCAGCTATGTCTACTTTTGTTTTCTGCACTGTGCACAGGAATACTTTTAGAAAGGCATGAAGGTGGGTAGGAAATCATAAAATATAGACATATGGCAGTAGTCAAAGTAAAGCAGATTAGTGTTTCTGTCATGCTGGTAATTTTTCCTTATATCTTCTGCATTTTTCTCTGAAAGAATATAATAGGATCATAGAATCTCACATGAGAAATTTCATTTTTATACTTTTATACTAAAAATGAGAGAAATTTTATTTTTATACTGTTCTTAAGGATTTATACAAAAGGTATAATATTCAATATAGTTTAAAAACATTTTCCTGGGGAAAAAAGAATTGAACATGTCAAACTATAGAGCCACTAGCATTTTCTACATAGGTAATAATTTCATTTTCTTAAGTACTTTATTATTTTTATTTTTTTGTATTTAGTGCAGGGTCTACAGGATCTCACTACAGAGATCAGAGTTGTACTGATTCTCCTGTTTTCAGCTTCCCAAGGGCTGGCATTAAAAGTGTGCACCAGCACGCCCAGTCTCAATTGCCATCTCAGGGCCCCTTGGGGGTGGGGCCGGGGCAGGCACTGCTGCCCAGCCGGGGATAGAACCTATGACCCCTGTGTCTGTCTAAGCAGGTGATTTAATCTGCTGAGCTGTCTAGCCAATTTCTTAACTACTTTAAATAACATGAATAAGTAACTTTCTTTTTTTCCATAATTTTTTTGAGAAACAAATAGCAATGTGACAGTTTCAAATCAAATTGGTATGAGAGTTTCAATAATTAACACATTGCATACTGTCTTCCTAGTGGTTATATGCTGTACAAGATGCAGACATGATATACTATTTACAAACACTATTAGAACAAATCCCTCTATTCATTAAGAGAATGTAACTATATATCTATCCTAAACATTTTGAATACACACATAGAAAATGGACATTCATCTGTATGCCCTTTTTTGTTTAGTTCATCATTTGAATATTATAATTGTGTTAACTCAGCAAAATATGCTAAAAGAGTCCAGTAGTCCATAATAGTATTGGGTCTTCTGCTTGACCGGCAGTGTCAGAAATTGTTGACCTGAATCGCCTACAGCTCAACATAACACCATGGCTCTTCTACTTATACTTCATTCTTATACTTTTCTGCTGGATGGTTAACACTTAGATAAAGCCAGACCTTTGCAACAAGAGTTGTAGCTTTTGGATCTGATAAGGTCAGTGAAATCCCCTCAGGATTTATCCTGAGATCCTGTACCTCAGATTGTAGAACCTTTGTCAGTGTCAGCCATGTGGATGAGTCACGGCCATTGCTTGGCCAATGTGCTCTCTGTGAAAGCCTGAGAGAGTGTCTTCTCCCCATGTGATTCTCCTTAGGCACACTCTACATCATTGATCACTTTCCTCTTTGGCCCCATAATCTCCTTGATCATAAAATTTGGGACACTACTGAGTTACATGATGTTACAGTACAAGTTCTCATATGTCCTGAGTCTTGATTGACCTTGGAGGGCTAGGGCCAAAATGTTGGCTTTCCTTGTGGCCCTCCTTTTTCTCTAATTTTGTTCTGCAAACTTAGATTGTTAACTCTCCAGAAGAGAAGGTTATTGTTATTATCATACAACCTAGTCTGTTAAGCTTAACTTTACTATCAGTCTGAATATCAAACATTTTAGGCATAATGTGGAACAGGTATTTTTCATCAATTATTAATATGTTGAACTTTAAGACCCTATAGAATATGATGAAAAAACTTTAAAAAAATTTTAAAACAGGCATAAAGAATTATATAATTCTTATGTTTACACATAAGTCCAGAAATCTAACCATATACAACCTTATAGCAGGACAGTCCTGCAACATTCCTTTACCTGTCTCCTGCCTTCATTCACCACCCCTTCCTTTTGAACAGTCATCTATTTGAGAGACAACACGGGAGCAACTGGCATGTCATGACAAGCAGAACGTATTCAGAAGAACAGAATGACAGGCACTCCAAGCATGAACCTACTATTAAAAATTGCCATCTTCAGTGCAGTTGCTTAGTTCACAGGTGTCTGTGTACATAGATAGTAAGAGTAAGAATCATTCCAATTAACTGCAAGATTCAAAAATCTTCTGAAGATTCTCAGGATCATTGCCTTACCCATCTTCTACATATAACTGTATGGCTTGTCACTGTCATGTTTCCTAACTCTTCTCCTTGCTCTGTTTTCATTCTCTAGTCCTCAAATTCTTGCTTTCCTTTAGTTGTATTATACCTTTCTATTTGTATTTCTTCTTTTGAGTTCTTATACTAGGGAAATGATATGATACTTACACATGTGTGTCTGGTTTATTTCACTTATATCTACAAGTGGCATCCACTTAAATATAAGGGCTTTGAGTTTATCAATCTTTATAGCTGAGTAATATTCCATTGTGTAAAAATACCACATCTGTTTCAACCATTCCTCTGAAGCTGGGCATCTTGGTTGTTTCCAAGATTAGGCTATCACAAATTGTGCTGCTATGAGCATAGGCACACATATATCATTATGATATGATGTTTTCAGATCCTCTGGGAAAATTCCCAGAAGAGGAATAGCTGGTTTAAAGGGGATTTCCAGTCCAACTTCTCTAAGGAGTCTCCATACTGATTTCCGTAATGGTTGCACCAGTCTACAATCCCACCAGTAGTGGAGAAGGGTTCCTTTTTCCCCACAGCCTCTCCAACATTTGTTGTTGGGTGATTTCTTTATGATAGCCATTCTTTCTGGGGTGTGATGGTATCTCAATGTTGTTTTAATCTGCATTTCACGGATGGCTAGTGATATGGAGCATTTCTTCATGTATTTATTCGCTTCTTTAATTTCATCCTCTGAGAACTGTGTATTCATCTTGGATTCCCATTTCTGGACTGGGACTTTAAATTTTGGGGCCCTAGTATTTTTAGTTCTTTATAAATTCTAGAGAGCAGCCCTTTGTCTGAGTACTTATTTGTCATGATTTTTTCCAAATTTGTGGGTTGTCTTTTCACTTGGTTGGTAATTTCTTTTGACGTGCAAAAACTTCTCAGTAACAGCAGGTCACAGTTGTTAATTCTTTCAAGTGTTTCCTATGCGATTTGATATCTATTCATGAACTCTTTGCCTACCCCTATGTCTTCAAAAGTTCCTTCTACTTTCTTTTCCAGGAGATTTAGTGTTTCTGTTTTAATGTTTAGATCTTTAATCCATTTTGACTTTAACTTAGTGCATGGTGATAGACCTGGTTCAAGTTTTAGTTTTTGGCATGTAGAGAGCCAGTTCTTCCAGCACCGTTAGTAAAAGAGGCTATCTTTCTTCCAGTGAGTATGTTTGGCCCCTTTGTCAAAGATAAGGTGGCTGAGTGTGTCTGTAGGGGCTTCAGCATCTTGTAATCTATTCCACTGATCCTCAGGTCTATTTCAGTGCCAGTAACATGCTGATTTTTATCACAATAGCCTTCTAGTATATTTCAAGTCAGGAATTGTAATGCC
>NW_004524757.1:1222240-1230303 GCF_000260255.1 Octodon degus | reverse complement strand
CTGGACTAGCTGGGTGGCTTTGTCCCTACTCTCTCTGCAGTGAGTGCAGCTGCACGGTTTCTTCCAGGCCTGTGTGCCAGACCTGAGCTGATTCTGCAGTGGACAAGGTGGAGTAGTGGGGAGAGGAAGCTCTTCCACACACTCATCGGGTCTGGGCTAGGACTGGATCTGGGGGGTCCCCAGAATGCTGCACAAATTCTCACTGGGCAGGTGGGGTGGGGAGGGCTACGGAGTGGTGGTGGGAGTTCCAAGGGGGTGGAAGACGGTCTCACCCATGCTGTGTCTGGGCTGGGACAGGCAGGTTCCATCAGAGCATGTAGGCAGAAGCTCTCCCACACACTCACCGGCGCCTGGGCTAGGACTGGATGAATAAGTAACTTTAAACAAGCAGATTGTCATGATTGAAAGTCTAACACTTATGTCTACATTACAGTAACAACATATTTAACAAGTAAATATAATGGAAAATGTAAATATTATTAAAAACTGCAGCATTGTTTGAGAAGGTCAATAATTTTAGAGCTATTTTAAAATATAAAAAACATTACATTTTCACAATTATAGCTGTGTGCTACTAGATATTAAATTTGCAGGGCCAGCCAAATAGCTCAGCAGATTAAAGTGCCTCTAAGGGGTTTGATCCCCAGGCCTACCATGCCAGCCCCACCACTGGGGCGCACTGAGACAGCGATTGAGACTGGGCTTGGTGACACGCGCCTGTAATCCCAGCTCTTGGGAGGTTGTAAACAGGCAGATCACTATGAGTCTGATCTAGTAATGAGACCCTGAACACCCTGTAGAACCTTCCCTAAAATACAAAAAAAGATATTAAATTTGCATGTAGATTTTTAAAAATTTCAATATAAGAATTAATAAAAATAGATTTTCCTCTATCATGATTTTCTTGTGTGCTAATTTTTTAGTTTCTTATTGTATTTTGATTTTTCTAAAGTATCATTCACTCTTTTTAAAAATTATTTCTAATGGCTGCATTATGGCCAAAATATCTCACTTGTCCCTTATTTTATAGATTTTTCTAATTATCATAGTTAACATTTTGGTGATCAACCGTATGTGTAAATCTTAAACCAGCAAAGATAAACCTCTTGGAGATGCAGCCTATATTTTGGGGCTGTATCTGATAGCACTTGGATAGGACCTAGAAATATCCAAATCTTGCCCTGTGGTCTTATCTTGCCCAGAGTATTGAAGGGTACATATGCATGAAGAATAATGATAGAAAATTTAGCTGGTATTTCAAAAACTTTGATTAATCTGAGTTTGAGTAATGCTCTTATTTAAGTTACCTTGCCCACAAATAAATTTAACTTGAACAAAGTCTGTAATACACAGTTGTATTTCATCTTGGGGGAAGGTGGGACAGGGAGGCAGGAATAGTCATGTAGCAGACTGTCCTGTCTCAGCACTAAGACTTGTTTGACCTTTATTGCTCCAAGTTTCCAGATTGCTCTTCAAAGAGGTTCTACTCACTTACACAGCCATATGGAAATACATTTTGCAACCTCACTGATTGTGTCACAACGATTTTGACAACTGTAATTTAAAAAATGAACATTTAAATGATAAAATTGTGTTTTGTTTTAATTTGCTTTCTACACTTGATGGAAATTGAAAAGAAATGCATGGGGGAGGGGACTGAATTCTATGCACCTATCACCTACTTTCTCACCAAGTTAACTCTATATGTAAAGTACGGGCCAGCTTTCCTTTCATTGAAACACAATAATACAATTTAAGGAAGAGTGGCTTCATCAGTCTCACAGTTTCAGGGGATTCAGTCCATGGCTTGCTGGCTCCAAGGCTGAAACATTATGGTAGACAGTATGGAGGATGAAATCTGCTTAGTTTGTAGCAACTGGGAAGCAGAGCAGGGAAACAGAGCCAGACAGAAATGTATGGGAGACCATAAATTGTACCCATGATTACATGTCTGTGACCCATTCAACAACATTCAGTAGAGTGTGGCTCACAATCCAATCATGTTGACAGTTCAGCTTAAGTGTCACACATAATTATAATACAACATTAATATAAAGAAATAACATTGGTGCATCCCACAATCTTATTCAGATTTCACTAGTATTAAATTAAATCAGATTTCACATGTATTTAAGTGTATATATGTGTGAAGTTCTCCTTATGCAATGTTATCATCTTTAACTTTATATAACTTTTACCATAATCAATGTGTAGTACTCTATTATCATAAGATTCTCTTATTCTACCCATTTATAGCTACTCTGACTCATTCATGACCATCCCTAACATTAGCAACCACTCATTGACTCACCATTTTCTATACTTTCATCAATTTTAGAATACAGTATAAATAAAATCATATGATTTATAACCTTTTCATGTCACCTTCCTTCAGGCACCAAAATCCTTTTAAGCTCCATCTCACGTTTTGCATCCATGCATAATTTTTCCTTTGTTATTAAGTATTATGCCATGGTATAGGTTTACCACAGTTTGTCTGGTATTCATTTATACTGCAATATTTTTTATTTCTTCTAGGTTTTGTTTCCTATAAATAAAGCTGTATGAGGATTCTTTCACAGATTTTTACATGGCCATGAGTTTGATTTTCTTGTGGTAGATGCCCAAGGGTGCAATTTCTGGGTTATATGGTCATCTTATAACCATAAAGAATCATAAAACTGTTTCCAGAGTGATGGTGGGTATTTTCTATCCCTAGCAGTGGTGTACAAAGGCTCTAGAATCACTCCATCCTCCTAGCATTTGGTATTGTCAATAATTTTATTTTAACTACTATGATAAATGTACTGTGGAGTCACTCATTTTTGTGTGAATTTCTCTCCACTGTGTGCCTATTTTTATATTAGAACATGTTTTTCCTCTTAATTTATTAAGAGCATTTTTCTATATTGTACATATTGACATCATTACCATGTGTAGACATTATTATGGATTTGGTATTTTGCTTAAAACATTTTGTGGGTCTCAGAAATGTTAAATGTTTAGATAATCAGAATTATCTTTGCTTTTGCAAATTATTTCGTTGCTTTTATGTTTCAAAATTTGTTCTGTGCCAGGATATTAAATAATTATCCATTTATATACTCATTTTTCAGTTGTGCATTTTTGATGTATCTACAATGTACTTTGGTACATAATTTAAATGTCTATCATGAGTCATTTGTCATCTAAATAATTATTTTAAATTATCTAAATAGTCTCCTCATTTTTAGCTAGTTGATTATGCTGCTTTTTTAAATCACCCACTCCATTTTTATTTAGAGTTGATTCAGTTTTTGTGAAATCTTCACAGCTCTATCAATCTGTCAATTCTTGTGCCAGTACTATTTACCTATAATTTTGGCAAGAACTAGATAGCAGTCAAATCAAGACTGGGTTTCTGGAATTTAGATATTCTATGTAAGTTACTAGAAATGGGACCATATGCTTAGTAATCAAATGACAAAATGACAAAGATATGTTTTTACTATGAAATGTTAGAGGCCTGACTTTTGTCCTATCATGTAGGAGCCTCAAGAATATCTGCTTTAGACTGGGTGTAGTGGTGCATGCCTATAATCCCAGCACTTGGGAGGCTGAAAACAGGAGGATCACTATGAGTCCAATCTGTGTAGTAAAACCCTGAAGACTCTGTACTAAATACACTAAAAAAGTCTCTGCTCTATATATTTTAAATTAGACATGTAACTACATGGCAGGAATCCTTATTTTCTGGGCTAATTCTGGGAAGCCCAGGGTCATATATGCCTCTTGGAACAGCCTTGGGTTTCCAGAAGTTCCATTCCATAGATTTATGTCTTTACAAACTTGTAGTTTACCATGGCCCTAATATTTGTAGAGTAATTCTCTAAAGAAGTTAGTGAGGTGAATTGTAACACATTCAGGTTAGTACATTATAAGAAACTGAATCTGTCATAGGCTCCAAGAATTGCACTTTGGAAAAGAGTTAAGATCTCTAACTAAACCATGTTTGATGTAAGAACTCATCCACGGGAAGAAAAATGAGCTTCAGTTCTGGATGGTAATATACTAAGATATCAGAATCTCTCCCACAAATTTGTAAATAGTATATAAATGTTTATTACTTCATTAACTTTTTCTTTTCAAGAAGATACTAGTTCTTTCACTCAGAAAATAAATCTTAACACTTCCTATGTGCTAGTTTCATTTTAATTTCACAATTGTCAGTGTATATATAAATGGAAACAGTTTTGGCTGAAAAAAACATAAAACTTGACTTCATAATGGCTAACATGGTAATATGTAAGTTCATGTAACTGAAAATACAGAAGTATATGAGATTTTCATGGTCTAATTCAGAACCAGACAGGATCAGTAAAGACCTGGTATTATTGCAGTCTTTCCTTTCTACCTTCCGTGTTGTTGATTGACCCCGCTCCTACAACTAGTTACTGCGAGGGTCACGTATGGCTATGAACCACTCCCTAGAAACTCCCTTTCTTGTTCATGAGAGAAAGGATGAACATGCCCTACCAGTTCCAGTAATACTAATGTGCTCAAGTGTTTAGAAAATACCAATTAGCTTGAGCCATTCCAAGTTCAACTCCAGAGGTTAGGAGCAAGGTTAATCCTATGCAAGTCATCTAGCAGAGAAAATTCAGGATACTGTCATTATTAAAGGAGAGGAAATGGATGTTGGGGAATAGATCAAACATACCTACTATATCCATTAGTCAATGTGTTAGAGACAATTTCTGAAAGATGCTCAGAGAAATGGTTTGTGTTAATAGAGTTGGGTATTCCAGTTGAGTCCTACAGACTACATACTTCAAGATCTCAATCAATAACAAATAAATGCATGTTTTGTTTGTTCACTTTTAGTTTTTCTATTATTTGCTGCTAAGGACCAGACCCAGGGCTTCTGGCTTTCTAGATAACTGCTATACCACTGAGCTAAATCTTCAGCCCCAGTAAATGTATGTTGACTTTGGTTTTCATTACTTTTCTTGTTGCTAAAACAAAATACCTGATGTTAGATCCAATGTTAAAGGAGGAAAGATATTTTGTCTCACAGTTTGTAGAGGCTTCTTCCATAATTGGCTGGTTCCAAGGAAGGGTGTTATGTCAGGGGCATCGCAGAGGAGAAGCAGTTCATTCCAGACAGAAGACAGTAAAGGTAACCAGCAAGAAGCAGCAAGCAATGACAGGAGCTGTCTTCTTGTGCCTTATATTCTACCCATGTTACCTGCCCATAACACTCACACCCAGGTTGGAGCACCCTTAATCATAGCATTGTTTGAATCAACCCCAGCATCCCACATTCTAGATCCAGCCTCCTCTGAAAAGCCCCACATATGACTTCATGGGGCTTTGGGAAAATGTCTAGGTACAAGCTATCACATCTGTACACCAATCTGTTCCATGTCATTGCACATATCCTGACAAGAATAAAAGAGATGTTTCTCATCCAAGAGTTATTGGGGTAAACGTCTTCAAAACTTGTGAAAAATTCCCTCTATACATATTGAACCTTTCGTTGGTGAGCTCAGCATTTGACCAACACAAAAGCAGCTGAGTTGCTCCTCTGTGCTTTGACTTTGAGCCACTGTTCTTTCCTGAGTGAGGATCCTTCAGTGTCATCGTCGGGGACCTACGTCTGCCCTGTGTTCAGCTGTATTCCACTCGTGACTGAGTGTGACAGAGATGTGAGTAACATGATAGAATCACTTCACTTCAGGGTGTGAGTACTAAACAATTTAAAGAATACTTGAATTTCAGTTGTTTGTGATCCACTTGTAATGTTAGTGGCCATAATACATGAAATAGCATGAGCTCATGGTTCCTAATCTCCCCAGTTTGGCACCCTCAGCCAACAGATTTATGAGGAAGACAGTATTGCTTTTAAAATAAAAGATATACCTTGTGAGTGATAATGACAACTCAAGTGAATGCCATTCTATTAGAGTAAAAGAAGACGAGAATCATATAAGCAACTTGATTTTAGGTTTGGAATCAAGGCATATAGTGGTAAAGGAGAAATGGAGAAGCATTAGAAGCTCTACTGCTTTTCCTGATTTCTTTTGTGATTTATGTTTATGGCTGAGAGCAAGAAATACTGTTTAACTGGACCATTGTTTCATGTTCAGAGATGTAGCCTGTGATATACTCTAGCAAGTAGCAAATAAATAGCATGCCGCAGGTTGCAGAGTAATTTCACACTACATTTTTATTTGATTTGATCTTTGGCAGAATCTTGTATGTTAAGTAGGGATGTGCAATAATTCTATTTTGAAGAAGCATAGTCTGTGTCCAAAATCCATATTAGGCAAGGTTATGGAATAAGAAAATTTGGAACAAGGGATTTCATCTCTGGTCATCTCATTCCCAGTCCCATCCTCATACCACTAGGAAGGCATCCCTCCATTTTTACACAAAGACATGGGTGAAAGATCAAAATCAGTCATAAGCTATTGTGTTGTATAATTTCCCAGTCAGCCGTGGGAACACTCTGCAAAGAAAATGAGGCTATAGGATGAACACTTGTCACATGCTATGAAGTGTGTTTCCAGCAAAGGAAAAATAAATGAGATTTTAAAACATGCTCTTACCAGGATATTGTCAAAGAAAATATGAAAATATTCCACATAATGTTAAAGAGTTGTTGTCACTCCTTATGTGGTAGGAAAACACCTTCAATGTGCATACTGTCTACTGTCACAACCACGTTTTTTAACATTAGATGAAACCACTTTTCTATCTCAGTAGGCTCCCTCATCTGGTCTGTATATGTCCAATATTTTACTTGTGAATGTTGCCCTACACTGTAGCAGAAGGAATATTCCTAGGACTAAATTGTGTCATTTCTACCTCCTAAGAGGGGTTTTGTATTATCCATGCCATGGAGCCCAAACTCCTTAGCCTGGCAAATAAAGCCCACTGAGCTGGTCCCCACTTCCTTTCCTAGTCTTGAGACATGTCCGCCATATGTAGTTTACACTCAAGGCCTTCTGAGTAGCAATTTTTGGTGCTAGTGTTGTACACAGAGATCTCACATGCACTGTGATTTACATGATGTCACCTCTTCCAGGAATATGCTTTTATTTTCACTGCTGTCCTTGTCCCTGGCTAGCTTCTTGCTGCTCACCCTTCAGTATTCAGGTTAAACATTCCTTCCTCAGAAAACTCTGATTCCATTCTTTGTAGGACAGATTTAGTACTTGCTTCTCTAGTTTGTGATCCTATGAAAGCTTTCATGTATTTCTATTATAACCATCATCTCATTTGTTTGATTTTTTTCTCTTAATAGTTAACCCGAAGTAATCAGTAAACACTTAAGAGCAGATACATACTGGCTGATTATTGCTCTCTTTCAAGTTCCCAACGCAGTGTGCTGTATGGGACAGATGTGTGACATAGTTGCCAAGTGAATAAATGATTAAATGAATAAAAATTTACTAGGTTTCCATTCTAAAGTATGGGTATGATGAATACTTTAAGGTTGCATGAAGCTTTCACATGTACTAGAAGAAATTTTCGTCACATCCATGTATGATATCTGGAATGTTATGTACACTCTTCATATTCACTATAGTGAAAAGGAAGACTTACATTCATAATGGATGTATGAAAACTTTAATACATCTTAATATAGTAGGGACAATAAGCTCAGCTGTAGTTATAGTTTTGTAAACGCGTGTTTTCTAAAGCTGTGATAAGTGAGATGGATCAAACTCCCTTCCTCCAGTTTCAGATTTCCCATCTGTAAAATAGACATAGAGGAGGAGGTGGGTAAGAAATCATTTCAGGGCACTTTGTGCTCTAATAGTATATAATTCTACGAAGCAGGACAAGTGATTTATGGATAAGGATGAAACCATGAATTCTGATGAAACTGCCTGAGCTGGGTGATCCTTTCTTCCTTGGACTGAAAATGTGCCTTTAAAATTCAAGCTTCACCAATCATATTTTCAACATCAAGAAAATTTCCCACGTGCAATGTTCATGTTACTAAAAATGTCATTGAGTTCATTCCCATTAAGTCTTGGCAACTTCACAGTTTGCAGAACCTGGCTCTGGCTCTG
>NW_004524757.1:1199265-1221440 GCF_000260255.1 Octodon degus | reverse complement strand
ACAGATGACTTGAAACCTTTATCTCAGTTACTATTTGGAAGTTTTTGGTCAGAATCTTTGAACTCAGCTGCTTGGGACACAGTTGTTTAAGGATTTTCTGCAGAGAATGCCATTATTAGGAAAATATTTATGTGGGTGATCTTTTCTGAGGCTTGCTTCTTCTTTCCAAAGATCGTGCTCCATGGGTTTTGCAGTGGCGGAGTGCTTGTATGGCGTTTGTGTTATCCTGGGTTCAGTCCTAGTGATTCAGAGAGAGGAAGAGGAAAAGGAAATTCCCCTTCTGTGGTAATCCTCAGACTCTCCTATTGTTGCTGGTGGAAGAGGTTTACCCTGAGGGCACAGATACTGTGATACAGATCAAAAAACAATATATTTCTGGTTTCCTTTCAATCAATCTGGGAAAAGCTCCAAAATCTTCAAAGTTACCCCATTCTCCTTGTTTCTACAAATGCCTGTTATACAACTGGCCCAACGGGTTAGCTTCTCTGGACTCTGATGTGGAGCTCTACTGAGTACCCCCCCCCCGGCTTCCCTATCCCTGTGAACTAAGGTAAGGTAACAAGACATGTGTCCATCCTTTTTTGAGCTCATGCTAATGCTCTGCTGTGTACTAAGTTCTTTAAAAGGATGACTGTATTTGCTTTTCATGGCTACTTTATAAAGAAGGCATTATTCATAGCCACATACTATAGATGAGAAATTGGAGGCATAGAACGCTTACATAATTTGTCAAAAATCACACAGCTTATAAGCGATAGAGCGAAGATGTTATCCTAAGTCTGTCTTTCTAGAGCTCAAAAATCAACTCTTAACAGTTAACAAGTCAGGGCCGGTGAAATAGCTCAGCAGACTAAGCACCTGCCTAAGCAAGTGCAGCGACTGGGTTTCAACCCCCAGCACCAAACGCTGCACTAGCCCTACCCCCGGGTGTGCTGAGCCAGCCAACAAGGATGGGTGTGGTGGCACATGCCTGTAATTCCAGCCCTGGGGAGGCTGAAAACAGGAAGATCACTATGAGTCCAAGCTGCGTAGTGAGACCCTGTACCAAATACATAAAAAAACCACACACACACATTAAGAAAATTAAAAAAAACAGTTAACAAATCTTTATAATTGCTCTAAAATTGTACTCACTTGTGTTTCCACTGTCATATGAGAGCAGAGGGACATACACCACGCTGGGCTCAGAATTGTTTCTTTAATGACCAGCTCTTTGCCTGTAAGTGAGATATATGTCACTTGCCCCTGTCTGCACTCTGAGTGCGTCCTTTTATAAGATGTGTCTTATTTTATCTTACATTTTAAAAAGACAGCTTATCCAGACAAAATTTATTTTCAGATGATTTCTTTATATTGCATAATTTGATTGGAATATTAAACAACCATCACACATAGCTTAATAATATGGGTATATTCTGAGAACCATGTCCTTAGCTGATTTACTTCTTCTGAGAACATTGTTATATGGCATATGACTATTTCATTTCACCAAGCAATCACTTTACTGCATTCTTTTTCATTTTCACACATTTCACCTAACTTGCTTTTATTCAACTTTCTAGGCTCTATTGATACTGTAGTGTTCATAGAATATTTTATCATTTTAATTCAAGTGTGTTCTTGTTTAATTTAATCTGTTAGTAGATATTAGGAGATTCAGGTCATCATAAAACCATTATATCCACTTAGCATTCATGCTTCAGCACTTGTTTTCGATCATTTTATGACTTTTAGATTTTGTCTTGTGTATTTTTAGAGAAGCATAGTTTGTCTCACTAATATTACAACCTTTCTGGCATGCTTAAGGGAAAAGGCTGGGTGTCTAGATTGTCGTGGATGGGAGTGAATGCAATGGACATTAATTTATGTATTTGTGCCTGATCCTGTCTGCTCTTCATGATTCAGAGGTAGGCTTTTCCTGTGGGAGCTGCCAGGTCGGGAGGAGTGTGGCCTTCTTCTCTCCCTGCCATGGCTTGTGCTTGTCCCCTGTTATCCATGTACTCCAAAAAGGGGGAGTCATCTGGCAAAAATGTCACCTTGCCTGCTGTGTTCAAGACTCCCATTCGACCAGATATTGTGAATTTTCTTCACACCAACTTGCAGAAAAATAACAGACAGCCAGATGCTGTCAGCAAATTAGCACATCATCAGACCAGTGCCAAGTCTTGAGGGACTGGCAGAGCTGTGGCTCGAATTCCCAGAGTTTGTGGTGGTGGAACCCACTGTTCCAGCCAAGGTGCCTTTGGCAGTATTTGTCGGGGAAGCCGCATGTTTGCACCAACAAAAGCCTGGCCCCGTTGGCACCTCAGAGTCAACACAACCCAGAAGTGCTATACCATCCGCTCAGCCTTGGTTGCCTTGGCCTTGCCAGCGCTGGTCATGTCCAAACGTCATCGAATTGAGGAAGTTCTAGAACTTCAATTGGTGGTGGAAGATAAAGTTGAAGGTTACAAGAAGACTAAGGAGGCAGTTTTGCTCCTGAAGAAACTTAAGGTCTGGAATGATATCAAAAAGGTCTGCACCTCTCAGCGAATGAGGGCCAGCAAGGGCCAGATGAGAAACCGCTGTCACATCCAGCGCAAGGGACCTTGCATCATCTATAATGAAGACAGTGGCATCATCAAGGCCTTCAGAAATATCCCGGGTGTTACTCTGCTCAATGTAAGCAAACTGAATATTCTGAAACTTGCTCCTGGTGGGCATGTGGGGCATTTCTGCATTTGGACTGAAAGTGCTTTCTGGAAGTTAGATGAGCTATATGGCACTTGGTGAAAAGCTGCTACCCTCAAGAGTCATTATAACCTGCCTATGCACGAGATGATCAATACAGATCTGAGCAGAATCTTGAAGAGTCCAGAGATCCAAAGAGCCCTCCGAGCACCACGCAAGAAGATCCATCGAAGAGTCCTGAAGAAGAATCCTCTGCAGAACCTGAGAATCATGCTGAGTCTGAACCCATATGCAAAGCCCATGTGCCAGAACACCATTCTTCACCAGGCCAGGAATCACAAGATCCTTATGCCTAAAGCAGCTGCGCAGGCAGCCAAACTGAAAGAGAAGGAAATTGCCAGCAAGAAGCCTGTGGAAGAGAAGAAAGGAAAGAAAGCTGCTGGTCCCCAGAAGCCTGTGAAGAAGCCTTTGGGGAAAAGGCCTGCAGCTCCCAAGAAACCACAGAAAATAAAACTGCTGAAGAAAAAGAAGCCTGCTGCATAAACTCTCAAAATCTCTATCCCATACAAGTGCCATAAATTTGGACAGCTTATTTTGAATAAAGACCTGGTCAGAGGCAGTAAGAAAAAAAAAAGATTCAAAGGTAGGATGTAAAATCATATAAAACCTGATCTGTAGACTGGTTTTGTCATGGTTCTTTCCTCAGGACATGGCTCAAAAGAAGTAGTAATGGGTCTAATAATTACAATAGTGTAAGCATTCATACTGGCAGTGCTAATATTAGCACCAAATGCCATCATATCATCTAACAAACACATAGATCAGGCATAGAGGTAGATGCTTTAGTGGCATATCTTATTTGCTTATGTATCTCGTTTATCTTAATTTTATAGACTATTAAATCTCCTGAATGGCCCTGCAATTGGGCACATACTTTATTCACAAGGAAATGGGAACTCTGAGATGTTTGGTCATTTATACAACCTAGGATTTAAGTCCATATTTGTCTTAATTCCAAAGCCCTTGCTTTTTCAGTACAAGCTTCCTGAATCATATACCTGCAGAAAACCAGGATTCTTTTCTGAGCAGGTCACAGGGAGGACATCCCAAGGATTCTCCTCTTCCACCTGATTTCACCTAATTCTTAGTGCTAGGAGATCTCTCCACACCCTAACCAAGCATCTGGATTCATGGGCTTTGGACAGCCAACGATTTGTTTTAGCTGAGCTGACAGAAAGGTCTGGTCTCATGTGAACAGAGCAGCTTTAGTATAAAACTTTGTCACCTTGCCCTGTTTCCCTGCTTCCTCTTTGGCTCAAATCGGCTCCTTGTGGATGTTCAGAAACCCCCATAGGCAGGCTTCTATCCCAGAAGTTCTATCAAAGCAATGCATCACTTTTACCTCTCTGTTACTGAGCACTAGAAGTAACTTCCCCCAGAAAATTCTTTTTATCTTTTTGCAGACAGACTTGCTGAAATCCTGCATCTTTTTCTTCTTCCCTCCGTTTTCTTTCCTAGTTATTTAAAGAGTTTAAAGCCCACACAGGAAGAATATGATGGCCAACATCCAACAACACCTATTCACTAACCAGGAATAAAGTTTACCTTTGTAACCGTAGTAACCATTGCTAGTTGCTGTGCAGTTCACTCCTCAATTTCCTTGTATATTGAAAATACTTTACATAAAACCCTTAAGATTATCTCTTAACTAAGCTAGCAATTCTCATATGCTGTTATGTTTCTTTTTATAGAAGCTATGTTTATTTTTCCCTTCTGAGGCTAAAAACACATTTACATGTAACATAATAACAACTTTTCCTTGCAGCTACTGGAAATTTCCCAAAAGACCCACAAGAGTGTTTTGTACTTCTCTGTAAATGTTAGATTTATTATCCTAAATAGAAGGCTGACAGAAGCACAGATACTGGTTAAAGAGCATAATCTATACTGTGGTATCTTAAAAGTGGTGACTTAGGAAGAGACCATAGTGCTGAGGATCAGAAAATCTGCTCTACCAGTAATCAACCTTGACATACTACGCTTGTTGCTTGATATAACACTACTTCCATCTCCTCACTTCCTCCAATGGGGTGCATGGGGAAGACAGGAAGACCAGACAGTCCTTTGTTCAGGAAGAACCTTTACTCTATGTGTCATCTGACAGAGAGCAACACCAGCCACAGACCCCAAATGACAAAAAGCAATATCTAATAAGGAAGTTGAAGCCAGGTCTAGGCTGAGACAAGGGGATCACTGGGAGTTCTAGGCCACCCTGGGCTACAAAGTGAGACCCTGCCTTAAAAAGACAAAAAATGACAACTTTAAAGTTTAAAGAGAAGAGCTTAGTGTGAACGCCAATTTCTCTCTCTCATATCGGACTGTGCATGTTGTCGCCTTATATGATTCTGGAGCTGGATCCTGAAGTTTTTCCTTTTCTTTTCTCCTTGGCTCCTGTTACGCTTTACCGAGAGAGGGCGCTGGAGAGACACTGCAAGGCCAGAGAAAGACCAAGGAGCCTGTGTACTTTCCGTCCTGTCTTCCACTGACATCCGCAGTGGATCCCTGCTAGCATTAACCTTAGTGGCCTTCCCTGTTTGGCAGTTCCCCACATCTTCTGGTGATTCCTTGCTACGACAGAGGAAGTCCTTACAGTTGAGCTGTTGCCTTTGCCTGAACACGGGCCCGCTGGCTGATGGATAGCCCCAGAGGTTGGGCTGTAGCTCCTGGCTTCTGGAAGTCTCTGTCCTGCCATGCTGTGTGTTCCTGTGGTAGTCATATCCCTACACACACACACACACACACACACACACACACACACACACACGACAGTATGTAAGGCATATAAGAGAATTCACAGTAAACCAACCAATAAAGGCTTTGGGGGTTGAGTTTAGCAAATAAAATTTAAATGTAAGAAATGCACATGAGAAAGTGTTTCCAGCTGGGCCTGTCATGTGACAAAGGGAAACTGACTGAGTAGGGAAGAAAGCTGGGGAAAATGAAAGTAATAAAAACAATTTTTATTGAGTTCCAAAACACTGACTTCAAAACAATTAAATTAATAAAGTAGTTTCACTATTTTTTTGAACTCAAGGTAGGTCTTTAAAAATTAAATTGCTTTTAACTCTGATTTGTTAACTCAATAAGTGTGGTTTTCAATTTAACTGTTTTTGAAGTTACCGTTTTTAAGTGGTAATAAACATTTTTTCAATTTTTTCCTGTTTATTACCTTACCTGTTTTAAAAGCTCTCAGTCAAGCTTTGCTCTATTTAGCCAGCTCTCTATGTAGCCGACAGAGAAGCAGTTAGGTGCTAAGTGTGAGGAATTGGCCCACATCATTGTGGAACAGAGGTAAGGAAAATAAATGCCATCTTGAGACAAGCATCCAAGTTTCCAGCTGCGCCCCCATCTCCTCATATGTTGCCTATACTCTTCCTATCCTCACTCTTGGCTGATGGCCTTGTTTTAAATTTCACTCGACAACAATCAGGCATTGCTAGTTTCCCTGCCACAAGCCTGTAGAATTCCAATCTCTAGCATTTCCTGCTTCTTCACTGTACCATACTGCACTGCAACAAAAAGGTGACTTTCTCCTATCAAAGGCTAACTTCCTCCACATGTACTCCGGATCCAATTTCTTTGTGGCTTTCTCTTATGGGCTAGATTTTTACTTGCAAAAGTCATTTGTCAAAGTTGTTTAATTCCCAAAAACAATGCAAATTCCCTGATGTCAGGGTTCATGTTTGTTTTATATACTTCTAAACACGTACACAAGTTCATAGCAATCCAAGAACCAAGACAAAATTTTTTTTTAATATGTATTCAGTTGTTACAGGGTCTCACTATGCAGCTCAGACTTGTAGTGATCCTCCTGTTTTCAACCTCCCCAGTGCTGGGATTAGAGGCATTGGCTACCACACCTAGACTCTGTGGCTGGCTCAGCACACCCTAGGGGAAGGGACAGCCTGGCCTGTGGGGGTTGGGGGATTGAGTCCCATCCCTGAGCGTACCTGAGCTTGCCAAAGCAGGTGCTTTAGCTCACTGAGCATCTGGCTGGTCCAGCCAAGACAAATTCTTAAAACATAGTGGACACATCCTACATATTTGATGAAAAAATAAGCAAATGTGTTTCTTTTGTGCATTTTCAGTTTGGTTATCTTGTGAGCTTTCATCCCTGATGTTTCCCCAACCACTCTCAATGCTGTCCACTGTCTCAATTCTTTTCTTCTCTACAATTTATGCTTTTCTCAGACTCCAGATTCTCTTTGACCTCCGCCTGTCAACTTCCAGCTGAACGCTAGGCAGCCTTCTTGCTTGATGGTTGTCTTGATGGTTGACAGTGAATTGATAAAATGAGCTCTACCCTAAGATGAGCTGGAGACAATAGCTAAGCTAATACCAGAATTCTATTTTTCTGTACCTTCAAGAGACAAGACTCATCCCAATTTGATATACTCACATCTTGAAAGATCTCCCTTCTTTTCAGACTGCT
The DNA here is from genome assembly GCF_000260255.1 of Octodon degus. Lineage (NCBI taxonomy): Eukaryota > Metazoa > Chordata > Mammalia > Rodentia > Octodontidae > Octodon > Octodon degus. The sequence goes on along the minus strand of NW_004524757.1, from coordinate 1,214,278 downwards.
ATGTGTCAGGCAAAAAAATGTAGTGAGAAGGGAGAGTGGGTGGTAGTATCACAGTAGCTTCCTTTGTGTCTGTCTGACACTGCACAGGGACTCTAAGGACATCTCTAAATTCCCGTATGCAAAGGATGAAAAAAATATGAGATTGTTGGAAAATAAAACAAGATCCAAAAATTTCTGCTTTACTTTTCTTTCTGAGAAAAAACAATTACATTATCTGTATTTACTGTCAAGGACACTCTTTTCCCCATCAAATTAATCTAATTCCCGTTATTTGATCTACTTTGGAGTTAGGAGGAAATTGGAGAGAGTCAAAATACTTATTCTGCATTTTCTATATTGGGCACCTCTAAAGTATTTACTAACTCAATAATGATAGTCAAAAAATCAATATAAATAACTAAGATTCAATAATTTAGTCAGTTTCACAAATGTTTATTAAAGAACAATTATGCATCAAATAATTAGGACATATTGGTGAACACAATAAAAAGATCAACACTATTCCTGCTATCAGGAAATCTAGACTATCTTTTTTTTATATTTATTTATTTTTATTTATTACATTTATTTATTGTGTGTGTGTGTGGCCAGCTCAGCCCACCAGGGGGCGGGTCTGGCTGGCATGTGGTGCTGGGGATCGAACCGCGGTCCCTGTGCTTTGGCAAGCTTGTTTTAAGTAGGTGCTTTAGACCACTGAGCCATCTCTCCAGCCCCAAAAAAATAAATAATCTTCTTTTTCTTTTTTTTTTTTTTTTTTTTTTGGTGGAACCGGGGATTGAACTCAGGCCCTTGCACTTGCCAGGGAAGCGCTTATTCTACTGAGCCATCTCCCCGGCAATCTAGACTATCTTAAGAGAGCTACTATCTCATTTGACTACATTATGAAAAAATAAAACTCATGAGGTTATAGTATAAAACTATGGTGAGGCTATACTCAATCAAATACAGAGAATATAGTGGTAGCTTGAAAGTTCTTCCAATTGTTTCAATGTGCACCATACTAATGCAAAGAAGATGCATATTTATGGACATCCTTTCATCCAGGAATCACGTTTTTGAAACACAGCTTAGGAAAGTGACTTGAAAGAAAGAAGCCTCTTTCCTATGAAAGTATTTGTGGCAGCACCATCTACGATGACAAATACAAAGTGACAAAAACTCAAATGTTTGGGGAATTGTTGAAATACTGATAGTATGATCCAGAGACTCCTGTTCAAGAGAAATTAGTTTATTTGGGAGATGAAAGGGGCATAAGCAGGTGAAGAGGTAAGAGCAAGAAGGAAGCCACGTGGTGCATTACTGAGCTGCTGCCGCTACCACCCCAAAGCATGGCTGAAAGGTTTCAGAGGAGCCCTATGCCAAAATGACATGATACTTTGAAGTTATTAATCCTCTAATTCTCAACAGTCAAAATTTTGAGTTTTTCCAAAAGAGTGTTAGTTCTTCAACATCAATATTTCCTATAAACCTTGGCTGTGACCAGAATGCCAGTGAGTGGTTGAGGTACATGGATTCTCTGATGTAGGTGGTAGGAGCTTAACATAGGTTGACACATACTAAAAGGACAGCCGATGAAACAATGTAATACTAGACATAGCGGCACACTCTGTAATCCTAGCACTCGGTGAGGCTGAAGCAGGAGGATCACCATGAGTTGGAGGCCAGCCTGGACTACATAGTGAGGTGTCAAAAACTGTGATAGTTTTAGTATTGACATCAAATTGGAAACATGTACATATATTTGTAAATGCCTAGCAGAAGTATTGGCAAGCAATACTATTTCTGTGGTGTACATGTATGTAACTACTAATGTCATTAAAATACATAAAGTCATAAAACAGTGTGGTTCAACAGGTGCAATTTTTAGTATTATAAATGTATTTAATTAACTGATTAATTAATGGAAACATTTACTCTTTAGTTATATTTTGTGTTAGTCAATTTCCCATTGTTGTGACAAAATACCTGAGGAGAATAACTTAAAGTAGGAATGATTTCTTTTTTTTTCTGGTACCAGGATTCAAACTTAGGACCTTGTGCTGGCCAGGCAAGCACTGTGCCACTGAACTATATCCCTGGCGACTTCTTTCGGCTGAGTTTCATAGGTTCCAGTGTATGGTCAGCTGGTTCCATTGTTTCTGAGCCAAAGTGGGCATAGCATGATGGCACAGGGGTATAGTGGACCAAAGCTGCTCAGCTTGTGGTAGCAAGGAATCAGAGAGAGGAAAAGAGCAAAGAGGAAGGCTCATGGGGTAACACATAGTCCCCAGGGTCACCCTTCCTGCTGTGACCACCTCCCTTCAACTGGGCCTCACCTTCTAGAATTCCATTACTCCTTAATAATGCCATCAGACCATGACTCCTCCCATGGACTAATCCAAGTGTGATGTTAAAGCTCTCATAATCCAGTAATCCAAAAGCCCATCAGCTGGCATTGAAGCCCCAGAACATGGCTTTAGGGGAACATTTTTGATGCAAACCATACCAGATGTCAATAAAGTGATACTTTTTGAATGCTAGAAGTAGTGTACATACAAGAGCTGCTAGAGATGTGGGATGAAACATGGAGACACCTTGGGTTAGGCAGAGGGAGAGATCAACTTCATCAAGAATGAATTGCCTGTGTTCAGCCTATTGAATGAAAAGTGGAAGCACCCTTAACAGTACTGAGGAAGTCAAGGGAAAGATTTCATATTAAAGCAGAAGATTTTTGAGTAATGATGTAAGGCTATGATATTCTTAGAAGTTTTTCTAAATATGACATTGAGGAGGCTTTGGAGATATTATTCATAGAGTATATCAACATTTGAAATTTACAGAAACACATATTTGAAAAACATTACAAATAAGGGTGAAAATACTGCCACATAAGTTATTGCACCCCATAAATACTGATATGATAGAAAAGCAGGAAACAGTTCCTTTCAAAGGACCCACATTCTCCCTTTAGCCATTCTAATAATTTTTCTCAACATTGTTCTGTTCAATAGAGATTAGGAAGACAATCTTTGCTAATTAATTTCCACAATACAAGCCTTAGTGAAAGGAGATAAAACATTTGAGGAAGCAAAATAATTAGTAGATATGGTTACTTTGTAAGTTTTATTCTTATCAGAATACAAGCATTTGTTGCCTGGCTCTTTGACTAGTGTTAATCTTGTCATATATCTCGGGACTGTTGCCATACTTTGGTTTTAACACTTCTAGAATATCTGCTTGTTTTACTCATAGATTGTCTCTGATAAAAGGATGAAAGTAGGGACAATTATGCAAGGAACCACTTTGTCACTACTTCCATGACTGGAATTAAAATGCTTAGACATTGACATAAATAGGACACAGTATTTTATTGACATCAATTAACAAGAATGCAATGTTTCTTTTATTTGTGCCATTAATATGGGCCAAGGATAAGAAAAGTGCAATAAATTTCTCCTTTAAATTTGGAATCCAGTAAAAGAGAAAATTTGACTTGTTCATGTTTGCAGTTCTGTGAATCATGGCCAAATTTTTAAACATAAGTCATCTGGCACAACTACACTTTTAATGATACATTTACTTGAAATTCTTTTCACATCCCCCCCGTGGGTTCTTGCATTCAAACAGATCAGAACGAATATTTGGCTGAGGCATTTGGGGCTTCTGTGATCCACTGTCTCCATTGATTCGTGTTGACAATTACTGTCATCATACTGTGTGTCTCCTCAGGGGCTCATATTCCATTTACCTTATCTTTTGTCCCCTAAAGATCTTTGATATGATTGAACAGCAGTATACAAGCTTCACAATTGATGGGTTTGTATTTTGCTAGAAAGTTGTATGTTTCATGAGTACTAGCAAGTGGCCACCTGAAGTTCTGTATCTAACAACAGTATTTTTGGAGTGAGGCAATATAAAGAGAATCAAAATTTGATATTCACAGAGAAGTTTATGGACTATTTCCAAGAGTTATCTAATTTCCCTTTGTTAGTTTTGTTTATTCTTTCTAAGTTTATTATTTTCTTGTCATTTTTGAAGGATTTTTTGGGGGGGTCTGGCTTAGGCTGCTGTAAGGGTGGGTCTGGTAAGGCATGTGGAGCTGGATATCGAACCGTGGTGGTATCCTGGGCCTGACTGCCTTTGTATGAGCAGGCGCTTAAACAACTGAGCTAAACAGCAGGCCCCTAGAAGGAGGGTTTTTTTTTTTTTGGCTACTTTAGGGTGCCTTAAGTGCAGGTCTGGTGCTGGGAATCGAACCATGATCCTATGTGTCTGACTACATTTGCCCAAGCAGCACCTTAAACAACTGAGCTATCCCGTAAAGCCCCCTTTCTTGTCATTTCTGAAATCAGAGTATTCATATACCTTTAAACCTTTGTTATGTAATCACTAAGGCTGTGCTTATCACTCTCCTTTTGTCTCCATTATTTTCAGAATTCTTGGGCCGGGGAGATGGCTCAGTAGGATAAGCGCTTGACTGGAAAAACGCAAGGATCTGAGTTCAATCCCCGGTTCCGCAAAAAAAGAAAAAAAAATGTATATATATATTTTTTTTTCTTCAGAATTCTTTTAAGCCAGTTGTGTTTTCATCTTAAAATTGTTTGTATATTAAACATCTAATGTCAGACATATTATTTCCCTCCAATCTTCTTTCACAGTTCCAGAAAACACTTGCAATATGTGTGCATTTACTTACTCGTCATATATTTTCTAAGATCTACTTGTCACCAAGTTCAACATTAGGCCCTGGGGGCTGGGGTGATAGCTCAGTAGAATAAGCGCTTGCCAGCCAAGTGCAGGGTCCTGAGTTCAATCCCCAGTACCACACACAAAAAAAGCACTAGGCACTGTAGGTACAGATATTACATGCAGACGGCAGCATAACATAGTGGTGAAGACAGAGATTTCTGAGTTAAACCTGGGGTTGTGTCCCACCAGTGCTGATTAATTTTGTGTGCCAACTTGATTAGGCCATAGTGTCAACATGTTTGGCCAAGCAATAGTCCAGGTTCACTGCAGAGGTAGTTTTTTAAGATGTTATTTTAACATTTAAATTCACTGACTTTAGTAAAGGGTATTATCGTTTGTGATGTAGGTGGCCTCAGCCAGTTAGCTGAAAACTGTAAGAAACAAGACTTCAATTTCTCACCAGAGTTGTACTTCAGTAATACAATATAGAAATCCTGCTTGAGTTTTTAGCTTGATTCCCTGTGGAATTCAGACTGAAGACTGCAACAAAAACTCTTACTTGAATTTCCAGCTGGTTTACTCCATTGATTTTAGACTCAGCTGTCTGCCCTGTATGTATCATTTATGTGAAGCTGTTACAGTGTGTGTCTAGTTGTTCCCCCAAAGCCTGGTCCCGTGATGGGACAGTGAGCTCCTAGAGGTTATGATTAATTCATGACCCAATGCTGGGGTTATGGGTGTGAATGCTATATAAGAAAGGGAGAGAGGCCTACTTCCGCTGCTGCTCTTCCCTATTTGCTCTTGCTATTTTGCCATTTTCTGCCACCATGAACTGCTGTCCTCTCCCACATGCCACTCTGCCTTGGAAACGCCAGATATGGACTGAAACATCCACAAACTATAAACTAAACAAACTTTTCCTTTCTTAATTTTAAGTGTCAGATATTTTGTCCCAACAATGAGTGAAAAGTAATAGGCAGAGGCTGTACACAAGCCACTTGTTTAAATTGAAAATATTATCAGCAGAAAATACACCTAACCTACCAAACTTTAGAGTATGGCCTTATATGCCTAAAAAACACTTGAGATATTTATATTAAACTAGTTTTGAAAACTCATTTATTACATTCTATTTCAGAATAATGTGTTAAATTGATATGATTGAAATATACAGTGAACATTTAAATTTTTAAAAACCCTTAGTACAGTGAAAAATATAGTGCCATCGGCTCCCTTCAGAATACTCACACCTCACTGCAAACACACTTATCCCAACATTCTCACCACTTTGTGAAGCAGTTCTGGAAGTCCTCTTTCCAGAATGTTTCTCAAAGTTGTGATCCATAATACAGTGACTATTTCTGCCAAGTGCCATCTAACAGAAAGGTAGACTCACAAAAACATCACACTGTGTGCTCATCCTCCTTATTCACAGCATCTGCCACCTTGCAACTTCTTGCTTTTCCTCAAAGTGAAAATGACCATCAACGTTAATCATTTGGAATCAATTCAGGGACTGGGAAGCCATGTGAGTACAAGTAAAAACACTCCCAAAAGCTGAAGTGCTGCAGAAGGTGGCAAGAACCGTGCGGTAAGTGTGTTTGAAGAAAGAGGAGTACTTGTGGGGCATTAATGGCAATGTGATTTTTATTCAAAAAATTTTTAACTCAAAATTTACTATACCAGCACTTGGGAGGCTGAGGCAGGAGGATTGTCATGAGTTCAAGACCAGCCTGGAGAACACAGTGAATTCAAGGCCAGCCTGAACTACATAGAAAGACCTCATATGAAAAAGAAAGAAAGAATTTATTGTAGTTTTAATTCACAGTTTACAGCTCATGGAATTTATTGAGTACTGTACTGAAAGTGAAAAATAGCATGATCATATTAGTATATTTTTGCATCCTTGTAAAGTTTAAAAATGACTAGTCAAGCCATGATAATTTTATAGATGTGAATATATCTATAGATAAATGTCTCTATATCATATATAGCAATGTATAGAAAGAACTATCTAAATGTCTGTACAAAATATGATATATAGATAGATAGAGAGAGACACTATTATACCAACATTATACAACAAACTAACATACCAGCAGTTTTACTTACTAGCTAAACTGAGGAAGGTGCCAATCTGAGCTATACTTCTTCTTTGCTTAATGAATTTTAAAGAATGGTTAAACAAGTCAGTGTATGTGAACGAATATATCGCCATTCCTGGTATATATGGTATAGTACTCAACATGTAGTAACTGTAGCTTCAAAAACTCCTTATGTCACATGTGACACAGGTAATGCTAGAGATAAAAAAAATGATAGAAGGGAACAGAATTATATATGTCTTGGGGCAGAATAGTCAGCAATGACTTTCCGGAGAAATTGATACTTAAGGGCCAGCCAGATAGCTCAGCGGACTAAAGCACCTGCTTAGGTAGGCTTCAGGAACCGGGGTTTGATCCATAGGGTACAGTGCTGGCCCTGCCCCCAGGGTGCACTGACACAGCAACTGAGACTGGGTGTGGTGGCTTGTGCCTTAATCTCTGCACTTGGGAAGCTGAAAACAGGAGGCTCATTATGAGTCTGGGCTGTGTAGTGAGACCCTGTAGACCCCATACTAAATACATAAAACAAGAAAACAAATTGATACTTAAATCTTACTCAACTGAGTAGACTCATTCAGGTAGCTGAATTAGTTCAGAAACAGTATTGTTTGCTTAATTACTTACTCTATGTTGACTTTGCTATATGCATTGGAACAATAGACTTCATTTGGTCTAGATGAAAAAAGAAAAAAAAAAAAGACATTCCGAGCATATAGTTTCAGTTACCAAGTAAGACCAAGACTCCTAGAGATGTTTCCAGGGGTTGCAGCTCACTCCTGATAGGACAACTGGCTTTTCAGCCTCAGTGACTTCCCAGTAGCGCCTCAGTCCTAGGATCTGAGTTCCAACAGCAGAGAGAGAACGGAGGTAGAGCTGGAGGAGAGGCAGATCCTGTTTCTGCCAACACACCTGCCCGACTCTTAAGCCAATTTATATTGAAGTAGACTTATTGAGAGAAATGAAAAACAGATTGAGAAGCTGTCACATACTTATATCTTCCAAAATAAAGTAAAAATTATAGAGATGACAGCTGAATGTTTCCAAAAGTTGAAGAAAGAGCTGAGCCTATTCACTGAATCACAGTTTTGTGCTGAATTAATTAATTAGCATTATTTCATCTAACAGGTTCCATTTGTGTAATGAAATCATGAAGAAAAACCTTTTTTCTTACCTCCTCTTACTGAAGTTTTAAATTTAACAGGTGAATTATTTCTCTCAACCTAGACAAAAATTTTAGGTAGTTCTACTTCTCTCTAGTTATTCATAAAATGAAATAACTGATGATCTTCTTTTTATGTGTTTAGTAAGGGTCTACAGGGTCTCACTACACAGATCGGACTCATAGTGATCCTCCTGTTTACAGCCTCCCAGGTGCTGGGATACAGGCGTGTGCCACCACGCCAAGTCTCAGTCGCAGTCTCAGCATGCCCCAGGGGTGGGGACTGCACAGCACCCTAGACATGAAACCTCCAGCACCTGCATCAGCCTAAGCAGGCACTTTAATCCACTGAGCTTTCTGGCTGGCCTTATGATCATTTTTATTTATTTATTTATTTATTTATTTTTTTTTATTTATATGTGTGTGTGTGTGTGTGTGTGTGGCCAGCTCAGCCCACCAGGGGGCGGGGCGGGCTGGCATGTGGTGCTGGGGGATTGAACCGCGGTCCCTGATGCCTTGCCAAGCTTGTTCTAAGTAGGTGCTTTAGACCACTGAGCCATCTCACCAGCCCCCTATGATCATTTTTAGACATCGAATATTATGACAATTCTGAGATGAGAATGTTAATTTTCATATAATAATTTGCATTTGACGTTCAAGTGTGCAAATTTCCCAGCTCACTTTGCTAGGCTTTGTAGCAGGAAGATGCCATAACAGATACATGGTATAGTAAGCTTCATTTTGCTTTTCTGCTTCTTTCCTCAAGACTGGAGTATGCTATGGAGTAGAGTAAGGTGGGCAAAGTTGTTGGCCTTCATACTTAATTGTTCTGGCAAAGTTTTGAAGTTAACTTTTTCTCTCATGGTTCACTTTTATGAGTTCTCTGAGCTTGCTCCACTGCACTCCCATCATTGGCTCTCGATTTGATCCAGTTGAATGAATCTTTTTGTTAGGCTTTTATACCTAAAATTCCTAGGAATCCAAAGGTGCATCTTTTTGTGCTTTCTGCTGAGGTGAATGTCAATTTTAATAAAACAGTATTTGTTCTAATATGGTCTACATTTTCCAACATGTTCACTGTTTTTTTCTTCTTAATACTGGCCTGGAAAAACCTATGTAGACATGTGAATTATCTGCATCTTTTATCAATGTGTTTCCACGTGTCAACAGGGCTCATGTATAACTGACTTGTGAGTCAAATTTGACAAATGCTAGACATAATAATGCAGACTTCCTTTCTGTAGGATTGATTTCCCAGAGCTTTAAATGCACTTTGCTGAACATTAGATATATGATTTAGATAAATTATTTAGTATCTCTGTGCTGTTTTGGTATTTGTAAAAACAGACGAGATAGTCCTTACCTTACAATATTAGCATACAGATTAGATTCAGTGAAATATAGGTAGGTGTTTATCATAATGTTTGACACATAGTATGTACCAAATTTGATAATTAGTAGGATTCTCTATGATGATTATAATGATGATAATACCTTCTATCACTACAACTAAAATACTCTGGAATATCTGCCCCACCCCAGAACCTACCAATGGATTCAGTTGTATTCTGCAGGACACTTTGGGAAAATATCCCTCATTGTAATTTTTTAAATTTTGTAATCTATATTTTACAATTTAAGAAATGAAAACATCACATAGAAAAATTTTCCTTCTGCAACTTGGAACAGAGTGTTTTTAGTGGCTTTCATTTGCTTTTGACTTTCTGGAATGTACCATAACTAAAAGTTACCTTTGCTTATCTATGATGTTATTCTGAGCTACACAGCCGTTAATTCACATGGTACCTGCTAGTATCTATATTGGGGTGTGCATCAGTCGACTTTTTCATTTCATTCACTTATACTTTTATTTTTAAAGATATTCTTAGTGCACATTTGTAGTACATAGAGTTTATGTTCATTGTGGGGAATTGGTACATTTACAATAACATACCTCAGTTCTGCTTTTCCCCTTCCTTCCATTTACCATTTATTTTAATAGCTTCAGATTTATTTATCTTGCAAATCGTCAGAAAGTTAATTATGGGCTAGGGAGATAGCTCAGCAGTCTAAGTGTCTGCCTGGCAAGCGTAAGGACCTGGGTTCCTTCCCCAGTACCACATGCTGTGCCAGCCCTGGAACCCCAGATATAGTGGCACACACCTGTAATCCAAGCACTGATGAAGCTGAGACAGGAGGATTACTATGAGCCTGAGCTGTGTAGTGACACCATATACCAAATAAATAAATAGAGATAAAGAAAGTTAATTATGTGTACAGATTAACAATCAAACTAATAGGCCATAATCACATGAAACACATAAGACAATTATACCAAATCAAGGCACCCTTCTAGATACATTGTCCCTGGGAAGTCCAGCTTGGCAATATTTATTATGTTATCTAACAGTTCATGAACCTACTGAATTCCTACTGGTTGGCCATGTTGAAGCAGTAAAGGCAGTTCTGTGATATTTTACTCAGCTGCTGGTTGACACTGCTTTAGCAGTTTATACCTGCTTCACCCATGCTGGTGAAATAGATTCCTAGTAAATTGTCCCTTCAGGTGGGGGGATGTTGAAACGGTATTCCTTCTCAGACAAAGGGTAAATTAGTTGTGTGACTCTAAATACCAGCTCCCCCTTTCCTAGTAAATTTATTACAGTTGAATTTATAGTGGGTGTAAAGTAAGAATTGCTTTGTCAATGGCAAATGAAGCCTTGTAGGATAGAATCACTAGAAAGTTAAGAAAGAAGGTCAAGACAATTGACAGAATGGAGCAATGTCAGAAGATGCACTGCAACTAACAGATGCTCCCTCCTAACTCTTTCTGGTACCTCTCCTTTTTGCCATATAGCTGCACAGATGATAGTGGTGTAGCAATGTTCTGGGGGAGAAAGGGAGAAACTGAAGGTGCCTTACCATACATAGTTATTGATTAGAAACTCCAATTACTAGGAAGCCAAAATGTGATGTAGTATTGGGGTGGGATGGGGGAGGAAATCCGGGCTTGAGGCTTAACTCAGTTCTGTCATTGAAAATCTTATGACGCCTATTTTTACAAGAAAATTATTATGGCTTAAGTTTCTGTATTATATTCACAGAATTATGAAGGTGAATTGCATTTGAGATGCAAAACTATTTTAAAATTTGCTGTCTGCTATAAAATTATACACAATGAAATTTTTGCTAAGGAGAAAAAAGCTAAGCCAAACCAAACTGTGTGTGAAATTAGTGTCCTTGAACTCTCTATTTGATAGTGACAGACTAACCATAATTTAGCCTGAAAATTCTGTAATTATTGAAGGAAATTGTCCCCTTGTACATGATGTTTATGTGAGGTCTATTCTATTCTGGTCCTCAACTTGTCTATCTCAAATCTCAGGAAAAAATTATTGAAATACTTTCTACCTGTAATAATCTTGAAATCTTATTTTTTTCATTGTATAAATGCTATGTCCAGGTTTGTTTTTCTGAACAGTGAAGACCTATATAGACACAAACACGAAGTGATTAGCTTTAGCACACCACGATTTACTATTTCTGTGTTCTGTACCTCAATTAAGAGTATCATCTCTCCCCCACAATCCAGAAGACCATAGTCATTCCCTCTCTTCCTTCTGTCTTTTCTACATACTGATAGCCATCAAGTTCAATGAAATCTTGCTCAGGCCTGTTTGTATGCTCTTTCATTTTCCTAATCTTTTTTTTTATCCAATACATCAATGTTTCAAAATGTTCACTGAGTGATGTCTTTGCTTTGCTTGAAACCCTTTACTAAATTGTCCTTGGTTGTAGAATATTCAAATTGTGTAGAATTTTTTAAACTCCTAGAAATCTGTTCCCCTCACTTATTTCCCAGTATTACAGGGTAGCGCGAGTGATCAATGTCTTTCCCCCATAATTGTTGATGCCAAAATCCCCCAAATTTGCAAATATATCACCTAATATGGCAAATGAATTCTTGTAGAAGCTACCAAATTAAGGTGTTTGAAATACAGAGATTATTCTAGAATTTGGGTTTTGGCTTATTATATTCCCCTGGATCCAGACAAGAACAGTCAGAATCAGAGACAGAGATGGAGGACAGAAGCTAAGGTTACAGGGAATCTAGGTAATGAGTGCAGGAGTGAGAACAGCCTTTCAAATTTGGGGAATTCATGGAAAAAATCTTTCTTAGAGCCTCTAGGAAAAAAATGCAGGACTAGGGATTTAGGTCAGGGGCATAAGCACCTACCTGGCTAAGTGCAAGGGCCTGAGTTCAATCCCCCATTACCAAAAAAAAAAAAAAAAAAGAAAAGAAAGAAAGAAAAAACTGTAGTTCTGTTGGCACCTTGATTTTAGCCCCATAGGACTCCTTTTTAATTTCTGACCCACAAGATATTTGAAAATAAACTTCCATTACTAAAACAAAGAGATGATCATTACAATAGCAAATATAAACTAATACAAGATACGTGAAGTAGATCACCTTGTATAGTAGCTTAATTTAATCCATACTTTTAATATGCAATACAAATTAATAATTAAAATAATTTATTTTTGAAATTAAAATTTGTAACTCTTATGTATATTTAGACTAAGAATAAAGAAATATTTTCTATATTGGTAAGCCATGGAAGAAACAACATTGAATTAAAAAAGACACAGCAAAACAAAACAAAACAAAACAAAACAAAACAAAACTGCACATTATCTACATTGTTGCTATTGAAACCTTCCATAAACATACAGAAATCATTTCTCTTTAGTTGACCTGAGATTGCTTATCTGTAAAATTATTTCAAACTTCTGAATCCAACATATTCACAGTCTATAAATGCACAAGACTTAGATAAGTCAATACAAAAATTCTAGGTTGGAATATTAATCACTACATCTAGCATTGATCTTGACATTTTTAGTTCTTTCTTCTGTTTCTTTCTTATATACAATTGAAATTGAAGTAAATATTCAGGAACTGGGCATAGGAAAGCATTTGGAATAAAAAAAGTTATTTCACTCATTTCACTTCTGTAGTTTACAGAGTTAAAATAAATTTACTACACCATCATTGCTGATAAGTAGATAGGCTTATCATTTTAATCTCAGCAGGAATATAGCCCACAAATCTATTTACCCAAGCTTCATATATACTAATAGTTATGTGATACCATAGGAATGTTGAAGAACTGTTAATGTCAGTAGCATGGTTTTATTATTAAATCCCATGATAGCCATAAAATTAAAAGTGTCTATGTGAAGATATTTTGCCCCACATAAATGCATTTAGTGTTCTCCATTCAAAAGTCAGCCAATGCATATCAGATGTTGGGTAGTGCTTCATCATATTTTATCATCTTAGTTTCACCCAGAAGCATTAAATAATCTGGCATTCTTTCCTAGGTTTAAAGGGCTTCAATTATTATGACTAGCAGAATCTACTAGAATCTATATTTTAATTTTGAATATATACTATTATATCTAAAAGGAATCAATAAAGGAATATTTAAGTCTGAAATTGTGACTGTAGGGTGTATCCATAAGATATATGCACGTTGCTATGATGCTTCTCTAAAATTGATGATCTATTGGCACGTAAATTGTGATCTCCTATAAAGTGTATCTTAGATACCATTGCACTCTCAACGAAGGGTGGCAACTGGTAAATGTGTGCTATGTTATACTGACTATTTTCCGAGGCACAGCATTGTACTAGCTGCCCTACCATGAACTCCTGAGCCTGGGCACCAGATGCTACGTATTTTTCAGATAAACAAAACTTAGATGAGAGTAAAATAGTTTTTAGACTTTATTGAGAGTTTAGTAAGTGTTAGTTGTGATAGCAAGCACACATGAAGCTGTGTAACAGACAGGAGAATACTGAAGGACTGGAACATCCCCACAGAGGGGGCAAATTAACAGCCGGTGGGCTCAAAATTCTGTCACACGAAACAGCTCTATATCACCAGATTAATATACCATGTTGACTGTTGGCTTCATTAATATGGTCATGAAATATCCATTGTTCAACTATTATTTAACATAACAATGTTGAATATATTTAGGTATTTTGATATTGGGGATTGAACTCAGGACTGTGCTTGTGGGGCAGGCACTTATGCTGCTGAGCTCTCTCTCTCTCTCTCTCTCTCTCTCTCTCTCTCTCTCTCTCTCTCTGTGTCTTTCTGTCTGTCTGTCTCTCTTTTTCTTTCTCTCTCTCTGTCTCTCTCTGTCTCTTTCTCTCTCATTATTCAGTTACCCAGAATCCTAAACTGGATATTGCAAATATGCAAATACACAAATTCATGTAAACACAGTAGCAAAATTTTCAAAGTATATTTTGTTTATTATTTATTTTTTATGAAATGTTTATTTTCAGCCTTCCTACATGCCGTGTTTGCTTTGGTAGGGTGGTATCAGTGAGCAACAGCTACTTAGCAGGTGCAACATAGTTCTGAAGCTGAAAATTTTGAGAACATTAATGTAAACTGATTTGATTTACTGGTAGAACAGAATGTGATGGCAGAATGTAATGTTAGAAATTATTTAGTCTCAACCTCTTCCAGATTGTGATTTTAAATGTGAGGAGCCTAAGGCTCAGAAAGCAATAACTTAGTCAAGATAATAGAATGATGAGCTGGTGAGATAGCTCAGTGGACTAAGTGCCTGCTTAGGCAAGTGCAGAGACCAGGGTTCCATCCCCAGCACCATGTACTACACTGGTCCCACCCCTGGGTATGCTGAGCCGGCCACTGTGACCAGGCATGGTGTCACACATCTGTAATCCCAGCACTGGGGAGGATGAAAACAAGAGGATCACTATGAGTCTGAGCTGTGTAGTGAGACCCTGTACCAAATATATTTATTTTTTTTCATCAGTTATTTTTATTTTAAAGAAAGAAAAAAATAAAAACAGTGGTACAAAATCTCAAAACAAGATTTTAGGAGAATAACAATAGTTAGTACATTGTGTATTGTTATTGCCAAAGTAGTTTCTCATATTACAAGATATAGGCAAGAAATAATAAGCAAATAACATAGGTACAAACCTCTATTTTTAAGTCAACAGAAAATGGAAATATACTTTTTGAAGTTTCTT
>NW_004524757.1:1185750-1198791 GCF_000260255.1 Octodon degus | reverse complement strand
TGACAGTTACTGGTGGCTAGGCGTCATTTGTGGAAGTAAGCTACAGTTATTTCTTTGAAATCCACCCTGTAGACTCAGGTGGAATCATGACCCATAGGGTGGAAGAGAAGTCCATTTTGTACCAAATACATTTAAAAAAAGATAATAGAATGAGATAGTGGCATTTATTTATTTCCTGACTTCCTGTCATTGTGTTTTCTACCATGCCAAGCTGCCTCCATATTAACATTTTCTTCATTGTCTAAATTAATCTTTTGTTTTGAACATAATTTTTACAACCTACACTCAAAAGGGAGCTAAAATGCAAGCATGCCATTTTTAGATTTGACACTTAAATTTTTTTTGTGTACTAGTGGATGCATGGAAGAAAGGGTGTGTTGGGAAGCAATTTTTCCCAAATACTTTATTTCTGCATGATTCAGGTCCTACAGACTTTGCCATCAAGTTATGAATGTTGACATAAGAAGAACTGTTCTAGAATGGTAAATCTGAGTATTTCTTCCTTCCTGAAGGACATGGAAGGGACTAAAGAGAAAGATCTCTTTTCTTTCCCAGAGAGACATTTGCTTAACCCAACATAAGGATGAAGATATGAAAATCCTCTGCCTCATCCCCACAAGTCCCAGGTAGATGGAAAATTTCCTAGGTTTAGGGTTGCTCTGCTATGATCCAGCATTGGCATATGCAGGTACTGCCTGACCCGTAGTGTGTCACACCATGATGATTGATTCTCAAAAAGTCAGGGCTAATATATTTCTTTGACTAATGCTTTTACTGTAATACTGTAAATGGAATTCATCTCTGATCCAGAGGTTTTGTATCATATATAGTACCTAACGTGTTACTTACAGATTTTGTAAAATCTCAGATCTCATGAAGCTTCTAACTTAACAGGATGATAGAACAGGATTGTTCACATATCAAGCTCACACAAGTAATGAAATACACTGTAAATACCCATGAGAATGCAAGTGATTCTGGCTTGCAGAACCATTAGGTATTTGCCCATCAATCACTAAGAGAAACATTTTCACTTGTGTTGTATAATTATCTGTATTCAATTGTGTGGTTTCAACACCCAAGTATTCTTTTGGGATAAATGAAACAAAGCAGCGTTCTTTAGATTTATGCCTCTGACATTCTAATTTAAAGGTAGAATCATTTAATTTTTACCAGTCCTATAAAACTGAACCTTGGAGGTCATTAGTCCAACCTGCTCACCTTTAAAATTTCAAATTTGTAATTGGTAAGAATCTACATTTTCCAACTACTTTTTATCACCAGATGGTTGAAATGAAATAAAGTTAGAATTAATAAGGCTGTTATACAAATGTGTTAAAACCTTTGAAAGAAATTATAGGGTCACTACTATAGTTTGAGTTAATATCAACCACACAATAAGTGAGGCTGAGCCACGATTAATTCTCAAGGCCAGCCCATGGTATAAGTGCAACCAATACCATTCAAAAAATTAGAAAATCAAGTCTTATAATGGTCACTAAGAGAAAAAGTTAGTAAATGGAAAAGTTGGATTGAGGCCCAGATCTTCTGGATCTACATTCTTAGCTTGCTTCCAGTTTTTATTCTAAACCTTTTATCATAAATATATGAAGAAAAACAAAACTTTATGATGGAAATAACTGATTAGTATATGAATGTTTCCTTTTGAGCACTGGTTTTCTATATACATAATATATTTGTGCAATTCAAGATTATAGAATTTAGAGTTGACTGCAT
Organism: Octodon degus; assembly: GCF_000260255.1. NCBI lineage: Eukaryota > Metazoa > Chordata > Mammalia > Rodentia > Octodontidae > Octodon > Octodon degus. The sequence goes on along the minus strand of NW_004524757.1, from coordinate 1,197,054 downwards.
AATAAATGACAACATTAGAACTGGTTGGAAAAGTTCAGTGTATTGTCACTACAGTGTTCTGCTGCTGGAGGATTCAATTGCAGGTGTGTCAGGTATTTGATGTTTTCAAAACCCATATGTGCTTAGATTTTCCCTAATGTTGACAGCAGAAGAAGGAAAATATCCTAGTAGGGTGGGTAAAGTTCATGGAATTTTCACCAAAAAGCCTAAAGTCTTTTATTCCCAGAGATCAGTAAGTTAAGATTCTCACCCTGACTATCTATGCTGATACCTGTGAACTAAGCAATGACACTGAAGATAGCAATATGTAATAGAAGGGTCATGCTTGGAATGCTTGTCATGCTGGTCTTCTAAATATGGACTTCTGGTCATGACATACCAATTACTGCCATACTGTCGCTCAAGTAAATGTTTGTTTTTTAAAAAAAAGGTAATAAAAGAAAAAAAGAGACAAGAAGAAAAACTAATGTCACAGGACTGTCCTGCTACAATTCTGTATATGGTTAGATTTCTAACTTTCTGTGTAAAAATATGTAATTGTTTATTCATATTTCTTAACTATTTTTTGTATTTTTAATTTTTTCTCCATATTCCGTAGAGACTTAAAGTTTAACATATCAATACTAGGTGGAAAATACCTGTTCCATGTTATGCCTAAGATGTTTGATATTCAGATAGTGAGGTTAAACCCAACTACATATGTTGTAGGGTAATAATAAGCTTCTCTTCTGATGTAAAGGTTAACAACCTAAGTTTGTAGACCAAAAATTAGAGATAAAGAAGGGCTGCAAGGACAGCCAACATTTTGGTCCTAGCCTTTCAAGATCAGTGAGGACTCAGGACATAGGAGAACCTGTACTGTAACATCATGTAACTCAGTTGTGTCCCAAATTTTCTGATTAAGGAGATTATGGGACCAAGGAGGAAAGTGATCGATGATGTAGAGTGTGCCTAAGTAGAGTCACATGGAGAGAAAACATTCTCTCAGGCTTTCACAGAGAGTGCATTGCCCAAGCAATGGCCGTGACTCATCCACATGGCTGACACTGACAAAGGATCTGCAAAGTATGGTACACGGTTACAGGATAAATCCTTAGGGGATCTGACTGACCTTATCAGATACAGAAGTTACATGTCTTGTTATATAGGTCTTGCTTTATCTTGGTCTTAACAATCCAGCAGAAAAGTATAAAAACGAGGTATTAAAAGTAAAGCGATATTAATATTCTGAGCTGTGAAAGGCTCAAGTCAACAACTTCTGACATTTCCTGTCCTACGGATAACCCACTACTATTATAGACTACTGGACTATATTGGATTATTTTGCTGAATTCATGCATCTACAATATTTAAATGGCAATGGAATATCCATCTCTAACAAAACTAAACGAAGAAAGGGGATACAAAGGAAGGACCATTTTGTATCTGTATATACAAAATAGGATAGATATACAGCTACTTTCTCTTAATTTAATGAGAAGAAAGACTTGTACTAATAGTGTTTTTGAACAGGATATCATGTCTACATCTTTTACTATGAACACACACTAAGAAGATAACAATATGCAATGTATTAATTATTGAAACTGTCCTATTAATCGGTTTTGAAACTGCCTCATTGCTGTTTCTCAATAAAATTAATGAAAAAAAGAATGGTGAGTCTGGAAACATTATTTTTTTAGGGGACTGGTGCCTAAATTATATTATGTATCTATAATTGGCTAATTTCTCAAATTCATTCATTGTTGTTTTTCATACCTTTTTGTGGATCGTTTAATCTACACATAATTTATTTTTGGAGACATTTTCCAACAACTTAATTTAAAAATAATTGTTTTTCATTTAGGGCAGATGTACTTTGATCTCAGAAGACTAGGTTATTGATTTCATAAAACTTTCATTTGAATTTGAAATGCAAGCATGTTAAAAGTAATGATATCTAAATATGAGTCAAAAACACGCCTTATTTAAAACTATGTATAACAGAATATAATTATGCATAGCATGTTAAGTTCCTTTCCACGGAGATGTGAATCACAAGCAATAACACTACCTTTTGCATACATAGGTGTATAAGGGAGTGATTTAGGAACGCAGGCGATTTGGCTAAAATGGAAATAAGATCCAGTTTTGGCCTTCACAGGAATTACTGATAGCCAGAAGACAGGCCTGTGAAGAATTCAGGTAAGAAATTAAAAATATGCGATCAGTAAATGACAGGCCAAGGAGCAATTAGGATCAATCCAGGATTTGCAAGCAGCATAGTGATGTGATCAATGTTAACTTTTCTGAAAAGTTTCTCTGGTGAGTGTTTATGAGTTATAGAGAGACAGGATTCAGGACACTATATTAGCATGACAAGGTACAAGAGTCCAGGTAAGAGACAACCTTTCTGTAATAGAGGGTAATATCTGGAACAAAGAAACTGATCTTCTTGCTCCTTTTCATTCTGGGAAAACTACATCTGAAGTTTGAAGTCCAATTGAAAAGAGGCAACAATACAGTTAATATGCTTATGTTCACAAAGTCATGTGCCTGTGAGAGGTAGGCAAGTGCTTTGGATACTTCTCTCATTGCAGGGACAAAATACCCAATGCCCACAATTAAGGAAGGAAAGGTTTATTTAGCTGGCAGGTTGTGGAGGTTTCAGTCCATACTCGGTGGGCTCCAAGGCAGAGTGGCATATGGAAGAGGGCAGCAGTTCACGGCAACAGACAACAGAAAAACAGCAAGAGCATAAAAGGAAGAGTGGTGGCAATAGCACCAGCAGAGAGCAAGCCTCTCTCCCTTCCACATATTCCATTCAGGCTCTCCTCCCCAGCTGGGTGTAGCACTCACTCCCATAATCCTAGCATTTTATCATGAATTAATCACTAGAAGCCCACTGTCCCATCAATTGTATGAGGCTTTGGGATACAAGTAGACACAAACAATAGCAGCAAGTAACATAGAGAACTATGAAGAAATTATAGAGGATATTCATTGAAGAAGGAAAACTTTTTTACCTAAAAGGTATAACTTTGAATGTCTATTTTTAAAATAAATTTCTATGTGTTTATGAAAAAAAGATTGAAAAGACTCAAGCAGATGAACAGAACTATTGACTCCACTAGTAAAGATCAATACCTAGCACACAGGCACTGGGATGTCATTCCCAAAGTAGGAATTAGGAGGCCTGGGTTTAAAATACAAACAAGTGAAATTCATTTTTAAACTGCATTTTATTATCCATGGTGCATTTGAAACATTTCAAGTGTCCAACAGTCACTTGCGGTAGCCAACTACAGTGTTGGGCAGTACAAATCTCATCAGTTATCCACAAGTTTTCAAAAGCTTGTCAAAAGTTTTTGGAATTCTTACCTGTTTCTAATTTAATCTTAGATGCATTCATTGTCCGCAAGCTCTTTGATCCATCTCTTTACTCTCAATAATATGTTGCTTCTCTCCTCTTAGTTGCTAATTCAAATGATCTCATCACCCAGACATAGTATCTATAGCTTCTTAACCTCTAATGTAAATTCTTAACTCTGACATGTTTCTGTTTCCTGATTCAAATATCTTATTCTTCCAGATCTTCCCTTAGCTATTTTCACTATGTTTACTCTTTATGGCCATTGGAGTAGTAAAACTTTAACTAATTTTCACCCCACCTTGAAAAATTGATATCCAATTTAAACTTTAAGAGAATTCTATGTATCATCTATTCAACTGCATTTCTCCAGGATCTTCATCTGTTTGATATAACTTCAGTTTTCTCTCCATCATTTCTTAAACTCTGTTCCAAACTTTGTTCAGTGTCTTATATGTATCAGGCTATATGGTCTCACAGTTTTCAAACCAATTTTCCATTACTTAGACTCCTTTACTCCATCTGGTTACAGTTAAATATCACTATGAGAAACTTCCCTATCTGATTCCTGACTCCTCTTTGGCTTGGTCAGTTCTGGTATCATCTTCAAACAGCATGTTATATATCTAGTCCCATAGTACTTGTCACAAGGTTTTATACCTGCTTTTTAAATTTATGTATTAGCTGATAAAATTTTATCTCAATGAAGAAGATATTTTCTATAACATCATCTTCCATATCCATGAAATTGTCTTTATTGAACTATCCACTATCAATATAAATTTATCATACCATGGGGGACCAAGCCTTTTATCATATAAGCTTTGAGAGCCAATTCAGACCCAAACCTTAACACCTTGGAACAACCTAAAAATTTCATTTCCAGCTTTATGTAGATGAGGACATTGAATTGTAGAGAACTATAGATGTTCATATTTTTTCCTGTTTTACATTTTAGGGAGGTTAAGTACAGTAAGAACTTTGCACATTTGGTAAGGATTACATCCGGGGCTGTAAATAAAATCAATTTACATTCAAAGCTGAAAGCTCATCAATGCATCCTTTAGCCAACCCTCATGGGATCTATAGTGTTCTTATCTGTCACCTCACTGTCAATTTTATTAGTTCTTCCATCGCTGGGGCAAAGTTCTGGGCATCCATAATTTAAAGGAGGAGAAGTGCCATTTGGCTCATGGTTTCACAGGATTCAGTTCATGATCAGCTGGGATAAATCCAGAACTATCATGTCAAAGGAGCATTGTGGGGCAAAGTTACTCAGTTATAGGTTGTCAGGAAGCAGTGCAAGGGAACAGTGCCAGAAAAAGAAGGGGTCAGGGACCACATATAATCCTCCAAGTCTTGCTTCTGTGACCCATATGGACACGCTGAGAAGTTTGCTTTATAATCTGCTAGGCAGCTCCCAACGCCAATCAAGTTTACCCCAAGAAATTTAATCAGCACAACCATGTATTAACCTTTTGGACTAGACCAAGGAGGAGAAAAGGCATTTGTTGTTCTACTCAGGTTATGTGATGCATCTTTCCCTATGAAAGTTGTATCTCAAGAACCTTCTTACAGCATATATTCCTGATGCTCACATAATTAGTGTTCTGTGAGTCTGCATTGCTGCTATACACAATTAATAAATGCTTATAACAATGTCCTTGGGCCGGGAAGATGGCTTAGTGGAATAAGCGCTTCCCTGGCAAGCACAAGGACCTGAGTTCAATCCCCGGTTCTGCAAAAAAAAAAAAGTTCTTTTTTGAAAAGAACAGGGTGCACATACACTGATAGTGAACATAGGATGTGAAGATTAAATCAGGAAAGACAGAATTTGGGATGCAGAATGTTTATGATTTGACGGCTCCATATTGAGTTCTTTTTTAAAAAAGAATAAAAAATAGAAAAGATATAGTTTTTCATTAAACAAAACAATAGGAATTCAACAATGGTTGTAATATTGTATATTGTTGTATTCAAATTAGTTGTTCAGATTACCAGATATAAGCATGCGAAATTGGGGAAAAATAAGAAAAAAATTTAAAAAGGGGTAAAAATTAAGCATTAATTACTCCTTTTTAACAGACCAGCAGAAATCATCAGTATAGTTTTCCAATATATTCTGTGTATAGATGGATATAGTTCTTTTTTTCCTTCTTTCTTTCTTTTCTCCTTTCCCTCATCCCAGTTGTTCTTTATACTCCTCAGATGAAAAAATACAAATGGCAAATAAATAAATAAATAAATGGAAAAATGTACAACATCATTATTCATTTGCAAAATTCAAGTTAAAGCAACACTGAGATTCCATCTCACCCTAGAAAGAACGGTTATCATCAGGAAATCAACCAATAACAAATGCTAGAGGGGCTGTGGACAAAAAGGCACCCTTCTCCACAGTTTGTGGGAGTGTAGACTGATGCAGCCACTGTGGAAATTAGTGTAGTGATTCCTCAAAAACTAGGATTGGAGGTCCCATTCATTCAGATATTACCCTCTTGGATATTTTTCCAGAAAAACTGAGAACATCCTATCACAGTGATATATGTGCACCCATGTTTATAGAAGTATAATTTGTCATGGCTAAATCTTGGAAACAACCAAAAAGTTTCCATCAACCAAGTAATGGATAAAAATGATGTGGTACTTTTATAACACTGGAATATTGCTCAGCTATAAAAAAGATAAACTCAAGGCTTTTATAAGTAAATGGATGCAACTAGAGATTATACTCATAAGTGAAATAAATCAGACTCACATGTTTATACATTGTATTGTCTTCCTCATGTAAGAACCTGAAAGAGTAAGTAGATTCTGGAAGGTACAATTGATACTGTGAAAGAGAAATAAATTGTTCAGAGGGAACTAGATACAATTTGTGTTTCAGTCTTTCTTTGATGCCATCTGCAATGATGCCATGGTCTAAGGAACTTAAAAGTAAAAGCCCTTGATCCCTGAGAAGTCCAGTTATAAATGGATCACTGCAGTAACTATGAATATACTGCATTATGGACTTCACATTACTTTTTTTGAAAGAGAAAGTTGATAATATGTGGAGTTGTTTCAAGCCATGTATTGAAGCACTAATAATTGATTAATTTTCAAAGTAAGATATAAAATATGAATATAATACCTATTAAAGAATCTTACATAAAGAAGGTGTAAAAAGACTAAACAATAATTTTGTGTGAGATGAGAGGAAAAATCTATTTCATTAAAAACCAGTAAAATGTGCTCTTCAATTTTTCTAAGATGAACAAAACATAAGAACACATTTTATCATTGCCCCTCATTTATGCTGAATTTCTTTCTGCCCCCAAACTGCCATTTGACCTTTTCATGATGTTGAAATAGCCAGGGAGGTAGCTCAACAGAACACATGCATGGTAATCGTGGGGGTCCTCAGTTCAATTCCTGGTTCCTCCCCAAAAAACTAAAGTGTTTACTGATAAAATAACATTTTTCCAGAGTCATCCCTGTATCCCAGTTATTTAGGTTTATGTCTGGTATGTCCTTGTGATTATGCCTTTCACAAGCACACTGTTTTGGATTGAATAGAGATTCTCCTAAAAACATTATTGTTTATATATAGATACCATTTAGTATACTTGGACATTTGCACATGAGAATGGAAGAAGAGCCAGTCAAAATAAGTAAAGGGGAAATATATACAGTTGTATCATGGTTCAGGAACTTAATTCTTTCCATAATTCTGGTCACAAACCAAATTGGAAGATGACTGAACCAAATTTTTCCATAAAGTCTACACTGAACTTGATTCAGTTCTCATTTAATTTGATTTTCAACCAGAATTGTGGAAAGAATTATGTTCATGAACTGAGGCACCAGTTTTTTAATACTGGTTGTTGTATTAATAAACTACACAACTAATAAAGTGAAAGAGCTAAATACAATTATAGGCATATACCAGTGGTGTTAAGAATGACAAAATTGGGGCCGGGGAGATGGCTCAGTTGAATAAGCACTTCCCTGGAAAGCACAAGGGCCTAAGTTCAATCCCTGGTTCTGCCAAAAAAAAAAAAAAAGAATGACCAAATTTTGTGACTCATCTATATAGCCTCATATCTATGAGCTTAATATTATCTTGGCACATATGTACATTAGTGAAAAATAGAGTATGAAAGCTCCCAGGGAAAAATTGCTTATTTATGAATTATTATAAAGGTATAAAATTTAGAGCACCAAATTTCTAGATTTAATTCTACTTTAGTTAATATGATGTGGCAGATATTAAGGATTCAACTAATAAAGCTACACTCTGGACAAATTATAACAAGGTAACTTTTAAAACACTGCTGTATTGTGAGAAACCTATGAAAATTCACAAGAAGACTGATAAAACAAAACAGTGAATGGGACCTCTGAAGGTCAGTTGTAAGTTGAAAGTCAGACTTGCTTTGTGAACAAGAGTCAATTATAGTTTTGGAACTGAGATCTTCTTTCTTTTCCCTGACTATGTTAGATACGGGAGTTAAAATGAAGTAACTACACTGATTCTACACCAGTAAAGAAGGCATTCTTGTTTGAGGTTTCTAAATCTTCCTTGTCTTCTGGAAAAGGAGGTGCCAACTCTCTTTGGAGGAAAACAACTTAGTGCTTCAGTGTTCTGAAAAACTAAATTCTATGATGACGAGCACTGAAGGACTCCATATTTATAGGACAAACTGTGTATGAAATATTTAAACAACTAAATTTGAATGCAATAAAATTAGCGATCAATGGTACATTACAAAAATGGCAAACATTTATGAAAAAGAATATAAGACAGCGATAAAAAAGTTACAATTTACACATAGAATTGGTAAAAATAGCAGAATAGACACAACTAAAGAGAGAGAAAAAGTATTGTACAGTTCAAAACAAATTCCACTCACTGCATCACAGAACAGATTTTTGAGAGTATGAGCAAGTTTGAGACATTGAAGTATGAATAAGAAAGTACAGATTTTAGAAATGGAGTCTCATGAAGAGAGAAGCCAGGGAACATAAAAGAGGAGAATGGCAGTTTTCAAACTTTATGAAACATCTAATTCTGTAACTTTATGAACACCTTTGCATCCAGAAAGCATAATTAAGAGGAAAACCAACATCTAATCATGTGTGTCCTAAAGAAAGATAAACTTGAGCCATTTGTAGGAAAATGGATGAACTTTGAGACGATAATGTTAAGTGAGATAAATCGGACACAAGTTTAAACATTGCAAGATTTCTGTTGTATGAGAAATGCTAATTATACATAAAAATCAAAATAAAATAGAAAATAAGAAGTAGGGAGACGGATCTTTCTCAAATGGAAAGGGAATCAAGAAATGGAACAAAGAGTTACAAAGGGGAGGAAAAGAGGATGAGAAAGCAATTACCATGTGTTGTGTTTTTGGACCAACTTGACACAAGGACTGTTACCATTATGTACTGCAAATAAGGACTAATAAGAAAACCTAAAAAATTAAAAAAGGAAATAACTTAGGCATCTGAGACATATGATATTGTGGTGAGCAAATAAAATGATAAATATGTATGAAAAAACCTGAGAAATGCTAGGTGATACTTAACTTGGAGTTTAAATCAGGAAAGAATATGAAAATAGGAAATAAGATATTCTTACAAAAAATCATGCAAATTAAGGAGACCTTGAGTTCAATTTAGTGTCAAAAATTAATGACATAAATTTTATTTTATTTTTAAAAATTTTTATTTATTTTAATGAGAAAAAGATGAAATAGTGAAGAAACAGTTTCAAAACAGGTTAGTAGGACAGTTACAATAATTAATACATTGCATATTGTTGTCTTTGTAGTGGTTATTCAGAGGACAAGATGCAGACATGATATCTTGCCTAAACAATGTTAGTGCAAACTTTTATTCTCAGTGAACTAAGACAAAGTAGCTGTATATCTGTATATCTATCCTAACTTTCTGGTGTATACATGTATACATGTTTTTTCCTTCCCCCTTTTATGTTACACAAAAAAAAACTGTCCTTTATTTACACTTTTGTGAAGTTAGTAACGCATGACACTAGATTGCTTACCAACTGATAACAAACCTTAACCAGACAGGATGTTCATCTCAGGAGTGAGGTAGCTTGTTTGCTTTAGGCAGTAGGCCAAGTCCCATCTACATATATTTGATTGATTTCCTAGCTTCATGGCTCCCAACATAGCCCCCTTTTTCATTTTGTTTTTTCAGAGATGGATGTTCCACTGCAGTTAGAGAAGATGTATTTGGAGAAGTCTTTAGAGGACCTATTCATACTGAAAACCAGTCTAAAGATTGCAGGTACTTCAATTTGACAAAATAACCCAATATAACTTAATAGTCTATAATAGTAATGGGTTATCAGCAGAACTGGCAATTGTCGGAAATTGGTGATTTGAGCCTTTTACAGCTCAGCATATTAATATGGCATTACTTTTTACACCTCATGACTATACTTTTCTGCTGGGTGGTTAAGACCAAGTTAAAGGAAGGCCTATATAACTAAAAATGTAACTTTTGTTTCTGACAAGGTCAGTCAAATCTCCTCAGGATTTACACTGGAACCATGTACAGCACTTTGTATTTTGTCAATGGCAACCATCTGGGTGGGTTATGGCCATTGCTTGACCAATTTGTTCTCTGTGAAAGACTGAGAGAAGTTTTATCTCTAGGTGACTCTCCTTAGGAACATTATACATCATCAATTACTTTCCTCTGTGGCCCCAAAACCTCCTTGATTAGAAAATTTTGGACATCACTGAGTTATAGGATGTCAGGGAACAGGTTCTCTTATGTCCTGAGTCCTCACTGAACTTGACGTGCTAGGGCCAAAATATTGGCTATCCTTGTAGCCCCCCTTTTTCTCTAATTTTTGGTCTGAAAACTTTGGTTGTTAAACATCCAAAAGAGAAGCTTAGTGATATTATTACAATGTAACAAAGGCAGTTTAGCTTAACATCACTATCTGTCTGAGTATTAAACACCTTACACTAAACATGGAACTTCTATTTTCCAGCAACCATGGATATTGTAAAATTTCAACATCTATAGAATGTGAAAGAAACAATTACACAGTTTTACCCAGAAATTTATAAATCAAACCACATACAACACTGTAGCAGGACAATCCTATGACATTTTTTTCTTCTCTCTTCTTTTCTTCTATTATCTTTTTTAAAAATTACTTTAAAGAGAGTATAGCAATCATTGGTATGAAATTAGAAGGAGTATGCATTTATATGACCAAAATGACAGGTATTTCAAGCATGGTTTTAGTATTATGCATTGTAGCCTCAGTGTAGTTGCTTAGTTCACAGATACCAGCATATAGAGTTATTCAGGGTGAGAATTCTACCCATTAACTGCTATTTTCCAAAACCTGATGGAGATTCTTAGGACCATTGCCTTAACCATCTTGTTTAAATAAATGTATGGTTTTGCCCCTGCTGTGTTTTGTAACTTTTCTCCTTTCTCTGTCTTCATTGTTTAACCCTTGAGTTCTCATTTTCTATTTAATTGTGTTATACCTTTCAATTTGTATTTCTTCTTTTGAGTTCTTACCCTAGGGAGACAATCCAATATTTACACAGGTAGGTCTGGTTTATTTCACTTATGAGTATGTATTCAAGTTGCATCCAATTATATATGAATGCTTCAAGTTTATTTTTCTTTATAGATGAGTAACACTTCATTGTATAAAAACACCACATCTTCATCCATTCCTCAGCTGATGGGCATTTTGTTTTTTTCCAAGATTTGGATATCACACATGGAGCTGCTATAAACATAGGCACATATATATCACTATGATATGATGTTTTCAGTTCTTTTGGGAAAATTCCCTATAGGGGGATAGCTGGATTGAACGGAATTTCCAGTCCTAGTTTTGTCAGCAGTCTCCTCACAGATTTCCATAACAGTTGCACCAGTCTACATTCCCACCAGCAGTGGAGAAG
>NW_004524757.1:1173866-1184936 GCF_000260255.1 Octodon degus | reverse complement strand
TGACTTTTTCTTCAATGTTGCATCTGTATAGTCTACAATCCAACAATTCCATCCTAAGGGATAATTTTAGCATAAATATATCAGCTGATACATCCTGGAATGTTCAGGGATCTGCTGGTTAAAATATTTTAAAAATCTAGAAATAATCCCAATGCAAATGTGTATATTTGATAAAATTAGATGTTCATACTATAAAGATTCTTCACATCAATGAAAATGAACTGACTACAGTACTGTGCGATAAAATGTAAGAAGCATGTACATATAATAGTGTAAGAGCTGGGGAGATAGTTCAGTAGAATAAGTGCTTCCCTGGCAAGTGCGAGAGCCTGAGTTCAATTCCTGGTTCAAAAAAAAAATAGTGTAAGAAGTACCTACACAATTGAAGATCACAATCAACATCCTAACAATTTAAAAAACATAAAAGCGGCTGAGGAGATAGCTCAGCAGTCTAAGGCCCTGCCTGAAAAACACAAAGACCTGGGTTTGATTCCCAGTACTGCATGTTCTGCTGGCCCTGGAACCCCAGTTATGCTGTGCTGGCCACTGAAACTGGGCCTGGTGGTGCACACCTGTAATCCCAGAACTGGGGAGGCTGAAAACAGAAGGATCGCATGAGTCTGAGCTGTATAATGAGACCCTGCATCAAATAAATAAATTTTAAAAACTTTAAGAAAATATAAATAAATTAAAAATTAAAGAAGAACAGTATACTCCATCAATCACACTACTAGGCACACAGTCAAAGGAAGTGAAACCAGTATGGTAAGGAAGTGTACTCATTCCATTGTTCCTTGCAGCACTATTCATAGTAGCCAAGAAATGGGAGCAAGCAGTTTCCTTCAAATGATGAGTAAATAAATATATCCATAACAGAATCCTCTGCAGACATAAAAAGAGAAAATCTTTTCACTTGAGACAACATGCATGGAATGGGTCATCATTATGTAAGCAAAATAAGTCGTGGGAAAGAAAAGTACAACATGATCTCACTTATGTATGGGACCTGAAAGCATTGATCTCATAGAAGTTGATGGTGACCAGAGACAGGTGAGACTAGATGAGATAAAAGGTGGGAAAATCTTGGTCAATGAGTGTTGGGAACCTCAAATTATAAATTAACATAATAGGAGTACTAGGCTCTCCTTACCCTGCCTGCCTTGTAGCCAGTTTTGGAATGCAAACATCCAGCTTCCTCTAGGTCAATGGTATTAGCACACAAGTGTGGGGATGGATCTTGGCTTAGTTCCTTTATTATGTATTTGTAAAATGTATTTAGTACAGGGTCTCACTGCACAGATCGGACTCTCAGACTCTAGTGATTCTCCTGTTTTCAGCCTCCCAAGCCCTGGGATTATAGGTGTGCACCACCACTCCCAGTCTCAGTTGCTATTTCAGTGCACCCTGGGAGTAGAGCCAGCACTGCACGCTAGGAATTGAACCTGGTCCCTGCACCTGCCTAAGCTGGCACTGTAGTCCACTGAGTAGTCTGGCCAGCCCTTCATTTTTGATATTAAGCTTGCCCATTCTACCACTGCTTCTGTGCTGTTCCAGGAAATCACCCAGCCCCTCCCCTGCACGAACTAATGAAATGGTGGCTAGTTGGAGATTTGGGGCCTTTTGTTTCCAGAAAGCAACTGGTGATCCCAGATCCCAGTTATGTACTTCTCTATTTTTGTCTCTTGTTCTTTCTTTCCTTTCTCACTATGTTTCCTCTAACCTGGGCAGGAGATTGGAACCCACAGCAGGGGTCTCTACTAAATGTGTGCTAAGTTATAGTTAAGGTGGTGTAAGTTCTTAGGTACTGTTACATGGTGGGGTGACCATGGATAATCATGCCTTGCATATTTTTTTTTCATTTTATGTGTTTCGTACAGTGTCTCACTACACAGCTCGGACTGGTACAGGGTCTCACTACACAGCTTGAACTCGTAGTGACACTCATGTCTTCAGCCTCTCCAGCGCTGGGATGACAGGCATGCCCCACCACATCCAGACTCAGTCACTGGCTCAGTGCACGCCAGGGGAATGGCTGGCGCAGCCTGTGGGATCAGGGATCGAACCTTTGTCCCTGTGCTTGCCAAAGTAGGCACTTAGTCTGCTTAGCTATCTTGCTAGCTCTTATGCCTTGCATATTCAAAAAATCCTAGAATAAGAGATTTTCAATGTTTTCACCATAAATGAATGGTAAAAGTTTGAGAAGATCGATCTATTTAACCAGTTTTTAAAACTACACAGTGCATGTAATGAAACAGCATATGGCTATCTATTTGTGTAATTTTCATGTGTTAATTTGAAAATTATAAACACAATTTAAAATTGGATGTAAAAAGTTCAAAATAAGCAAAATCAGAGAATGCATTTTTAACATTTTTTAAATGTAACAAAATTTAGAAAAGTGAAAGTCAACACACATTACCACAGAAAGATTGTGCCCATAAAATGCCCACCAAGGCCATGAAGTATTTTATTAGCTTTCTTTCCTTTTACACTTTCGCAGTATTCCTCCCTATAAGCCTCATTTACTGCTAACTAACAGAATATGGCAAAGGTAGTACACTATCAGGCCTTGGGTTATTTTAATCCGTTACATAAAGGGAAAGGGATTTTGAAGATATAATGAAGACTCATCAGTAAGCTTTGAGTAAAAGGAAGTTTTTTTCATGGACAGACTGGACCTAATCAACTTAGACCTTTGAACAGGGATCTAGAGAACAGATACAATTAGCAGAGACAAACCCCTTTACTGGCCTTGAAGCACACTCTCCCACTTTCCACAAGGACAAAGGAATTTTGCCAACATTCATCTAAGTTTGGGAGAGGACCCAACGCTTCAGATATGACCACAGTGCAGACAGCACACTGATTGCATTTGTGTGACCCTGAGCAGAACACCCAGCTAAGCTGCTCCTAGACTCCTGGCTCACAGAAACTGTAAGATAGTAAATGTATATTGTTTTTGTTTAAAATAACCCAATTTTCAGAAAAGTTGAGTAGATAGCTCCGTGTTCCCAGATCCCTGTTTCTCCTCTAGACAGCTTCCTCTATTATTAATATCTTAAATTAATGTGCTGTATTTGTTAGTCAGGGAAGCAATATTGATGCAACTACAATCATTTACATTGATACTCTTCAAGTTGTATATTTTGATAGATTTTTGACAAATGCATATAATTTATCTCTCATTCTAGTATCACAGAGAATCGTTATATGTCCCCTAATTCCCCTGAACCATTGGCAACAACTCATTTATTTTGTTTCTATTTTCTCTCTTCTATATATTTTTTTATTTCCAGAATGTTATATAGTTAGAATCAAATAGTATGTACCTTTTCAGACAAGCTTCTTTCATTTCATGTTATGTGTTTAAGATTGTTCTGTATCTCTGGAGGACATGATAAGTAATTTATCTTTATCGTTGTAAAATATTTCACTGTAAGGATGTAACCAGTTCATTTACCATTATCTACTGAGGGTCATATCACAATATCTTTTTACAACTCTGAATAAATCTTCTAGATTCTTTCATCTTTAGGTTTATTGTATGAATATAAGTTTCCAATTCAGTTGGATGAATCCTTAGCAGTGTGATTACTACACTGCATAAGATTATTTTTCTCAGTAAAAGCTGCCATAACTTCTGTAGAGTATCTATTTAAATCATTAACCCATTTTTAATGTGGTTACTTGCTTTCTTATTGCTGAATTTTAAAGGGTGTATAAATTTTTCATACAAGTTCTTTATGTGGTATGTAATTTATAAATATTTTCTTTCAGGCTGTGATTTGTATTTTGTTCCCTTTTTCTTACAAGTGTATTTTTAAAAGCCTGGGCATGGAATTCAGGGCAAAAGTCTTAGGTCTAATCCTCAGTATAACAAAAAAGTATATTATGTTAGAGTGAAAGATTTCATTTTTTAAAAAAAAATCTGCCTTGTCATTTTTTAAATGTGTCATGATTTAGTTTTGCTGCTTAAAACATATTGACAAATTTAGATGACCTAATATTTTTTCTTATGTTATCTTCTGGAAGTTTGGTAGTTTTGTAATTTTCATTAGTCTATGATGCATTTTGATTTAAGTTTTGTGTAGGTGTAATTCTGTTGTTTTATATGGATGTTGATTTTTTCCAGCATCATTTGTTGAAAAGATTAATCTTTGTTCATCACACTGCCTTTATTCATCTGTCAAATATCAGTAGAAAGTATTATTATGGCTCTATTTCTGGATCTTTATTTTGTCCCATTGATCTGTGTATTGTTGATTTTTATAGATTTATAGTAGTCTCAAGGACAAGTATTGTCTATATATAAACCTTGTGCTTTTCATTATTGTATTGACTTTTCTAGATATTTCCCTCCTCATATAAATTTTAATATAATTTTGTTGATATACAAAAGATAAATTCCTGAAGTTTTGATTGGAATTGCATTAAATCTAGAAATCAACATGGGAAGAACTAGCATCTTTAAAATATTACCCTTTATTCATCAACATTGAGTATTTCTCATTGAGTTAGACTGTCTGCTGCTTTTATCAGATTTTATTTTTTAAAGAGTACAAATTGGAGTTAAAACAGAAAAATTTATAAGTGATACAGAATTTCACTTAATAAAGCTATATGAATTTCACAGTATTTTTGTAATACATAGTGTTGTCTTCCAACCAGTTATTCATATTACCAGATATATGCATATAAAATTGGAAGAAGAAAGAAAAAGTGAAAGAAATGTATAAGAAATTTAGAAGAGAAAGAGTACAAGCAATTGGAAAAAAGGAGACAAAACAAATTAAACATTAACTGCTTCTTTTCATAGACCAGCAGAAATCCACACTACAGTTGTTCAGCCCATCCTGCTTGCATATGTTTTGATGTATGTACAACTAAGCATTTCACTTTTTATATGAATGTACATGTGTTTATATTGTAAATTCCCATTATTCACTGCTAGCAAATAGGAAAGCAGTTACCTGTTACACAGTAACTTTGCATTGTGCAATTTTGCTGTACTTGTTTCCTAGTTCTAGCAGCTTTTGTTGTTAATATTTTTGAATTTTTTCAAAGATCAGCCTATCACCTGTGAGTAGCCAATTTTAGTTCTTGTTCCCAAAGTCATATGCATTTTATATCACTTTGCTGTATTAGTTCCTCAAGTAGTACTTCAAGTGTGATGCTGAATAGGATCGATGAGAGGAACACCTCACCTCTCCTTGATCTCAAGGCAAAAGCATCTTCAGTGATGACAAACCTTTCAGAGCTCTCAGTACATAGCGCATTGCAGCACTTGTGCCATATGTTCACTACCACTGAAAAGGTTCTTATCACCTAATACAATGTCAGCTATAGGTTTTTAGTAGATGCTCCTTATCCAAATAAGGAAATCTCCATTTAGTTCTAGTTTGTTTTGATGTTTTTTGGTTAATCTTTGTTTTGGTTTTTAGCCTGAATGCATCTGCATATGATCTTATAGTTCTTATTATTTAGCCTTTTTCATACACTTATCATTTATTTGTGATAATAATACTTAAAATCTATCAGCAATTTTGAAACTCACAATACAGTTTCACTAAGTTACAATCATTAAGTCACACAATATAGCCCTTGAAATTAAGCTTGCGGTATAACCCCAATTTTGTAACTTTGACCGAACTCCACAACCCTCTTCTTTGCCCTATCATCCAGTAAGTACGATTTCTACTCTCAGTTCTGATGAATTTGACTTTTTTGTACTTCAAATGTAAAACCATAATCGTATCTTGTGATATTTGTTTTTCAGTCTCTAACTTATTTCATTTAATTTAATGTCCTCCAGGAGCATCCATGTGGCTATAAATGACAGAATTTCCTTTTTTCACAGCCACATAGTATTTGATTATATGTGAACCCTGTTATGTTTGTTCATTCACCATTTTGAACGCTTACTTTGTTTATATATCTTGGGTATTGTGAGTAATGCTGCAATGAACATTGGAGTGAGCAGTTCTTAACACGTTGATTTGATTTCTCTGGGCTATATGCCCTGCAGTGAAATTGCTAGACCATAAGTCTGCATTATATGATAGCCCTATTTTTAATTTTTGGAGGAATTTCCATACAGTTTTCCATAATGGCCGTCCTATTTTACCTTGCTACCCACAATGTCAAAGTACCTTGCAAACATCTGTCATTTTTTATCTTTTCTGATAATAGCTATTACTACAAATGTGGTACTTCATTACAGTTTTAAATTGCATTTCCCTAATAATTAGTGATACTGAGTATTTTTCATATACCTGTTTGACAGTTGAATGTCATTTTTTGTTATATATATATATATATATCCATGTCTTTGACTCATTTTTAAAAAATAATTTTATTGAGAAACAAATAACAATGAGACAGTTTCAAAACTGATTAGTAGGACAGTTTCAATAATAAATACATTGCATATTATTGTCTTATTGGTTATTCATTGTACAAGATGCAGACATGATATCCTGTCCACAAACACTGTTAGAACAAATCTCTCTATTCATTGAATTAAGAGAATGCAGCTGTATATCTATCCTATTTTGAATATACAGATATAAAATGGTTGTTCATTTGTATCCCGCTTTTTTGTTTAGTTTTGTCAGAAAAGGGTATTCCATTGGCATTTAAATATTGTAGGTGCATGAATTCAGCAAAATATTGCAATTTAAATAAGGTTAATTACTTTGCGTGTTGATGTTTTTGTCTTCCTTAAATATTTTTGAGTAGTTACTTATTTCCAATGTATGGCTTACAAAGATTTTCTCCCACTCCACAGGTTGTCTCTTTACTGTGTAGTTTATTTTGTCATGCAGATGCTTTCTAACTTGATATAGTATTCTGTACCTTTTGTGCTTTTTTACTTATGCCTATGGAGTTAGATAAATTATTTAATCTTTTTATGTATTTGATTATATTAATTGATTTTGGATGTTTGAGTCAGCCTTCCATACCTGGAATATATTCCATTTGGTTACAGTTTATACTTATTAAAATGTATTCTTTCAAGATCCTATGTTCTTTTTCAAGATTTTTGCATATGTTGTGAGATAAATTTGTTACTATTTTTTTCTTTCTCATAAGATCTTCAGTTGTTTTTGGTTTTATGCAATATTAGGTGTCACAGAATGAGTTAAGATATACTTACACTGCTTCTTTCTTTATTGTCGTGATTATACAAAAGTGATATAATCTCTTCCCTAAATGTGTTTTAGAACTCACCTGTGAGAGGATCTAATTGTGAGCCTTTTATAGAGGTTTGCTTATTACTGATTATGTATCTTTAATTTATATGGACCTGTATAGTTAATCTGTACCTCACTGAGTGAATTTTGGCCATTTGTTCTTTCAAAGGATTGGGACTATGTTCTCAGTTACCAAACTTATGGGAGTACAGTTGTTCACAATATTTATTTTTTCATCTTTTCTATGTTCTTGGGATCAGAACTGATGAAAGCTTTTCATTTCTGATATTAATAATTGGCATGTTTCTTTTTTTTTTTTTTCTGACAGAACCAGCGATTGAACTCAGGCCCTTGCGCTTGCCAGGGAAGCGCTTATTCTACTGATCTGTCTCCGTGGCCCCCCTCTTTTTTTTATTTGTCTGGCTCCAGTTTTATTCATCTTATCAATGCATTCAAAAATACTATAATATTGATGTTTTTAGTTTTAATTTCATTGATTGCCACTTCAGTTTTTTCTATTTTTGTCCATTCCTTTCAGTTTTATAACAATATTTGATTTCCTGAGATCTAGGCTTAAATGATTATATGTAAAATTTCTCCTGTACTATGTGCAATGAAAGCTAAACATTTTTGTGCCAGTACTAGTTTAGCTATACCCAATTTGATAAATTTTGGATAAATTGCATTTTAATTTTCATTAAATTAAATGTTGTTTAAATATATCTGAGGTTGCTTCTTTGAGTTATATATTTCTTTAGAGCGTGTTGTTTAATTGCTTAATTTTTTTAACATTTCAACTATGTTTCCATCATTATTTTCTAATTTAATTCCATTGTGATCAGTGAGCATACTCGCTATAATTTCTAATCTTTTTAATTTGTTAAATTTGTTTTTTTTTTTTTTTGATCCACACTGTGATCTATCTAGGTGAATGTATGTGTACTTGAGAAGGATGTGAAGTTTTCTTCTGTCAGGTGAAGCGTTAAACCTATATCAATTAGTTCTATTTGATGGAGAGTATTGTTCTGTTCAACTATATCCTCAATAATTTTCTACTTGCTGGATCTGTTGATTACTAATAGAAAAACATTTATTTATTTTTTTAATTTTATTGAGAAAGAGCAATGAGACAGTTTCAAAAAAGGTTAGTAGGACAGCTACAATAATTAATACATTGCCTACTGTTGTCTTCATAGTAGTTATTCATAGTACAAGATGCAGACATGGTATCTTGTATAAATAGTGTTAGTACAAATCTTTCTTCTCATTGAACTAAGAGAAAGTAGCTGCATATCTATCCTATTTTGTAGAAAAGCATTCAACATGCAACTAAACAGTGGATTTATCTATTTCTTCCTTCAATTCTATCAGGTTTTATCTGATGAATATTGATGCTTTGTTTTCAGTACATGCAAGGTGAAAATTTTTCTAATTTATGCAAGACTGACCATTTTATCACTATATAAGTGCACTGTATCCATGACAGTTCTCCTTGTTTTGAAATTTATTTTGCTTGAAATTCATGTGTAGTAAATATTTATCAACATTAGCATGGGACATCTTTCTCTGTGTCTTTACTTTTAATCTGTATTTTTATAAATAAAGTGGTGTCTAGGACTGGCAAGATAGCTCAGAGAACTAAGTGCCTACTTAGGCAAGTGCAGGGACTGGGGTTCAGTCCCTAGCACCACATGGTGCACCTGCCTCACCCCCAGGCACACTGAGCTGACCACCAAGAATGAGCATGGTGGTGCATGCCTGTAATCCCAGTGCTGGGGAAGCTGAAAAGAGGAGGAGGAGGGTCATTATGAGTCCAAACTATATAGTGAGACTCTGTACTAAATACGTTTAAAAAATAATAAAAAAATAAAGTGGTATCTTGTAGATGATACATAGTTGGCTCTTTCTACACAATGAAATCTGATGGCTTGTGTCTTTTAATTAATTTACTGGGATAAATCATATGTAAATTAGTTGCTGGTATAACTAGATTAATATGTAGCATATTTGTGAAGCTTTCTTTTTTGTTCTTTGTACTTATACCTTATTTTGTCTTTTCATCTTTTCTCAGTTTTCTCTAGCTGTAATTGATCATTTTATACACTTCTCTTTTCTTAGAACTTATAAATTAATTATGTATCTCTGAAAAGTAGTTGCACTAGAGTTTAGATTATCTATTTACAATGAATCTAGGTCCATTTTCACATCACACAGTACTGCCTGTCAGTGCCAAACTCAATTACTACTTATTCCTTATCACACTGCTGCCATTCATCACACACACATACATAGTCATACACACACATACACAGTCATACACACACATACACAGTCATATACACACATACACACTACCATCGCATACTATATTGTTGATAATATTTGAAAAAATTCACGATCAGTTCAAGAAGTATAATAAAATGAAAAGATTTTATTTTACTTTCATCTAGTCATTCTCTGATGCTCTTTTTTGCCTATCAAAGCTTTCTCTGATGCTCCAGATTGATGTGGATCTGAGCTTCTGATCCTATAGAATTTTCCCTCTCTGAAGAGCTTCTTTTATCATTTCTTGCAAAACGGTGACAACTTCTCTTAGGTTTTGTTTGTCTGGCAGTGTCTCCATATTTTTTCTATACTTTTGAATGTGAATTTCACTGGATAGAATTTGCATCCTTTCCGTATTCTTTCCAGTTTTTCCTTTTGTCTCTGGTTTTCTACATGTTGAACACGATGTGTTTATAAATAGAGGGTTTGTCCTGTATTCTGCTTACTTTTTCTGAATTTCATAGAGATGTCTTTTATTGTACTAATTTTGGAAATCATCAACTATGACTGCTTTTAATATTTTCCTTTCCTGTCACTCATTATTTTCCTTCTGGTATCCTTGTTTTCAACATGTGATACATATGTACTTATCTCTCATTTTTTGACTATTCTGTTCATCTTTTTCTTTTGCATTTCAGTTTGGAAGTTTCCATGGTTATATTTTTATGTCCACTGACTCTTTCCTGATGAAGCTGGAAAATGCATTCTTAATTTTGTTCTTTCTCAGAAACAATTATTTACTTAGAATATTTGACCATCACCGTGTTACCAGAACTATTCAATAAATGACACTATGTCTCAGTTTCCACAATTGTGTTTGACTTGCAGGTGTCTCAAATATTACATTAGGAATTCAGGTTCAGTGAATATTTCCAGATTCTGCTCTCAACTATCTGTTAGCCTAGCAATATTAATTATTAAGAGGTTGAAAAATAGTTACTCAAAGGTGACTAATTAAAATCCTTAAATTTAACATGTGCTTTTCTTTTCATTTTTTCTTTGTCTTTGTGCAGATTTGCAGTGCATAATGATTCCTTTCCTCGTGTGAAGGTGGCACATGCACATAATACATCTTCTCTTTTCATCCTCTTTCCCCTCCCTCCCTCCTGCTTTCATCTCTGATCTACTTCCCATTTGAAAAAGATCCATCTCCTTGTACTTTCTGTTATTTATCTTTGATTTTGCCCTTCACTTATAATCTGGGTTCTTATATAAGAGAAACTGTAATATTTACACTTGTGTATCTGATTTGTTTACTTAATTTTGTGGTCTCAAGATGCATCT
Source organism: Octodon degus (assembly GCF_000260255.1). Taxonomy (NCBI): domain Eukaryota; kingdom Metazoa; phylum Chordata; class Mammalia; order Rodentia; family Octodontidae; genus Octodon; species Octodon degus. The sequence continues at coordinate 1,174,134 of NW_004524757.1, read as the reverse complement.
GTTTTCCTACAAATGACCTCAGGATAACCGATTTCACTTTCATTTCTGGCATTTGCTTTTCAGTTTTTTTTTGTTTCTACCTCTCTGCTTACATTATCTATTTGATTTTGCATATTATGTACTATTTTTCCATTAGAACTATCAACATATTAATCACAGTTATTATAAAGTCCCTTTCTGGTAATATCTTTGTCATATCTGAGTCTGGTGCTGATGCTTTTGCCTTATCTTTTCCATGTGTTTTCCCCTACTTTACAGAATGCATATA
>NW_004524757.1:1170441-1173766 GCF_000260255.1 Octodon degus | reverse complement strand
AGGTAATTAGAATTTAACAAGTAAGTGGCTACTTTAAGAATACATGCTAATCTGGCTAGGTATTTGTATTCATTAAATGTTTAATATAGCTATAAATGCTAGATGCCTCAGTTTTCCCCTAGCTTCCTTATTTTCTTCTTTCCCAGCTATGCTTGGATTTCATCACTTCTTAAGCAATCTGTTTTAAAATTCTTTGGAAGACATGATATTGCAGTTTATGGAACTCTATTGTTGCGGAGTAAACAAATGGAAAAGAGATACATTCTCTAATTTTAAGATTTAATGTTAGATTTTTGACATAGGATGAATCTCTAGTCTTGGACCTTCAGAAAACTCTTAGCCTCTGTTTGCCTTTAAAATAAGATCAGAAGACTGGAGGGAGTTGTTGTTTTCTGATTATTGTTATTCAAGGTCAGAAAATCCCCTGGAAAGTTTCTCTTAGAGAACAGGCCTTTGTTACATTGAACCCTCTGAGTTTGTTTCAAAATGGTTATTTTTCCCCTCCCTTTGCTTGAATCTTAAGGGACTTTTTCTCTTCTCTCAGCCTGAGAACCTGGTGGGACTTTTAGAGATAAAACCCTAGAAAATGTAAGACGTTCCCTAACATTAGGTCTCAGGGTCTTTAACTCCTCAAGCTATTCACGCATAGACTCTATACATACTACAAACATAATTTCCACTTTCAAAAAGTGACTCAGATAATGGAATCAAAAGCCCAAAGAGCAGAGTGGAGAGCTTTGAAGAATTATTCCTAAGCCTTTTAGGTAATCGAAAGACTCATCGTTTGGGCAGGTGGATTTCAGTACTGCTATGAACTACTGCCTCTTTTTAATGTATTTGTCACTGTTTTGAATCAGGAAATCTACAGGCACTATTCTGTTCCCCTCCAACAAGTGCATATTGAGGTTGTTGGGAAAGTTTCACAGACTGAAAGATGGACAATAGTAGTACTCAGTGAATGACATCCTGCCTTATAGCACCTATATCTAAGTTAGGTCTTTTATATTATACAATTTTGGACTTCACATTGATACTGTAGTAGAGTAAAGCACTGGGGAACTTTGGGAGAGTTTAAAAGTATCTTGCAAGTAGGAGGAACCTGAGTCATCGGTGGCCAGAGGGCAGACTGTCGCTGACACACCATGGCTTCCACAGTATTAATAATGTTCAGTCCTTTATTCTCTTGTGTATATCTGTCAGTCGTTTCAAATTAAATTCCTGTCAGGGAATGGAAAAAGAAGAACCTGGCATATCCCATTTCTGTAATAGTAGGTAAGATCTATATCTCACCAAGATTTATATTGGGTAACTCCATAAATATAGATTCTCAAATGACCTCACAAAATGTCAAGCATCTAATTCACTAGTATTTTTGTAACTTGTATTGAAAAAGAACATGAATGGAATAAAAAGATATTTATTTGTACTTTCCTAAGCTTTTGCAAACATGTTTTAGGAATTGACTTCTAATTCACTCTATTTTTTATGTTAATAGTATATGAAACAGAGGTTCCAGTTATTAGATGGATCATTTCATGGGATGATGGCATCAAATATATGTAGGCGACCCATGATTAAATTGCCAAACCAATGAGCACATCAGCAAGAGCTGGAGCTCATGCATACTTTCCTGAGGAAGAAGAATGAGCACATGGTGCTCAAGTATTTCTTTCTAATGCACTATTTCATCTTTTATGATTCATTTAGCTATCCTCTCAATGCATTTTTTCAGATTTAAAATCAAGAGACCACATATGACAATAAAGACATTAAAATGATGCTAAGTGCAATACATTTATTTATATATTTTTAAATTACAGAATGGCATAATTTTGTAATTTGCACATAAACCAAATTCACAATTTGAATTTTACAATCTACTTCATAATTTGGTTTTGTAATTTGAGTTTGTGAAATCTCTTTGTGGATTTCTTTTATAAGTTTATGTAATACATCATGAACTCCTATTTAACATAACATTCATAGTACAATCCAACTTTCCTTTAACTGCCAAAGTATTGAGGAAAATATACATTTTGAAACTATTCTTAATTTTAACATTTCTAGATGCTTTATTTTCCCTAAAAATGAACTATCAATGGTAGCCATAAAACTTAATTGTGAAATTATAATGGTTAGTCTATGCCTATAAAATAAGCTTTGACAACGCCCAGTGAAAGAGCATGAACTAATTGACAGAAAGACTGAAAGTTATAGTTCACAGACTCTACCTGGAATTAATAGAATTTACAGTTACTGTTCAAAACTTGATTATGTAGTGTTAAATTCATTGATTTTCTATAATCTCATGTACGGAAACTAAGCAGGAATTGACACTAGTGAATTTTAATCTTTTACTAAGTTAGCTAGGGATGTCAAGTTCAGGCTATTTTTATTCAAAATTTAAAGCTTGACGCTTTGCCCCTTTTGTTCTCACATCTAGTAGAAGTGTAACTGTTGCATGTCCTCTTCCTGAGATAGATGACTTTTATATTGCTTCCTTTCCCTTTCCACTGCCACCATATGGACATCAATCTTTATTCCATTATATCATATATCTTCCAAGGATCTGAATGTCTGAATGTCTGAATGTCTTCCTTACCTTCAGATTCCCCACTCTTCAGAGTAATCTTCCTAGAATACAACATTTCATCTATCACTGTTTTTTTTGTTTTGTTTTTTGTTCTTTGTTTTTTTGTTTGTTGTTTGAGGTACTAGGAATTGAACTGAGGACCTTGTGCTTGCCAGACAAACATTTGTTCTACTGAGCTATCTTCCCGGACCTCATCTATTATTCTTTTGCATTTGAAACCAAAAGTATTTTTCTGATCCCATTACTAGCTTATTCGCGTTGAATATATTATACTATTCTCCACTTTTTAAACTTCTGGTGTCTTCTATCCTCTGTAATCTTCCAAATTTGGCCTGAGAGTTGTCTGCTTTTTTATAGATATTTGTTTTAAAATGCTCCTGTATCTACAGAGAGACATTCCAAAAGAAGCATGTGACTAAAGGAAATGTGATGGCTTTGACTTTTTGAAAAAAAGAAGACCAAAGCAATAAATTAAACAAATATTCTGTGCTCTCAGAATATGTTAGTATTTCGCTCCAAGTCACTTTCATGAATAATATGCACCAAAACATAATGGTCTTGCTTTGAAGAGAATGAACTCTTTGGATATATCCAAACTCAGATTTGGTATCTCATATGATAAAGAATATGATTAATAGTTATGATACATGGGTCAGATCTGGCCTAATACTTGCTTTTTTTGTGTGTATGTGGTACCAGGGATTGAACTTAGAACCCTGTGCTTGCCAGACA
>NW_004524757.1:1158166-1170032 GCF_000260255.1 Octodon degus | reverse complement strand
TACTTTCTTTGCAGTACCAGGGATTGAATGCAGGACCCTGCACTTGCCAGGCAAGCTCTTATTCTACCGAGCTATCTCCCCGGCTCCTGTCTCTATTTGTATATATGAATTTTTGGGAGATTTGCCACAGTTATCATCAAATTTTCCATGTAATCTTTATGTAACCTAAAATAACCACACTGTGTCATATGTTTCCTTTTGAGATGATCAAAGCAAGAGCTCTCATTACCAATTTGATAAATCTAATGATGAAATTTTCATATTTTGTACTTTTGATATGTATTGTGCCAAATAGTCAAAGCAAAAATTAAAGTTCTCACACTTTTCCCAATTTCAAAATATTTTACAAAACAACTTTACTGAAAACAATATAACATTGGCCTAAAAACTGTTATATATGCCAGTGAAATAGAATAGAGAAGAGAGAAATAATCCATTACATATACAGAAAGACTAATTTTGGGCTGGAGAGATAGCTCAGTAGAATAAGTGGTTGGCTGGCTAGCACAAGGTCCTGGGTTTGATCCCTGGTACACACACAAAAAAAATAAAAAGACCTATTTCAACAAAGAGTGAAGGAAACAAGAAGTCCTTTGCTCCATTTAAATTAGGTTATCTGTATTTTATCAGGGAAATAGTCTTCAACAAATGATGCCCAAAAGATGAATATCCATGTGTGAAGCCATGAAATTAAACCCTTATTCTGTACACAAAATAAAAATAGGTTAAAGATTTATACGTGAAATCACAGAAATTATAGATTAACATAAGTAGAAAAGCTCCTTGACTTCGATCTTGGCAAAAATTTCATGGTATAACCCTCAAAACATAAGAATATAAAAGCAAAATTAGACAAGTGAGATGACATTAGGCTAATGAGCATCTGGACAATGCAGGAAATAAGAGAGTGAAACTGCAACCAACAGATTGAGAAAAAAATTATCAAACTATCCCATAAAGTGTTAATATCCAAGGGCCAGCGAGATAGCTCAGTGGTTTAAGGTGCCTGTTTAGGCAAGCTTACGCAGATGCAGGGGACTGTGGTTCAATCCCTGGCACCACATGCCATACCAGCCCTGCCTTCAGGGCAGGCTGAGCTGGCAAAAACAAAATTAATATCCAAACTATGTAAGCAACTGATAAAATAAGAATAAACTGATTGAAAATGGAGCAAAGGACTTGCACAGATATTTTTCATATTATTTACATGTATGAGAAAGTTTGCTCAACATTATTAATCATCAAGGATATGCAAACCACCATGAGATGTTACCTCACTTTAGTTTGTACTGCTATTAGCAAAAAGACAATAGCAAGTGTTGGACAGAATATGGAGAAATGGGAGATTTGTGCATCACAACAGGATTGTAAAACAGTAACTCTTCTGTGGAAAGCAGTAAGTAAGTGCTTCTAGAAGTTAAAAGCAGAGCTCCCATATGATCCATCTATCCTACTTTGATGTATAATGCAAAAGATTTGAAATAAGTATCCAAAAATGGTGTTCTTCTTTCCTCCTGTATTCATTGCAGAATTATTGAAAAGAGCCAAGACTAGGAAGCAAGTCAAACATCCCTCTTTGGTTAAATTAATGAATAAAGAAATATAGATAGATAGATAGATACATAGATAGATAGATAGATAGATAGAGAATTATTGGGACTTAGAATAGAAATTCTCCTGTTTGTGACAATATGAATGAACCTAAAGGACACTATACTAGATGAAACATGTCCATCACACAAAGGCAATAAGTGAGTCCACTTCCACGAACTATCCATGAGTCAATCTCATCAAAGCAGAGGATAAAATGATCCCTACCTGGTGCTGAGGGTATCAGAAAATGTGAGAGTTATTGTTCAATTTATATAAAACTTCAACTAGGCAAGAGTGTCAGTGTATCTGTGGTACAACATAACACCTATAGTTAATACTGCATCATGCACTTTATTTTTTATTACAAAGTTAGAGCTCTTGTTAACTGTACATAAAATAGCAACAAAACAACATGCACAAAACCTTTTAGGGCTTGCAGATATGTCTATTACTTTGATTTGACGATGTTTTCACAGGTGTATGCTTTTGTCCAAACTCAACAAGTTGTATACATTAAATATGCAGTTTGTAAGATATCTGTAATACAGCAAAAGAGTTATTAAAAATGATGCCTGCAATAGGATGGATACATTTACTTTTCATCTTTATTTTAACAGAGTGTTTATATTTTCTCTTATGAACTGAATGTATCACTTCCATTACAAAATGATAATATCTGCTGAGGGCAAGAATAGAGGAATAAGGATTCTCATGTACAATTGTCCTTTTGAAATGACTAGATGTTAGTATGTTACCATTATACAGAACAGCAAATTTTATGTTGTTACTGTTTCTTTTTATGAAACAATGTGGATAACTGAAATCAGACAGCAAAATTTTATTTAAACATTTGATGATTTCCCCCAAAGCAAACACTTCCCAAAAGGGATCACATAAGAAGGAATAGTATGCATTTATCAAACTCTTATTTCCTTTTCCCTTTGGACCCACAGTGAGACTACCCTTTCTGTCTTCCTTAACAGCCAATTAGAGGCATCTGATCAGATTGCAGAAAATTAAAATTGTGCACTAAGCTGATGGAGTTCATTTTCATACCTTGTCCCTGCAAACTTTTTTTTTGTATTTTAGAAAAGGGTCTACAGGGTGTTCAGGGTCTCACTAGTAGATCAGACTCATAGTGATTCTCCTGTTTACAGCCTCCCAATATCTGGGATTACAAGCATGAACCACCACGCCCAGTCTCAATTGCTGTCTCAGCACACCGTGGGGGGCGGGGCAGGCATGGCAGGTCCAGGTATCGAACCCCCAGCCTCTGCACCTGCTTGCAGGCACTGTAATCTGCTGAGCTATTTGATCAGCCCTCGTGCAAACTCTTAAGAGGTCTTCCACCTCATCTTCCACATTGAAGTTCTTCAATAAAATGAATTAGTTTTAGGATTTATGGGATAGTGAAGCAATCCAGTTGAAGAAGTCTCAACTCGTTATTAAGTGCATGGAATATACCTGAGTATTTTATTACCTTTTTGTAATTTGACAATAGTTTATTACAACAACCAATCTATGCTGACTACTTCAGGATAGATAGTATTATTTCAGGGATGAACTAATACTAACATAAATCCGAGTCCCCAAAATGATGCAGTTGTCTAAAAAAAAACACACACACACACAAAAAAAAGGTGGATATGTTGGGAGCCATGGAAGCTAGGAAATCGATCAAATGTGTGTAGGTGGGACTAGGCCTCAGTGCCTAAAGTGAAAAAGCTACCTCAGTCCTGAGATAAACCTCCTGTCTGGTTAAGGTCAGCTGTTAGTAGAAAACCTTGTGTCACATGGTACTAACTTTGCAAAAGTATAAATAAGATGCCGCTTTGTTGGGGGAAAAATATATATATATACACAAGATAGCTAGGATAGATATATATCTACTTTCTCTTAGTTCAATGAGAAGAAAGGTTTGTACTAATATTGTTTGGCCAAGATATCATGTCTGCATCTTGTCCTCTGAATAAGTACTATTAAGACAACAATGTGCAATGTATTAATTATTGTAACTGTCCTACTAACCTATTTTGAAACTGATTCATTGCTATTTTATCTTTTTTTCTCATTAAAATGAATTTTTAAAAGTTTACAATAAAAAACACAGTACTCTTAGGGGAGTGGCTAGGAAGACATTTAAGAGTTAAAAGAACTGAGTCATCTTATTTTCAATCATTTCACTATGGTTCTAACAAATTTTAAAATAGTCTTTACTAAGACCATCTCCAGCTTTCATTTTTTTTTTCTGTTACAGATCATATTTTCTCTAAGACATATTGGGCTTGTCTTATTTATTCTAGCTAATATTTGACCATGAAGAAATATAAAATCTTATTTGTGAAGAGCTGAGGTTAAATCTACACCAAGATAATTTTTACTTGAGAATATTTGTAAAACAATTTAAAGAAATAAAAATAAATTTAAATTAAAAATAATCAAAATTCTAAACTCCAGATACTGTCTCATAGTAACACTTGAATTCGGTTTTTCCAAGGAGCATTCTTACTGGCCAAAGACAATTATATTAGGATAGATTTTTAAAGTTTGACAGACATGACAGCACACACCTGTAGTCCCATCACTCGTGAGGTTAGGTGGGAAGGTTGCAAGTTTGAGACCAGCTTGAGCTACACTGAAAGTTCAAAGGCAGCCTGGATAGCATAGCAAGACCCTGTGTCAAAATTTATTTTGCTATTTAAACATGGCAATTCTTTTATGAGGCTGAGATGAAATTATCAATGGTCAGATTAAAAAACTTTTATACATGTGACAATCTTCACTTTTCTTCTTCTTTACTTTTTTTCATTGATTTTGCAGAGCTGAAGATTGGACCTTAACCTTGTTTGTGCAAAAGCAACCCACAATTGAGATTCAGTTCCACTTCTTTACTTTTTTTTTTTTTTTTGGTGGAACCGGGGATTGAACTCAGGCCCTTGCGCTTGCCAGGGAAGCACTTATTCCACTAAGCCATCTCCCCAGACCCTTCTTCACTTTTCTTTACAGAAAAAAAAAACTACAATGACATGGGTCAGTTTCAATGAGGCACTCTTTTGGAGCAAAGTGTTTATATGTGTGTGCCCATATACATGTGTGTGCATGCATGTATATTTTGTGTCTAAGTGTGCAAAACAAACACATATATAGTGTCTAGACAGTACCAAAAGGCAAAAACTTCTCACTAGTTTAGAACAATTGCCATACTAACTTGACTGTCCTGAAAAGATAGATTAATATATAAACAGTAAATATAGCAAGCATTCTTATACCCTGAAAAATAATTACTTATTTCAACTGCCAAAGAGCTTTTCCTTATCTCTCCTTTAAGTGTTCTCTTCAGCACTGTGCAGGCTGTTGCTGATTTCAAGCTCTTATAAAGTAGTAAATGCTGAGGTGTCGTCTTGGAGTTGGCAGGATGATCAATCACAAACTCACCTTGTAGAGGGTCTTCCCCTACTGAGTGACAGGACACATATCTTTGAATGCGTATGGTTTTGAAAAACTTAGAAGCTGACCTTTAAAATATCATAAATATGCTAATGGAAGTATTTACATTTTCCTGTGCTTTTTCCCCTCTACTTGCCCCAATGCAAACGTAACTTCACAAAGCATTTGAAGCCTTACACCATTTGGAAAGCAGAAAACACCATGGCTGATTTTGTAATCAAGTGCTAAACAATACCCTTTTTTGTTTTGTTTTATTTTAAACCCTCTCAGGGAAACTTTTCATTGCCATGTGTGCTATTCCTTACTTTTTAGCCTCACCTCCACTGCTCAGATTTGGTGGCCCAATCACACTTAATGATTTTGTCGTCCCAAAACAGTCTAAATATTTTCACTTGTGATATCACTTCACTGAAACAGTATCCTTTCTCCAAACCTGTGTTCAAACATCATTCTTCACTGAAGTCTTTCTCCAGCTGCCAAGCAATGTTATTTTTATATTTCTACAGAACACAGCGCATACAATTCAGCTATGATGGTTAATATACGAGTCATCTATGCATAGCCTTGTGTCCCTCAAGGGCAGACAATGCATCAGATTCATTTTCATACTATCTAGTGAGTTTTCTGGGATGCAGCAGCAGTAAATAAATAGGTACTGAATAAATCTGGGTACATACCATTTCTCTAATGAATAGGGCTAGCATTAAAGGTTAGAGGATGAGCTTGGATTTGTACTGTCCTAGATCAAAAGTCGTAGCCTTTCTACGTATCAGCCTTATGACCTCAAACAAGTTTTCTTTGTATCTCTTTTTACTTACCTGTAAAACATGGCTATCAATACTACATATCTAATGGAATTGAAATGACAATAAAAACTGGAAGTGGGGGGCACCGTAAAGTATCTGAGAGACACTACATGTTCTCTAAATGGCTCCTTTTTATTTTTTTCACTTTTCCTTTCTCCAGCTTGCTCTTAATAAACCAGAACTGCTACGTAAGTGCTATTGGTAGGGAGGGAGTTTTCTCCATCAAATCCAGACCCCAATCTAAAATAGAAAACAATATACACAAAGGGAATATTCATCAGTAAAATGCCCCTCTCCACCCATGGAAAGATGTAGAACTCCATTTGTGTTCAAATGCAAATAGAGCGGAAGTTGATCTCATTTGTCCTTTTTCCTTAATTGCAGAATAAAGGGAGATATGAGTTACACCAAAAACCTTGTATGTAATCATTAACCTTATTTTGTGGCCAATTTCAAAATAAGTTGCTACATACTTTGCATGGGAGAGCTTCCTTTTAAAGGTTTTTTTGGTATGAGTTTTCTTTTTCTTTAGATATGCATACACCCATAGATAATTGCAGGTTAACAGCGTGTATCAGAGAACACCATGAATCATAAAACTAAGTAGAATTCTCTTGTTACTTTCAAAAAATATTTGAAGACAATCCTTTCTTGCTGATAAAACTGTAATTACACTTTACAGTCTTCACAACATTACTCAGCAAATTGTAGCTTTTTGTATAAACTCTTTGTCCTTCAAGATAGGTTATTACAAAAAAGCAAATTCTAGCTTTCCAAGGCAGATAACTTTCCTGAGATATGCTTTTAGATCTTCACAGGCTGTCTTTGTTCTGTTCTTGTCTATAGCTTTCAAAGAGTTAGAAATATCTGCAATATATTTGACATAGCTACCGCTGCCTTTAAAAATGTTGCCTACCAGGTTGATGTAAAACAGTATTATGAAAAATTGGGGTGGGTTGTGGCTAGAAAGCAGATCATATAATTACTAATCCTCATAGTGTGTCTCTAATATAACCTGATTAATAGTATGTTCCTCCCATCATAATGTAAGCCATATTTTCAATAATGAAAATTTACCTTAAGTGAACGAGGGTGTAAAATGCTATTTCAGTTAACATGAACATAGTTTTTGCAAGGAAAGGCTATGATTTCATTTTGTGTGCATATGCATCCATGAATGAATGTATGTATGGTCATTTTGTTTCAAAGGATTATATGTATTTTAGGAGAAGTTCGCATTTTGAGCTGTTGATCTTACTAAATTCAGATTAGGGAAAAAGCACACACATAAAACTCTTCTGAAAAGCCAAACCAAAGAAGTCATTTTTAGCTCTTTGGTTTGTTGAGTGCATAGCAGTAAGAAAAGATAGGTTAGGCATGAACTCCAATATTACAGGTATGATAGTAGAGACCTTGCCCATTTTTTCCCATATTACTTATTGAGAAGGTAGGACAGTGCCTGGTTATAGTAAATATTTACTGAATGAATATCAATCTAATTATAGGAGTGAGTGGAAAATGAAAAAATTTATAGTGAAAAAGGCAAAAATCTCCTATAATTCAACCACTCAAGAATGCTAACACATGTTTATATTTCCTCTGCTCTAGTTATATCTTTATGGTTTTGATAAAAATAAACTTATATCTAGTCTATTAAAATTCAATTAGAAGTTTTGAAAGGATTCTTTCATGCTGTCTCTAGGGCCTGATGGTTTTTATTTCTTCCTTTATATCTTCCCATTCTCTTCTCTCTACAAACTTGTCTTGTGCTCTCGCATCTCTGTACAAATTGTCAAAATATTCCTCTCTGATCTAGTCCAGATACCATGATTTAAGCCTCCACCATCACTCTTGGTGTAACAAGAAGGACTCCTCGTGAGACCCCTCAGAAACCTTGCTAACTGGATCATCGGAAGACTATCTCTGAGTCAGGTAAACATACTTCTTTCGGTCTTATTCATATTAACTGGAGAATTACTGATATTTTATAGAGTTATGGGATACCTAGGTTGACTTGTTTAACGTGGCTTTTACAACTGCACTGAATAGCAATGTGGAATACCAGGGCCATGCTTGGAATGCCTGTCATTCTGGTCCTCTAAATACATACTGCTTGTCATGTCATATCAATTACTGGCATACTGTGTCTCAAGTAAATGTTTGTTTTTAAAAAAGGGTAATAAATGAAAACAAGGGACAAGAAAAAAAAACATGGCTTATTGGGATATATTTGGGGGATGCTTTTGAAAAAAGGAGAAACTTTACAGACACTCAATGAATATAGTATCTATGAGATTAGAAACCATGTCTTTCACCATTTCTGAAGTATCACAGATACTAAATAAATTATGAAAGGACACGATGCATTAAGATCATTTAAATGGTAAGCCTTGCAAGCCATTTAATGCACTACCACAAAGATGCTCCTTTACATGTATATATATGTGGAAGTGAAAGAATGTGGCACAAAAATTGTGTGAGTTTCTCTGTGTATGTGTCAATGCTACTTCTTTTCCTGCGTTTTTTTTCTCTTTCTCTTCTTGTATTTTAGGGAAGGGTCTACCGGGTGTTCAGGGTCTCACTACTAGATCAGACTCATAGTGATCCACCTGTCTACAGCCTCCCAAGAGCTGGGATTACAGGTGCACGCCTAGTCTCAATTGCAGTCTCAGCACACCCCAGAGGCAGAGCCAGTGCGGCAGGCCCAGGGATCAAATCCCCGGACCCTGCGTCTGCTTGCAGGTGCTTTAATCCACTGAGCTATTTGTCCGGCCCTTTCCTGGATTCTTTGTGTACAGAAAGTGATAGACTAGTATGTAATTCTGCTGATGGTGCATGTGTCCTGGCTTTCCTACAGTACTGAAATAAATTTGAGAATCTCTCTTAACTCTACAACCACATTTCACTAAAAATATGGACCGTGGCATTCACGTAACATACTTGTGCTTTAAAGTAGAAAATGTTGTGAGAGAAATTTGCTTTATTTAGTGCAGTAGTTTTAATTTTCTTTAAAATCGGGGGCCTGGGCTGGAGAGATAGCTCAGTAGCATAAGCACCTGCCTGGCAAGTGCACGGCCCCAAGTTCAATCCCCGGTATAAACAAATTAATTAATTAATTAATTAATTAATTTTAAAAAATTAAAGCTCCTGGGAACCCCAAAGGCACAGAAGAGAATTTACGTCAAATAGTTCTATGTTTGTTACTGATAAATATCAGGCATTGTGACACATTTCATTCTATTGTTTTATGAAGTTTGAAAAAAACGTGAACTTAATGATTTCTAGAATCCTGCCTAGTATTCATCTTTGATAAAGCAAGAAAATACATGATTAGAATAACCATTAACATTAGCAATATTATAACTATCAATTTCATCATAGCATGTGCTTTAAAAATGGAGTTATCAAGATAACTTTCTTACTACACTCTGGAAACACAAATGCAACTTTTGTACTGTAAATATATAAATAATTTAATATTACATTTCCAGTGATTGCAGTGGCCAATAGGGAGTAGACACTAATAGAATCTCTCAAAATTATATTTACCTCTTAAATATTTAAGAATCATCGGGTCTGGAGAGCTGGCTCAGTGGAATAAGCGCTTCCCTGGCAAGCGCAAGGGACTGAGTTCAATCCCCAGTTCTGCCAAAAAAAAAAAAAAGAAGAAGCATCAATACAAAATATTTAAATAATGTCACACCACCATTTTGTAAATCAGTGTTAATTTTCGTAGTTCAGGCAGTGTTTACAATATAATCTTTCCTCTGGTTTGGCATTACTTTCGTCCATAAATAGCATCAGTTCAAGTGAAAGCTACTCTTCAGTTGACCTCATAATAATAATCAATGTTGACATAGTAGTCACTACTCCTGTATCTTGCAAAACCTTACTAACTGCATATAGCTTTCAACTCGTATATGAAAGATTAATCATCTCCATTCACTACTCACTGTTCATCTTTCGAAATCCTACTTTATGTGATCTATTATATAGACAAAACCACTTTATTCCATGGGCAAATTTTATCATTCATACATTTTCACTGACATGTCATTTCTCCCAGTTGAGATTCTGTTCATAAATTACATGAGGGAAAATCTGACTGTGAAATAATCGATGCTTGTTATCCATCCTATTTAATATAAAGCTTTGAGAGCAGCTTGTAGTTTTACTTTTTAAAAAAATCATTCCAATGAGACTGAAGTTACAGAAAGTTTTTGAGCTACATCTGTATTTAAACTCATTTTCTGGGGGCAGAGGAAGCAAGTAGAAACTTTCCAACTATTCTGTTCATGTAGACAATAGGAAAGAAGAAAGTTTATTTTCCCTTAACTTATTTTCAAATAAGCTTAAAAATGTTAAATGTTAAATAATGCAAACACATGGCCAGAGTGCAAATATTAAACAGTTCTATCTATTTAGAAACATGATTGTATAAATGATCATGTAACTGTAAAACTTGCATGAGATCTGGGAAATAATCAGCAAAGACAAATATTATTTTTCTGCAGTATTAGACATATTTAATAGAAAAATGTTATGATTCATTGGATTTTTAAAATTTTAATATTCACATGTTTTGATTATTAGGCATTATTTATGTGAACTCCCTGCTTTTAAAATAGGTAATATTTCTCTTTAAAGACAATAACAATTGCTGTTTAATTACCCATTCAAATAGAAGGCTAAGATATCAGTATTTTAACTGAAACTAATTCTCCATACTTAGCAGGAGAGAATGAAATAAAAGTAGAAGTAAAAAGATCTAAAACATTTCAAAGATATCTGTTCTTTTATAGTTCACTCTCAATGGTAGACCAATGTTTAAACTTCCATTCAAGACAGAGCCGCCAAGGGCCTATAGAGCAGCGTGCCTAAGTTTTATCATGGCTACTGCGATATGTACCTCACCCATGACTCTCCATCTGTGAGAAAGACACACTGCAGTGGTAGGAAACATAAAGAGAATGTGAAAGACTGCCACCAGAAATGGATGGAAGAGGAAGCTCAGAGCCTGATTGACAAAAGAACGGCTACATTTCAACAAGGAAAGATGCCTCCTATTCCACTCACCCTTCCTTCCCCAGCAGGGGCTATGATCCCACCTCCACTCAGTCTCCCCAGTCCTCCTCGACCTGGTATGACGCCAGCACCCCATATGGGAGGCCCTCCCATGACGCCAATGATGGCCCCCTCCTCCCAGGATGATGCCAGTGGGACCTGCTCCTGGAATGAGGCCACCCGTGAGAGGCCACAAGCCACTGATGCCTGGGCCTCCCATGATGCAACCGCCAGCTCGGCCCATGATAGTGCCCACTCAGCCAGGAATGACTCGACCAGACAGGTAAAGTGGAAAGGCCGGCCTCTCTGTATCAGTTTTATATTATTCTGCTTCACCAGAGGATCATGGTACTGTGACTATGCATGTTTTCTAACAGCATGAATGACAAGGAAGACTTGCTCCCCCTTCCTATCAAAGAATAGTTTTGAAGGGAGAAGTACGATAAACAAAAGTGCAGAAACTAGTTTCATTTGTATTGTGAAGTCTGAAAATAAACTTGTCAGCTCTTTTAGTTAAAAAAAAAAATCAAACTTCCACTTAAGAAGTTTAGTTGGAAAACAGTGAGTCACTGGATAGAGTGATATGGAAAATATAAGCCTCAGATATCTGCTTGGGTTGACTTCAGGCCTCTTCTTCTAAAATGTGGATACAGCCAGGTGTGGTGGTACTATCTGTAATCCCGGTACTCAGAAGGCTGAGGCTGGAGGATTGCTGTGAGTTTTAGACAAGCCTGGGCTACAAAGTAAACTCAAGGCCAGCCTGAACTACATAGTGAGACTATGTTTCAAAAATAAAATAAAATAAAAATGGATACATTAAAATCATGAAATTCACTTCAATCGATGCTTTCTTTTTTCATTTCTTTATTTGGTGCAGGGTCTCACCGGTGCAGCTTGGACTCCTCTTTAAAGCCTTCCCAGCACTGGGATTACAGGCATGCACCACCATGCTCTGA
>NW_004524757.1:1146983-1148100 GCF_000260255.1 Octodon degus | reverse complement strand
AAAGAGAAGGGAAAAGGTAAAATAGGTCAGTAGAGATCTTTCAGTAGTCAAAAACCATTGTTGACCTAATGTCATTTAGCTGGCAAAAGGAGTCACATGTTTTACAGGCATGTATATTTTTTAAGTCTGAACTAGATTTTTTTTTTTTTTTGCGGAACCGGGGATTGAACTCAGGCCCTTGCGTTTGCCAGGGAAGCACTTATTCCACTGAGCCATCTCCCCGGCCCCTGAACTAGATTTAAAGATCCCATTTTTCAGAAATTTATATAAAATTCACTAGAAGCTTACAAACATTTTTTCTAGTGCTGTCTAAAAAGTCAAGCAAGGAATATCAGTATGTTTACTAACCAGTTTGAATGCAACGCATAGAAATCCAAAAGTCATAAAATGTCCCATTAAAGAAGCATCATAACCTTATAACATTTTCATGTTTTAGCTTAGATTTACCAACACATTTTGACCAATATTTTAACAACTGCATAATGAATTTATCTGTGTACCGGGTGGCAGGCAGGATAAGCTTGTCCTGAGGGTGATGGTCAGGGGTCACAACCACTTCTCATTTGGAACTGCCAGTGCGACCATGTGAGATTGGCCGGTCCTCTGGGAATGGTGTCTTGAACAGCAATCCTTGAGTCATTTCAGAGGTTCATGGGCAAGATCAATCCAAGCCTGAATGTAAGGGAGCTGGTCAGGGTGTCCCAGATTTCCAAAGATGACTCTCTAGACTCGATAAGCAAAAGAAAGGTTAAAAGAGCCCTGCAGAGAAAAAGCAGCCTAGGAGGAAGGCCATTCCAATTCAGAGAAGGTCCAACGTTTTCTGGGGGGGACACAGAGTCTCCGTACTCTAAGGCTGGTTGTCTGAAATCTTGAAAATTATTTAGAAAACATTATAGGGGCAACAAAGACATAGAAACAGAAGCACATTGACACACACATATTAGACAAATGACAATCGAAACACACAAAAACAGATCGAGACTCCTATCCTTCGTCACGGAGGGAGTCGAGTCCAGGGGCTATCGTTACATCTAACACCGCCTAGGACTCCCAGATGGGCACCCGAACAGAATAGATACAGATGTCTTACCGGTAAGAACTTATAGACGGCTCAGAG
>NW_004524757.1:1145417-1146160 GCF_000260255.1 Octodon degus | reverse complement strand
AATTACAAAAGGGGAGATTTACATTCCTATGAAAAAAATTAGTAATACCACAGTTATGATTTGTTAAGTACTTAAGTTAATCCTGAAGTAGTGAGGGCTGCACAGTGAGGGACACTGAGACTTGAATGGAAAAGAAGATTGAGTTTTTCACTCCTGCTTTTCCAGAGGAAGGAGGCAGCTTGCCTTACAGGGCCAATGGGAAGGGGTGGGGGCATCCAGAACGTGCGATGTCAGCCAACATGTGTGCAAGAAGGAGGCACGCCTGTGGGCTGAAGCCTTTCCTAGAGTCCCAGGCACGATCCAGGGCGGGCTTGCCATGCTGTGTTGCAGTGTTCTACTGGACGGGAGCGCAAGGCTGTGTGGGAGTGCGAGAGTTACACTGTCAAGCTTAGCAGGATAAATACGCTTCAATGAGCAGATCAGGCAGTTAAGTGTATGAGACCATAACTACCTAGAACATGAGAAGCACAGAGTGGAGACTGTTTCAAAGGACATAGGAGATGAGTGACAAAGCAGAGACAGCACAAGATGAGTGTTAGTACGGACACTCCTTGGAACCCAGTTCTGTTCCTGCGCCTAGGTCATTATATGAAATGGTCACTAAACGATGACTGTATATGGTATTGGGTCTGAATGCACGAGAGTCATGAGACTTACTGTTTGCTACAAGATGTGTTCTCATACTAAAGAATTAGTCCACTTTGTTTTGCTTTTCTGTTGTACACCTGTGTTTATTTTTTTTT
>NW_004524757.1:1143930-1145298 GCF_000260255.1 Octodon degus | reverse complement strand
TGTGTGTGTGTGTGTGTGTGGCCAGCTCAGCCCACCAGGGGGCGGGTTTGGTTGGCATGTGGTGCTGGGGATCGAACCGCGGTCCCTGTGCTTTGCCAAGCTTGTTTCAAGTAGGTGCTTTAGACCACTGAGCCATCTCTCCAGCCCCTACACCTGTGTTTATATTTTACTATTTTGTGAGATATTTGACTAAAAAGTTCTATTAATTCTTAGCTAAAAGTTTTTGCTGGAAGGCAATTCTATGTTTAGGGAAAAATGCTTGAATATTGTCCTAACTGTTGATTTTAATTTCTTTCATTGCTATTTGAAGGGTATGCAATATTTAACAAAATATTTAAGTGTATATTATTGCTCTCCAATATAGTTCCAATTTTGTTAAGGTCAGTTTTTTTCAATACTTCTAGTACCTTTAATTCACCCCGTATTTGCAGAGAATTGCATTGTAAAAACAATGCTTTCCTCCTGATTGCCCCGGATAAACTTTGCATTACCTTTCAAAGGCTAACACAATGGGGACAGTGTTGTTCTCTTCTTTCTTTTTGTTTTTCTCTGGTGTGCATAGATTTCCATCTTTGTTTTCTGATACATTATTATTTATCCATGAATATTTCTCTTTCTTTATATTCTATGTGACTTCATTCATATACATATTTACTTTTAAGTTCAATTGCAGAGTACTGCCTTAGCCTCGCACAAATAAGGCCGTCATAAGAAGCACAAGTGGTACAACATCAAACTTAAGACGGCCAGAGGCTATAATGAACGAAGTGTGATCAAAAGTTACAGTGGATGTTAATTTTTTTGAAATTCACAATAAAAGATGCTTTGTGATTAATCTCCCCAGAAATGTTCCCTTCTCATTTAGAGACACCTATGACATCGTTCTTGCCACTTGCTGAGGCAATTTTGAAGGTCTTATTTCATGAGTGTCTTTGTAATATTTTTAAATGTGCTTGTCTTTCCAAGGTGTGATCAAATCATGCAGTAAGTGCTGCTGTTGTATGCCCCCCACAGGTCTGAAGAAGCTGACAGGGTGTCCTCATCAGCCTTAATCACTGGACCTTACACCATGCAACTTCTGGCTCTTTCCCATGTGAACTCTCAAGGAACAAGAATGGTGAGCATTTTGAGTAGATTCAAGGCCTTGAGGCAACCACAGCCATGAAACTACAGATATTCACAAAAGAATCCTTTCCGAACTGTTTTAAAAAGTAGCAAGAATGATCCGATGAGCATGCTCAGCGTGGGTGGTAGCTTTAAGGACACTCAAGGAAATATATCTTTTAGTCAAATAATTACTTTCTAAAAAGAATAATTATTGTTATTTTCTAATTTAAACATTCACAGTGTGTTGCAATGACAACTCAA
>NW_004524757.1:1141712-1143080 GCF_000260255.1 Octodon degus | reverse complement strand
AAGTCACAGTTACTTTCAATGCTTTCTTTTTGATTTCTGCAAGTTTATGAGTATTTACTGAAGTGAGAATGAGCTGATTCTCTAGCGCTTACTAATTGTAATCTTCTGGCACAGAGGACCAAAACACATTACCACTATATAACTGTGAAGCAACTTGAGAAACGTATTGATATTCAGAACACTCACTTTAGTAGAACATTTAAAATTAAGTCTAACGCTATTTGTCTGTTGCTGCATTTAAATGTTTTAACTTAAAATCCTTAATGTCCTGAATACTAAAGTGCCTACAGAGAATTGGCAAGGAATGGTGAATGAAACATACGCCCCCAGTATGATTTGTGGGTCAAGTCGTCTTGTTTGTTTATGTATTGCCAGCAAAACTGGATGTTATCCAATGACAGATGCTATCAAGCATCATCTGATGACTATCATTTTGGTAAATACAGCAGATCGCAATCTTTTCATTAATAAAAATTATTCTGTGAAACAGGTGTCAGGCTTCAATTCAACAGACAGTAAGCACTTGCCATGGTAAGGATTTCCTTGAAAGGAGGTCAGCTGTAGATCACGATTTCTCAGCCTTGTACTACTGAAATTTGGGGCCAGGATAATTATTTTTTTATTTAAGGAATGTCCTTTGCATTTCAGAATGTTTAGCATTCTTGTTCTTTCCTCTCTGGATCCCAGCACAATACACCCATACCCATTTTTGAAGTGTTGTACTTTTTCATTAGTACGTGTTTGCCACACATAATGATTATATTCATCACAAGGAATTTTTACTTGTACATAATATATCTTAATTTGTCTTTTTTTCCAATCCTCTTCCCTCCCTTCAGCTTTCTTCTCTTCTCCATGTACAAAAGCTTTGTTTCCACTTTTTCTTTCCATTCCCTTTTTTAAAATTATGCACCTACAATATTTGAATGGCAATGGAATATCCATCTCTAACAAAATGAAGCAAAAAAGGGGGATATAAATGAAGAACCATTTTTAGTGAAAAAAAAATATGTATCTGTATATACAAAATAATTAGGATAAATATAAAGCTACTTTCCCTAAGTTCATTTTTTTGGGCCCAAAGTATGTTAGCTTTTATTTTTATTTTTTTATATTTTAATAATTTTATTGAGAAAGTAGTAGCAATGAGATAGTTTCAAAACAGGTTAGTAGTGCAGTTACAATAATTAATACATTGCATATTGTTGTCTTTGTAGTAGTTGCTCCTAGTACAAGATGCAGGCATGGTATCTTGTCTAAACACTATTAGTTCAAACCCTTCTCATTGAACTAAGAGAAAGTAGCTGTATATTTATGCTATTTTGTATATACAGATGTATATATATATTTTTTCCAGTACAAAGTGGT
>NW_004524757.1:1127091-1134962 GCF_000260255.1 Octodon degus | reverse complement strand
GGAATTTTATCTTAGCAAAGAGCAAGAAACAGGCACTAGTTACTAAACAACTTAGAACAGTGGTGAGGATACATTTACAACAGAAAGCACAAGATTTACATTTATAATCTAAAACGTGAGTTGACTCATTACACTAATGAGGTGATCATATGTTAATTACTTCAACTTAATCATTTCACAATAAATGTGTCACATTGTATTCCCAAAATATATACAATTATTATTTGTCAATTGAATCTGTGACAGTTAGGCTTAATTAACAACTTGGTTGGCTTGTGAGCCACCTAGGGGACTAATAAAACACACTTCTGGGTGTATCTGGGCACTTTACTCATATGTGACAGTGGGTACTATATCGGTCTCTGATTCCTGCCTCTCTGGCACTGTTGCCCTGCTTCTTTTCCAGCTGCCATGAACTAAGCACTTTTGCTCCTCTATGCCCTTCTGCCATGTTTCTCCCTTGGTACCAACCAACCATGGACTGATTCCTCTTAATTGTGAGCCAAATGAAACCACCTATCATGTATGTTGTGGACAGCAGGCAAGGTTTGCCAGCAATAGGAAAACTGACCAATAAGGAAACTAAATAAACAAGCTCAAGAAAGTTTGAATGGAAGCTGTTGGCAAGTTAAGATGCTTTTGTGTGTTTCACACATCAATGTTCGTCTTTGTTATATTTTACTGAAAGGTATAATTAAATTAATTACACATGGTTAAACAGGTTTTATTTGTCAAGCTGCCCTAGGCTATGCTCTGGTAACAGGAAAATATCTCAGTGACTCTTACTCCTGGGATACATCTGTTTTGACTTTATTACACATTCGGGCAATTATCATCCTCACTTGGAAACCCAGATTGATGGTGTCTTCCATATCTGGAGCAAGACTTGTTGATACAGGGAGAAAAACTGGTCTCGGGTGGGTGACCTCCAAACCATACAGGGAACCTCCAAATGACATAGAGAAAAAACGATCTCCCGACCTGACCTGCATGAGTTCATGTTCTCTAAAACTGAAGAATGAATTTTACGCATAAACGGAGGTTATGAGCAGAATATATTTATTGAGGGAAAGAAAGCTCCTGTCTGAGAGAGGGACAGGAGGGGGGGCTCAAGTGGGTAGTTCTCCGGGAAGCTGTCTCTTCTTATAGTGTAAAACCATGTGAGGCTAAGGTAGAGAGAATGGGAAGTCGCTTAGGTGGGCAGGAGATGGCACAAAACTATGGTCAACCAATGGGATTACAAGCACCAGTAATGGCTCAGGCAAAACTAATTAAATCCAGTATCAAAATGGAAAGCAAGTCCTGTAGCAAGTGGGCATGAATATAGGACAGGGTCTTTTCCTGATGGGGGTTGGGTTAGTGCCTCACTTGGGTCTTTCCAGGTGATTGATACCTATTTAGAATATCAGTCAGGTGCTTAAGCCACTGAGCTGTCTCCCTGGCCCTCCTATTTAGAATATCAATCCCAAGTGCTAGTCTTTTAGCATTTGTTTGGCCTTTAGGTCTTTTAGGTCTGGCTCACAGCAGGGGCATCTGTCCCTCCCACAGTTGCAAGGTAGCTTGCCTTTTGCGCTGTCTCCTTCAAGGGCCTGGCCCTGTCTGACTGCCTATTAATATTTTTATCTAATTTGGCTACCTGTAACATTGTCACTCCAGCCAGCAGGAAGAAACTTTGCTTGTCTGTGCTCTAAGGAGGATATTGGCACCCATGGGGTAGGGACCAAATCCAGATCACATGTATTTCACTTGGACATAGTCATACTCATTGGTTTACCTATGGCTCTTCCCATACTATAAAGAAAGAGTAAATTTAGCTATAACAAACTATATGTGACCTAGAAACCCTAAAGCTCTTACTGCCTGGCTTTTTACAGAAAATGGCAAGTTTGTCAATCAGTGCTTTTCTTAAAGTGTTCTTCTGAGAAGGAAACATACCTCTATTTATTTACATTGAACTGACCAAAATAAATAACTTGGCCAAAACTAACTTCAGCAGGGAAGAAAAGAACAATTCTACTATCATATGCCCAGCAAAATGTGAACAGAATTTCTGATTATTGTATGTGGTTTTGTTTTCTGTATTTCATTCTGTCTATTTCTCCATCTCTGTCTCTGTTTCTGTCTCCCTCCCTCCTTTTCTCCCTCCCACCTAAACTGGCAGTTAATTTATCTGTTCCTGTTCCTCTGATCTAGAATTTTTTTTTTTAATATTTACTACAGGGCCTACAGGGTCCCACTATGTAGATCTGACTTGTAGTGATCTGCCTGTGTTCAGCCTCCCAAGAGCTGGGATTACAGGTGTGCACCACCATGCCCAGTCTCAATTGCTGTCTCAGTGTGCCCTGAGGGTGGGGCTGGCACAGCTCGCTGGGGGTTGAACCCCAGCCACAGTGCTCTGCTTAAGCAGCCACTTTAATTCACTGAGGTATCTGGCTGTGCTTATCTAGTTCTTACACAGAATTGCAATGATTGCTATATCCTTGCACTCCATTAAGCTCTAAGCTACATGAATATAGAGCTCCTGTTTGCCACATTTACTGCCTTCCTTGTTTCTCAGCACCTAAAACAGTGGATTGCATTAGGCCCTTATTCATTTTCTTCATCGTTGTTATTATAATTTGTATTTATGTAGCAATTTTGTGATTTTTCATTGCCTTCTGTTTCCCAATCAGTCTCTCAGCTCCATGTGGACCAGGGCCATACTTGTTTGACTGCTTTGCATACCCAGTATATTAAAGAGTGCCTGACAGATGCAGGCAGTCAATACCGCTTACATGAATGAGTAACTACTCTGTAAATGAGAATTTGATTCTGATTTCAGTTTAAGGTAAAACTTCTCAATGAATTATAACACTGTTTCATGTATTAGTACCTATTTCTCTAGCTATGTTCAGCAACATGCTTGTACCCTATACCTTGCACACCCACCCTATCTTGACTTCCCTGTCACATGGTCATTGGACATGACTTCCCTTTGTTTTGGATGCTACCATTTTAGATGGTTGAATCCTATCCACTTTCTCATGAAAATCTAGCCAGTCAATCATAAACAAGACAAATGCATGTACCAAAGGCTTGTACAGTATAATGAGCTCACCCTATAAAAGGACTTATCTCAATTGTATATTTGTCTTCATGCATTACTCACATGATTATTTCATTACCTGCTTAATGCTTGTGTCCTTTAACTAAACTGCATCATGTATTATTTTGCTAATTATTGCATCTCTATTGTCTGTCATTATATTTTTCACATAGTACTTTTCAAATAATTATTTTTCTTGAATCAGGCCATATATTAACATTTAGAAAATAATTTTTCTTGCTTTAAAATCAGAAAGTATTAATGATTCTTCCAGTGGGGTTATTCTGAGTGTTACAGACAATGGATATCAGAAACCCAGTTTATAGAATGGTCTCTGTGAATGATAGCTGCTGTGCTGTTATTTTTGTTGTCCCTTGTAAACATGTGCAAAATATTATTAATTGAACAGTAATCTCTATAGAAAGCCAAGAAAAGAGAGGAGGGGGAGGAGGAGGAGGAGAAGGAAGAGGGAGGTTGAAGGAGGAAGAGGTATAGAAATAGCAGAAAGAAGAGGTAGAAACTTAGTAACATTTTGTACAAAGGAAAACTCGTGATCACTGACTCAACACACAGGAACCTTTCAGTTTAACTCAAGGATAGCTTTGCTTCTAGTTTTCTCTGTTCAGAGTTGGATAGAAATAAACCTAAGAGACCTATAGAATTAAGTGTGTTTTTAATAAGGTTTCCATTCTTTTCACTCAGTAGGATCCATTGACAAAAAAATCAGACTACCCTTTTTCAAGTAGACGTGGAAAACTGTAACAGATTTGAGAGCAGTGGAGTCAGAGTGTAAATGGCTCCTCTTGCCATTTTAACTTCATTAGTAATCATCTGTGTGCATCTGACATTGCCTATTGCCACCTGATGATAATTTTTCCCTCCTTGGTTGCTAACAAAAGTCTGACTTTTCTATGACAACACATCCTTTTCTCCCTGTGCTGTCCCTGCCTTCTCACTGTTTTGATCATTGTCCTGTAACAAGTTGATGATTTGCAAAAGCAACAGCTATTCTGTCCCCATGACGTCACCAGGTAACATACTAAGGGGAAGAGGATAGAATCATGGAAATAGAAAGGCTTCCTAATGTTATAATTGAGCTCACATGTCAGTCCTGGAATCGTCCACCCTCAGGGCTCAAGAAAACATTATAGACTTCCCTTTTGTGTTTTTAAAGTGTCTGTTCTATTACTGGTAGCCTCCAAAACTTCATATTCATAAACTGCCCTGGGCACACAGAAGTATTTGCAGTTGTGGGTGTTCTATAGGTAAAATTGAGACAATAGGAGGTTCTTTTATGAAGATTAATACCTATAAGACATGTCCAGAGAATTGGCTGCACTTCAGCAAACCAGTTTCCTGCTGGTTTCCACGCAGGACAAATGGCTCCTTTTCAAACTTGGGCTTAGTGGAGTCTTGGAAGAACACTCTGTAATCCTCCCAGGAATGGGATGTCTTGTGAAGGCCATCACAAGCCTGTTTCTAATCATCCTCCCTTTGTGGGGCAGGCTGCAAAAGAACAGCTTATCAATTCTTTCTTTGGTTCCCACAAAACCTAAAATTTGGTGCTTTGACCTGCCTGCCCTCTTAGGCACAGATGCAGATTTCTGTGAGACTTTACAAAACCGACCCTTCAATGTCATGTGGTCCACTCCTCAGGTCAAACTTCAGCTGGCCCCTCAAGTTCAATATCTTCTTGAGGGTCCAGACATGTGTGAAGGGGATACTGTATGGCTTTTCCTCATCTCTCTATATAAACTATAACCTGAACCCATTTGAATTCCTTGTCAGATGTATGAAATTATGACAAGCCAACAGCAACTGCCACTTTGCTACTGTTTTGGGGTGCTTGTTAAACAAGCTAGACTCTACAGTAGTACTAAGTGTTATTATACTTATGTTATTAAGATCAAAGCTTTTTCTTCTGTAAATAGGAATTACGTAGCAAGGAAAGCATTTTAAAGCTCCTAAGTGTTATTTTTATGTGGGTTAGACATTTAACTATCTTCTTAGCTCTAGAAATCTATTTGTAGATATATATGGTTTTCATTTGTGACTTAGGGAAATGATATATAACTTAACTGTTGATTCTGTCATATTTTGTTGTAAAAGATAACACTGTCTGATTTCAAAGGGCCTGGGCCACTCTTTATATATAAAGATATACTAGAATTATATCTTTAATCATGGTTAAAGCTTATTTACACCTGGAGGACTTATCTTCTTACATAACAATATGTAGATGTTGTGGTATATTCAGATGGAATCAAGTTAAATAAAAATAAACCCTATATGAAAAAGTTATTCATTTTTCTAATTTGCTTCTTTAGTTCTAATACTCATTCTCAATCTGAGGAAATAATAATACAGATTCTCTTCTCTCAGGACATACCCAAAGCTGAAATGTCAAAATTCTATCAAGCCAAATGATCACAGTACAAAATTATTGTGGGATATCTTACAGATTACATTTCAACATCCCTTTAAGCAAAGTTTAGTTTTAAAGACATTACCTAGGAAGGATTGATTTAAAAGCAATTACTATTTTCTTTATCTGAATAAAGATCTGTGATTTTACTTTTAAAGCAAAATCCATTTTTCCATTATTCAAAGTGATAGCTAAGAGTTAGATTATCTATGTATTTATAATTCTATAGAGGAGCAACCTGAACTTCTGAGACAGATATAAGAGAGCAGTTGAAGGAAATAAGGTAACAAGTGGCTGGTTCTTTTTACACTGTTCTGTGCTTTCTGGAAAAATGTGTTAATCAGTTTCTAAACAATGTGTCATCTTTATCAAGTGTATTTACTGGAGACATGTGTTTATATTTTAAAAGATGTGTCTTTTTCTTCTATTAAATTCATTTCATCCCAACAATGAAAAGAATATTTTTATCACAAGGAATTTGATGTTCTGGGAAAAATAACACTTTGTCAGCAAGAAAATGATACATTACATATGTGTGTGTTTTTGTAGCTAACAGTTAAGGCAAGCACACTGGTTGCATCAGGACTAAGGTGAGTGTTGTTTATAACAATTTCTATTCCTTAATATGTAATCTAATATTTTCCCTAAGTGACTAACATTAATAATTAGTCAGAATTTAATACTAGTGATAGAGCCAGATTATGCATCCAGACACCAAAGTACTTATGCAAAGAAAGCAATTTTTTTTATATTTGTGTGTTTATCTGTTAATGTAAGATATGACAATAGATTTTTTTCTGTATTTTAGGGAAGGATCTACAGGGGGTTCAGGGTCTCACTACTAGATTGGACTCATAGTGATTCTCCTGTTGACAGCCTCCCAAGTGCTGGGATTGCAGGCGTGTATCACCATACCTAGTCTCAATAATAGATTTTTAAATATTAAAACTATCGTTGCTTTTTTATCATGTATCCATCATATATCTAGGTGTTAGTTTAGCTTAGGATTTGAACTTTAAATTTTAATTTTAGTTTGATAGTTTTAAAAAGTGATGTTCAGTAAAGTTTATGAGTCCAAGCTGCTTAGTAAGACCCTGTACTAAATACATAAAAAGTTATGTTTAATTAAGAATTTTGATTTTGTGTTTGAGCTTTTGACTTGTGACTTTTCTTGCTCCTCCTGTCTTTTTGCAGTTTTACTGTAAATTTTATAACCTCAATAAAATGTTCTCTCTTTAAAACTTGCTGTAAAAGTTACATAACATGGGGATCAAATGTTCTTCATATAGCTATAGATTATACATGTAGAGCTGAGCTTCTATCTTAGAGAGACAGAGAGACAGAGACAGATAAAAAAGAAGAGAGAGAGGGAGAAACAGTGAGGGAGGTACCATATAATTTTTAAGAACTTTCAGTGTTTTAATGCTTGTGGATATACATAGGTTTCTATTTTTATTATCAGTATTGAACTATGTTTTTGACAAAACTGCCAATGTGTCATTTTTGATAAGGTCTTGGCCCAGGATAAATCATGATATCCAATTTATTTTATTTCAAACCACTGGTATGTTTTTAGTTAGGTCCTATTTACATTTTCAATAATAATTTGTTCTGAATACAGAGATTTGTCTACTTCATTAGTCTTTCCAAGATTATAGTTCTTGATTTTTATGCTATCTTATCATGATTTCCCATATTATATTTTCCACCTTTGTTTACTTTCTATACTGTCTTCATATTGATTTGTTTGATACTTCATAACTCTTAAAATAGATGGATAGTCCTTGAATTTTCAACATTTCTTTGCATGCTCCTAACTCTTTAAAGGAATATTTTCACTCTGTTTATTTCACTTCACTTCATTATATTCCATAGGTTTTGAAATGTGATATTCTTATCTGATGTGGAGTATTTTCTTTTACCTCTAAAGCATTTCCAATTTCCATTGTCATTTCTTCTTTTACCTATGAGGCATTCGGATCATATTTACAATTTCCCTAATGTTCTGTGATTTTATTAATGTTTTCAGATTGATCTTTCAATGAAGGAAACTTCACCACATTCTGGTCAAATAATGCAGTCTGTACAATGATTCTTTGAAATGATTGATGATCCTCTTGACGCTTTCCTTTTGCCCTATTACGTGGCCAGTTATTACACATGCTGTATGTGTACAAGAGAAAAATACATCTTCTCTAATATATTAGCAGGGTGGTTTTACACATTAGTTAACTTTATTTGTTTCAAATTTATACATTTAATACATACCAGGCCATTTATAATGTTTATGAAAATGTATATTGATCAAGATTCTCAAGATTCTCGTATATGGCTTATGGGATTATACAAACTGGTAAAACC
>NW_004524757.1:1126063-1126991 GCF_000260255.1 Octodon degus | reverse complement strand
ATTGTATAACCCCCCCCAGTTTTGTATATCTAATAATCTGTTAATGGGCATATGGGCTGTTTCCAAGATTTAGCTATTATAAATTGTGCTGCTATAAACATGAGTATGTGTATATCATTGTGGTATAATATTTTACTTAGAAAGGGAATAGCTGGGTCAAGTGGCATCTCTGTTTTGAGTTTTCTGAAGAATCTCCATATTAATTTCCATAGTGGTAGTACCAATTTACACTCTCACCAACAATGGAGAAGGTTTATTGTTTCCCACAGCCTAGCCAACATTTATTAATTGTTGATTTCTTGATTTTGGTGGCTTTTTTGTGGTACCAGAGATCAAACTCAGGACCTTATGCTCGCCAGGCAAGCACTTATTCCACTGAGCTATCTCCCAGGCCCTCTCATTAGCATTTCTTTGAAGACAGGGTTTCACTATGCAGTCCAGGCTGGCCTTGAGCTCACTTTGTAGCCCAGGCTGGTCTCAAACTCACAATGATCCTCCTGCCTCAGCCTTCTGAGTACTGGGATTGTAGGCATGAGCCACCATACCCAGCTTACTATACCATTTTCAACATCAATTATAATTATTGATGGGTTTTACTTGCACTACTTTCTCCCTGATCTCCATGGAAAAGAAAACTCCTCTCTAATTCAAGGCTATCTCTCCACATATGCTCCAATCTGTCATCCCCTACGTTCTCAGCACTAGATTTGTCATTACAACATTCTCTTAGGCATTACAGAAGGACCAGGTGGTCAGGGAGACTTCAGTATCCATTCCCAATATTTAAAATATTAAATGAAATTATATATGTGAATCACGTAATAAAGGAGGAAGCTGCCAAAAAAGGAGAGAAATTAGTCCTGAGCATTCAATTCATAAGTATATGTATTTACAAGAAGACTAAGTGTTATGGGTCACTCAGAATAGG
>NW_004524757.1:1106371-1124069 GCF_000260255.1 Octodon degus | reverse complement strand
GCCCTAATGAAGTATGGGCATATATGTTTCAGCAACATTTATAAGAATTCTTATATATTATAAAAACTAAATATTACTCAGATGACCAAAAGTGCAACTTTTAAAGTCACCTTTCATAACAAAATAATATATAGTAATGCTTGAATACCTTAGAGCTATATAGAACAATTGATATAATTCCTTTATTTATTTATTTATTTATGTGTGTGTGTGTGTGGCCAGCTCAGCCCACCAGGGGGCGGGGCTGGCTGGCATGTGGTGCTGGGGGATTGAACCGCAGTCCCTGTGCTTTGCTAAGCTTGTTGTAAATAGGTGCTTTAGACCACTAAGCCATCTCACCAGCCCGATATAATTACTTAAAATGATGTTAAAAGGATAAACCAGACACAAATGCATATATTAAGTGTGACTGGATTTATCAAAGATTAAATGTGCAAAACTCAACTTTCAGATACATTTATCACCTATAGATATGTATTCATATCAAAAAGCTAAATAAAAGCAATAAACACATTTTTATTAAAAATAATGTGATTGGTAGCTTAGGGAAGAGGGCTAGACTTGTGTTTTGTAAGTGATGCATTATCTTCTATGGTAAAACTGGTAAAGTTCTATGTGTTGATTTAGATATTAATTGCATTAACATTTATACTGTTGGTTAACATTATATAGAATGCATTTTAGTATTCTGGGCTATTTCACAATAAATAGTTAAATATATAATATGACAAAGGTGGTGAAGTGCTATGGCAAAATTAAAGCAGTTTGTGACTGAAATGAAGGACTGCCACTGAACTGTACTTGTAAAATGGTTAAAAGTGTAAAATTAATGATTTTATATATTGTCACAATAAGAACAAAATATTTATATTAGAACTTCAGAAGCGAATAACACCACTATGCAAATAGCTATGAGAAGAATGTTTCATGCAGGAGGAATTTTGAGGAAAATTCCTCAAGGGAAGTGAGATTATGCCTGATATACCCAAGAGGAATAAAACATGAGATGTGGCCATTGTGTGAGATGTGTATGTATATACTAATGCCCCCAAATAAATGCCATTATTATGTATCACAAACATAATAGACATCATTTACTTCAGTATTAATCTAATGCATTACAATTCTGGAATCACCTCATTTCGTGTTAAAACATCTAATATGAATTTTTCATTTTGGCTTGGTATAAGGAAGGAAGTACAATAAGGAGTGGGAAGGCTTTTGCACATTTCTTTCTCATAGTTGCTCATTTTAAAAATGTAATAGTGATAACAAGCATAGCTATGATGACTATTCTACTGTTTTCCAATAGGTTAACAAATAACTCTTCTTCATCTGATAGGTCAATATAAAGGAGTATCTCCTAAGAGGCAGTGCTGTTAGTAGTGATCAAAACGTGTCGCTTTTGACCAAATCAACAATTGCATCAGTAACTGCAAATGAACTTCTACTTAATGGTAAGATGATAGATTCCTGTGTTGCTAAACAGGGTATTAATGCATTAAGGATTATGCAATGAAATGATTTTAAATATATAGGTATGTAGGTTTTTCTTCTTTTCCTTTATCAAAGGCATTTGACTTTCTTAGTACCAATTTTCTACAGAATAACAGGTTCTCATCTGTGAAAACAGTTTCCAAAGGAATATATCATTTCGAATATATATTGATGTGCATAAATGCAGCAAATGATGTGTATTATATGCCAAACATTTACTAAGTGTTAGGATTTGTGTTTGATACACTCAACATTCTGGAATATATTTATTTGCTTCTCTAAACTATCTTGGTCACAATAATACAGGATAAATGTTTAGTATGTTAGTAGGGCCAATTTCTATATAAGACTGTACAATTTTCTCTACATTATTAACTGAAGTGATTGTTTTGATGCTATTTTTCCATTCCCAAAAATCACACACTTGCCAATATGCTAGTTTTTGAATGTTGGAAAAGACATATACATTCAAGCTTGTGACTACACACAACTACAAATACTGGCATCAGTCAACTGAATTGTGTGGTATTGTTTTGTCAAAAGAAACAATGTGATATGAGCTTATATTTCTCAATTTTTAGTGAGGATAAGATTTTTGTTATTTCATTTAGAAAATGTTTACACTGGTTTGTCATGTTTTGAGAACAACTTCCTATACACAAAATATTATTAAACCAGTTCAATAAACTAATCTTCTAGAGAAAGGACTACTGACAATTCATCCTTAGTTCCCCAACCTATCATGGAAACTAGTAATCATAGTTTTCATTTCTTTTGATTTATTAATTCATTATTCATTTATTCATTCCTTTCTCAAAGATAGTCCTCATTTAGATTATTTGGGTCCATTATTAACTCCCACCACAATGTATTTCCTTTCTGACTCTTATTGTGCTTTCCATTATCTATTTATTTATTTGCTATACCTCTGGACTGGACACCACAGGGATAGTGGTAGATTATTACTGTTACTTATTTTGCACTTAACATGCACAAAGTTCTATAGTATTTTTTCATAGTTATTATGCCCAAATAAATCATCAGAAAACTCTTTTGAGGGCTGGCAGGATAGCTCAGTGAACTAAGCGCTTGCTTAGGTAAGTACAGAGGCCAGGGTTCCATCCCTGACACCACATGCCATGCAGGTCCCACCCCCAGGCCTGATAAGCTAGCTATGGAGTCCCAGCATGGTGGTGCACACCTGTAATCCCAACATTAGGGAGGCTGAGAACAGGAAGATCACTACGAGTTCGAGGTGCATAGTAAGACTTTGCACACACATAAAAAAAGAAAACTCTTTTACATTCAGTCTTTTTTTTTTTTGGATTTTTTAAAAATTTTAATTTGCAAATGGAAGGGAGCTTTGCTTTCTAACATTGACTTCTCTTGTAAAATTTAACAATGGAGATGATCTGCGGTGGTCCAGTTGTAGGTTATATTGGGTTATTTTGGTACTATGCTGCTGGGGGTATTTTTATGCTGTCATGTGGTGTTTGTGGCCCAGCTTCCTCCGCTGAGCTATATTAGGCATTATGGCTTGAAATCTGAGATGAGAAACAATCAGAGTGAATTTTTGACCTAGGCCACAGTGGGGATGGAGTTAGAGTGATTTTTTTTAATACTGTGCTCTAGCCAGTTCAGAGGCTTCTGGAGGTAACAGCTGAACCACCCTAGGGGCCCTGATAAAGGCTGGCATAGTGGTCAGGGGTGAGGGTAGAGCTCTAAGATTGACTTCAGTCCTTTTCAAAGCACTGGCATTGCCTGTGTCCACAGTGCAGGAACCTCGTTCACGTAGAGAAGTACACAAGACCTGGGTAGAATTAGGGCCAAGTGCTAATCACACCTGTACTAGTTTCCATAGAGAAAAGCCTTCTCTTTGTTTGCCATTTGCTAACTGAGTTGTTGCAGTTTAGTGGAGCTGTGGCCATCTGCAGGACAGGAGCTTTGCATTCAGTATTAATAATACCACTCTACACAAATGAAAACTACATTTCCTAGAGAGTAATATATGCATTTCAACCATTCATTTGTATATTCATTCACTCATTCATTCATTCATTCATTCATTCATCGAGGACATGCCACTCTGCATATTTTGTGTTAGTCTATCAAGATTGAATGGTGAGGTAAGTCAGACATTGTTCAGCCTTCATGTAACTTTAGTGTTATAACCTGACCTTAATGAAAAGGTAGAACACACATTTGTGAAATTGCATCTGGAGCTGAGGGGAAAGGTGAAGAATGGGAGGGAAAGTGGAAGGAAAAATGACCAACATATAATATGTATATGCACGTACAAATTTCCCAGGATGAATATAGTTATCATGTATAACCAACATATAGAAATAAAAATACCGAAGAGTGTCATTAACACATACATGGAGCTCAGTGAAACATTTTCTAAGGAAGTAAAATAAAGTCTGAAATTTTAAACATGTTCTAGGCGGAGGGAACAATATGAATAAATACCAATATGCCTCTAGAAAAGATCATTGAAATTGAATAGACAGTAGGCTATTGAAAATGTTGGACAATTGGAGAACAGATTCTATGCATAAATTGTCCAGACAAATTTCTTGCATGTATACCAAGTAAAAGTCACAGGCATTTGTGACAGAGTTATAACTCATATCTTGTATTTCTTTGGCTTTATTATAAAAAATGAAAGCATCCTACAAATTCAATCCAACATGCCTATAAAACTGAGTGTTGTTAAAACTCTAGACTAAGTTATTATGAATCTTAAAAAAATCTGGTGAAGCATTAGATAAAGATGTATAGATGGTAAAATAAAAATTGACATAACTAGACTTGATGACTCACTTAACCAATATTTACTTTGGAAGTTTTCCATTTAGTATGGATAAAGTCTTTTATTTTCATTTCTAAATATAATCTCAACAGTTGCTTATGATTTTTTAAGTTTTCTCTTACCTACTATTTGGAAGGCTGTGTGACAACAGCAAATCATGTTACATTAGAAATTCTAAGGACTGTATCTAGGCAACAGAATAGAAAATAAATGAAAGCCTTTATTTAACTGTCTCTTTGCTTCTCTTCTCCTATAATTTTTTTTTTGGCAGCCATGCATCATGAAAATATTCATGCAGTAGATTTAACAGATAAGGAAAGCTGATAAAGGTTTGTGAGTGGATTGCAATTGTCTTTCTTATGCACATGTACATATTCAACACGGTGTTCAATTGCAAAGTGTGCTGCTGCATACAGGGGGAAGTTTCTGTTTGGTCACATGAGTACAAGTGTGCATGACTTCTCTGCCAGCAATATTAATTTTCCTTAAAGTATTATTTTTTAAATTACCACAGTTGCTTTATTGTCACATGATTGAGTGAGCTATTTGGTTTTTACAGTGAAAATTTGGGATAAGATTACATCTTGGATCATTTTAGGTTTGTTTATGCATTTGTTTAAGTTTACCCATATCTATTGCTTTTTGCATCCAATGTTCCATACATTTTAATCTGTCATTGATCTCAGTTTCTATCTCTTGCTCTTGAGGTCTGATGTTTTTCTTCGGTTTTACTCTAAGAGCAACATAAAGTTTTCTCTTTTTTCAATTTGGTGTTCTTTAGACTTTTACTTTGAAATAACAAACCAAATAAATATGTTTAGCTCTTCTCCTTTCAACAGTTTTAAACTTTAATAGGACTATAAAATGGAGAAAAATTTCAGGTACAGAAACTAGAGAATGCTATTATCCACAAGTCACTGATATTTTCAGTATAGAGAGCCATGGAGTGCAGCCACTAAGTCTCAATGATAGACATCTAGGCAGAATACACAAATGCCTCCACTCAGAACAGCAGGATCTGGAGACCAGCACCATGCTGGACAGTTCCTGCATGCGCACTTCAATCCACCAGTGTAGTGCAAGTATTGGAAGGGAATCCTCACACTGCCACTAGTGTTTTTATGATCTGGATAGTGTTTGATGCTTTCCTTATG
Source organism: Octodon degus (assembly GCF_000260255.1). Taxonomy (NCBI): domain Eukaryota; kingdom Metazoa; phylum Chordata; class Mammalia; order Rodentia; family Octodontidae; genus Octodon; species Octodon degus. Next base: position 1,118,606 of record NW_004524757.1, on the reverse strand, counting down.
GTTTCCTAGTAAAGACATGGTTATTTGAGTTAGACAGTAGCAGCACTCTTCCAGTTGAGGGCATCCAAAGCAAAAAACAAATGAGATGTTCTGCTTACCTTGAGCAACTAACTTGCATGCTACTTCCCTAGAGTAGACTTCTTTGACAATTGGTCATCTAGGTTCGTAGAGGAAGACCATGAACTCTGCTCTTGCATTTCACACCAATCTCATCTACCACCACTTTTCCAATGGCACTGCAAGAAACCTCTTTTCCTTCATTTGCTGCATTTCTGGAAGGGTGTAATGCTCTGTTTGTGTAGCTATTTCTTAAACACCTGTCTCCTCTAGTAAACTCAAAGCATCACAGAACAATAGTAATTTCTATTGTATCACTCTATTTCTAGCATATAACATGGTTCCTGCCAGATAGCAAATACATACTTGTTAAATGAATGAATTTTTAATTCAGCACTTTCATACAGTTTACTGGTAGTAGTAGATTTGTACTGTTACCTTTCTAATGTCAACAGAGATTTGCCAAAATAATAAGATAAAGTTTGCTCTTTTCATTTTGTCTAGATCCAAAATATTAGAAAAGAGCTTCATAAAACTGCGCTATCACCAGAACTATGTCTTTCCCATTAAATATGTATCCTAGTCCCATTGATTTCAATGAATTATTTCAAATATTTAAAGGTCTCATAGTTTTTATAGTATTTAAACTACTTCAAAGCTGAGACATTGAATGAGAGATGCTAATATTTTCTAAAATTGGCAAGTTGCTGAAACAAAAAGTCAGACAACCCAAAAATCCCAGAATTTTTTTTTTTCGTTTTTGTGGTACTGGGGATTGAACTCAGGACCCTTCGCTTGCCAGGCAAGTGCTTATTCTACTGAGCTATCTCCCCGGCCTCCCAGAAAAATGTTGATGTGCAAATCCAAAATAAGACATTAGTAACAATTCAGTATTGCATTAAAAGACTTATTTACCATAGCCAAACAAGCATTATTTGGAATGTAGAGATAATTCAGATTTAACATGTTTATATAATTTGGCACATTAATAAGTCAATTAAATCTTTCCACTATTGGTGATGTAGAAATAGTCAATTGCTTCCCTGGCAAGCTCAAGGATCTGAGTTCAATCCCTGGTTCCACCAAAAAAAAAAAAAGAGAAAAAAGAAATAGTCAATAGCTTAATATGTTCCATTGTGCAACACTGGGAATATTCTCATTAATGTTGAAACTAAGACAATATTGGCTATAATTAATTTCAGAAATATCTGCTAGTATCATTCAATGAAAATAGCAAATTGGCAAGAGAATAAAATAAGAGGTAAACATATTAGAAAATATTACAAAAGAGAACACAAAATAGCTATCAAGTATAGATAACCAGGAACCTTACCTTGAGTCAGTTTACAGTTAGCAACACATTTTTATGTGTTACCCTATTTTGTTCTTTGGGAGACAGGGCAGAGAGCTGAATACCTTTTAGAAATGAAACATGTGAGTTGCAGGTAAGTACACTGTTTTTCAGAGAGTCACAGAAATAGTGTATGAGCAACTATGGAAAATTGCATTTGGACAGTATTCTGTGGTCTCCATTTTCCTTGCTTTAGAGAAGAGTTGACAAGAAATAGTGACGACTGCCTAAATTCTTAATAATCTAGCATGAAGCTATTTTCCTTTACTGTCCTGTTCATTTTCCTATCATATCCACTGATCTTTTTTCAACCAACTTAACCATAAGTTTATTCACTGCCAAGTACACAGCTTCCTAGTTTTTGAAGGTAAAAAAAGTAGTTTCAAAACAAATGAAGTTTTCTTTTCTGAAAATAGGAATTAAAGTAGAGTTACTTTTTTTGGCAGTAAAAAGGTTTTTCAATAGAATTTGCTCCTCTTCAAATGCCATTGTAATGAGTTTTAATTAATTAATTAATTAATATTTTCAATACTGGAGGTTTGCGATTTCCACTGAGCCACACCCCCTGCCTTTTTTTTCATGTTTTATTTTGAGATAGAAGTTTCACTAAGTCACTAAATTGCCAATTCTGGGCTCAAACTTGTGATCCCAGAATGCTACGATTACAGATGTGTACCACAACACCCAGATGTTACCATAGGTATTTCCATGTTTTAATATTTCTAAGTATTAATTATGAGTTGCTATCATGCATTTTATCAGATTCCACATTGGAAAGAGTATATCCATAGGAGGAATCTGTATTTATTGTGTGATGTCAGGAAGAAAGCATTAGAGTGAGATATGAGGGAATAATAAGATTTAGCCAAGTTTGAAAGAAAAGAAAGGAAATTAGTGACCTTGAACATAAATCTGAAACAAAATAACTCCTAAGAATATGTATGGTATTGTTGTCTATATGAAGGCCTTTAGGTTTTATCCACAATCATGGAGACTCAGGCTGACTGCTATTCTACACAGGTCTTAAGCTGATGCTATAATCATAAATCTTTTAAGGAAATTCTGTATGGTAAGAGGTAGGGACATTTCATTAAGATTTGAGACTTTCGGGCTTATTAAAAAGATAATACCCAGAGGTAAGAGAAAAGTTGTACTACTTCATTGTGATGCCCGGACCTCAGGAGCTGAGACCTCACTTAGGGACTTGTTGAAAAGTCAGAACATTGGCCTCAGTCCACTCACACTGACCAATCTTTATTATGTTGAGTTAGCAATTCATGTAAGATACAGTGCACATTTTCAAATTAAACATTTCATGTATCAAAACATGTATGCATTTATGAAGTCATAACCACATTTGCAAGTGTGAACATATTCATCACCCTCAAAAGGTTTTTGGTGTCTTTTTCATTCTTCTGGGTATAACAACAGTTTTTTACTTCTTCTTTTCATGAATAGTAGTTCATGAAAATATGAATACACATTCTTTTTATTAGCATCATGCATTGGTGCATAGACTGATTATTTTGAGTCTGGGATTATTATGAAAGAAACTGCTCTGAAATTTATGAAGAAGTTTTGGTATTGGATGTATATTTTCTTTCTGTGCATGGTATAACTAGCAGGGAATTTGTTGGGTTTATATGCTTTTAGGTCATACTCTTTTTTAAGGTTTTTTTATGTGTGTGTGCAAGGGCTTACTACACAGCTCAGACTCATAGTGATCCTCCTGTTTTCAGCCTCCCTAATGCTGGGATTACAGGCATGCGTCACCATGCCCAGACACCATCACAGGTGTCGCACCTGGGGGTGGGGCTAGTGTGGCGTGTGGTGCCATGGATCAAACCCTGGCCCCTTCTATTACCGAAGTAAGCACTCAGTCCGCTGAGCCATACTGCAGGCCCTAAGGTCATATTCTTCAAGTGTAATTGATATAAATTTGAAATTCCCTACACTTAGTTTTATCATTTCATATTTTACAAGGCACCAAATATTTTTATTCAAACAAAAACTTTCCCATGTGCTTCTCACTAGTCAATCCTTTTTCCCCACTTAGCAGTCTAGTTTTTTAAATGCAAGATAACAAAACCTGCATGGTTTTAGTTCATTTTATAAGCTAATATAGCAGACAATATAAAATGACAATTTTATCAAATTTATTGAATATAAATATCAACTGGTTGAAATGACATCTGCCCAAGCGACAGTATCTAAACAAATGCGCTGCCCAAGTGACACTTGAGATAAATGTTAAGCGGTTAAAACTCGGCAGTCCACTGATGACTCCTTAAATTTTATCCATTCTTGAGTGTTATATATGGAGGCACAGAGTGTGTAGCATTGTGAATCTGGTTTCTTTCCTTTAGCACAATACATCTGAGATTCCTCAATATTCTTGTGTTTATCAGCAATTTATCTCTTGTTATCGCTCAGTATTTTCCACTTCATGAATATGCCACTATGTCCTCTATTCACCACATGCTGACCACCAAGCTGTTTCCAGGTTTTGGCTATAATGAATGAAGTCTTTTTTTTTTTTTCTTTCTTAGGCTTTTATTCTCAACCTTCAAATCACACAGGGTTTAATGGTTCATTGGGTTATTATTTTGCAATTTTGATTTTTGATTTTTTTTAGTTTGCCTTAAGTAATGATAGAGGATATACATGGCTGGACACATATGTATAAACTTTTCAACAGCATTTAATAATAAAATAACACAGTATTTTCTTTTCTTTTTTTGTATTTTTAAATCAAATTTTATTGTTTTTTAAATTTTTTTCTTTTTTTTTTTTTTTTTTTTTTTGCAGAACCGCGGATTGAACTCAGACCCTTGCACTTGCCAGGGAAGCACTTATTCCACTGAGCCATCTCCCTGGCCCTCTATTTTATTTTCATCTTTCACAGTGGAACTAAATATCAGCTTTATTAACACTTTCATTCATTTTGTTGGAACATTTAAGATATATATGAATGATCACATTCATCACAGAGAATTTATACCTGTACAAAATGTAACTTGATTCTTTTTTGCCATTCCCTTATCCATCCTTCAACCCCACCTCCCCTTCCCACTTACAAAGCTTTATTTTCATTTTTCCTTTTCTCATTTTTTACCTTTCCTTCTCTCCTCCCCTCCTGTTCCTCTCTCCATTTGAATATTTTCTTCCCATTTCACAATACCTATTATACATTTTTGTCCCTATTTATACCTTTGGTTTCTCACACCAGAGGAGAAAATGCAGGACTTACATGTATGAGTTCAATTTCTTTTACTTGAGAGTGTGGTCTCAAGCTGCATCTATTTACTGATAAGTGTCTCAATTTTCTTTAAGCCTGAGTAGCACTCCATTGTATAAAAACACCCCACCTTTTCTTTCTGAGTGCATCATTTGATGGGGCATTTGCACTATTTCCAAGATTTGGCTATTACAAAAGGTACCATTATATACACAGGTTTGCATATATTGCTGTGGTATGCTCCTTTTTTTCCTTAATAATTCTGTTGAGGAACAAATAGCAATGAGACAGTCTCAAAACCGACTACCAGCCCATTTTCAACAACTAACACATTGCACACTGCTGTCCCAGTGGTCATTCATTGCACAAGATGCAGACAGGACATCCCGTCCACGAACACCACCAGAACAAATCTCTCCATTCACTGAACCAAGAGAATACAGCTGCATATCCATACCAACCATTCTGAACATACAGATACAAAATAGTCATCCATCTGCATCCCCCCTTTCTTCCCCAGCCCTGTCAGAGAAGGGCATTCCACCATCATTTAAGCATTGTAGGTGAGTGATTTTAGCAAAACACTCCAATACAGTCCAGTAGTCCATAACAGTAGTGGGTCCTCTGCAAGACTGGCAATGTCAGAAGTTGTTGACCTGAGTCTTGCACAGCTCAGCATATCAATATGGATTCACCTTCCATACTTTTTTTTTATACTTTTGTGCTGGTTGATTAAGACCAAGATAAAGCAAGACCTATATAACAAGAAATGTAACTTCTGTATCTGCCAAGGTCAGTCAAATCCCCCCAGGATTCACCCCAAAACCCTGCACCGCAGCCTGCAGATCCCCTGTCAGTGTCAGCCATGTGGACGAGGTATGCTGCTTTTAATTCTTTTGGGAAGATAACGGGGAAGGGACTGACTGGGTCACATCAAACCTTTAGTTCTAGTTTCTTGAAGAATCTCCATACTGGTTTCCACAGCGGCTGCATCAGTGTACACATCCAAAAAAAAAGAAAAAGTGGAAGAGGGTTCCTTTTCCCCTACAGCCTCATCAGTATTTGTTATTCATTGATTTCTTTTTTAAAAAATAATTTTATTCAGAAACAAATAGCAATGCTTTATGAAAATAACAAAACAAGCACACATTTTTACAAAGAAATTTAGAAATCAAACCATATGCACATTGTAACAGGAGAATCCTATGCCTGTTTTCTTCTCTCTCATTTTCTTTCATTACCTTCTTTAATTTGAATTCTCACCTTCAGGTCATTTTCGTTCATCTTAGATAAACATTTAGGTAGGGCGGTTTGGAGTGTCACACAAAGGTATTTCATAAAGTGGCTGCATTATTTATATTACCACTGTTTGGTTGTGAAAGTTTCGGGTGCTTTACATGTTGTCAAGACTACATGTCATCAGCCTTCTTAATTTGATATTCTAATGTGCATATCATGATATCTCATTGTGGATTTCATTGTTTTTCACCGGAGTTTAATGATACTCAGTGTCTTTTCTTTTGTTTTTCATTAGTACATATTTTTGTACTAGTATCTCTTCTTTCTTGAAGTGTTTCTTTAAATCTTTTGCCCATTTTTCACAAGATCATTTTTCTTACAATTATTGAGATGTAAGATTTCTTGGTATATTCTGCCCAGAGATTCTTTGTCTGACATGCACATTGTTAATTATATTTTTGGCCTGTGATTTAACTTCAATTAATTAATTTTTTTAAGTTTTAATTTTTAAAAATTTTTGTTTAACAGTATATTTCATGAATGAATAATTTAATTATGTTCAACCTCAATATACCCCATGTTCCCTTTACTGATTTTAGCTTCTTGTGCTCTATACAAGAAATCATAACCTACTAAAGGTAAAACATATTTTTATCCTATATTTTCTTTGAGAAATTTTATCATTTTAACCCTTTAAGTCTGATCCACTTCATATTTAATTTTATGTATCATTTAATGTAGGATAGAATTTGTCCTTATATTTATGTGTTTTGTGCACATCATTTGTTGTGCATCATTTGTTTTGTGTGTCCTTTCCCCAGGGAGTTAGTTGCCTTTGGACCTGTGTGTGTCTATTTCTAGATAGTCTTCTCCTTTCCTTTTGTCTATATTCTTTCTCCACTATCCCTTATTTTCATTACTAGAGTTTTATAGGAAGTAAGAAAGTTAGAAAGCGAGTCCTTCAACTTGGTGATTTAGAAACAGTCCTTCAGTTATTTTGAAGTTCTTCATATTTCCATATAAATTTTATTATGCAAGTCAAAATTGGATGCAAATTCTCTATGATGAATGTAATCATTATATATATCAAAATATACTAATAAAATCTAATGGGAAAATAAATAAATAAATTCAGTTCCTCAATTTATTTTTAAAAAGTCAATTTCTATAAAAAAAAGAAGTAACAACAAACTCTCTGAAATTTTCTTTGGGATTGTACTGAATGCATACAAAACCTTAAGAAAATTGGCATCCTAACAATATTGAGCTTTGAGATATGTATCTTACTATTCCTTTTGGAGTTCTATAATTTATTCAGCAGTACAGTGGGCCCTGGATGTTTGTGAGGATTGTGTTCCTAGACCACTCACACATCGGGAAAAATGCAGGTTGCAGGAATGGTCAGAAAAATGCCTATTAATGCCTATTTTTATAGCTTAAATATGAAATATGCTATATCCCTTGACATTATATATTTTAACTTAATAAAATAATGTATTAATAAAGTTTTAAGCCAGTTGTAGTGGAGCATTCCTATAATTCCAGAATTCAGGAGACTGAGACCAGAGGATTATAGCTTGAGGCCAGCTGGGCTAAATAAGCAAGTTCAAGGCCAGTCTGCATTATATAGTGAGATCCTGTGTAGAAGGCATTTTGGCAGCATTGTAAGAATCTTAAGGCTTTAAGAACAAAGCCAGTTTTGAGGCGTAAGAACCTACCTGACAAGCTCAAGGTCCCAAGTTAGATTCCAGCCCCATGAGACTTTGTTTCAAAAGAAAGGACAAAGGCAAGAACACTCAAGGGAGCTACACAGTGTAGCAACTTGTTACTATGAAGGAATGTTGGTTTTGGAACAGAAGCCAATCAGCACCAGGGAGAACTGAATAACTCTCTCCAATTGGCTACTTGCAAACCACCTGTCAAAAAAAAAATAGAGGAGGAAATTTATGGTTTCTGTGAAATTGTGGGGATTTCCCTGAATATTAGGTTCTAAGGAAAAATCCATGAATGATTGATACCAGAAACTCAAAACTGTGAAGTCCAGAGGTATGTTGTGTTTTGGTTTTCATAGTAGAATTTTTGGAAATATTTTACTAGACAAATTGTAGGTAGTTTAATTTTTGATGCCATTGTAAATGATTACTTTGTAGCTTCATTTTCCAAATACTTGCTGGTAGTATATACAATTTTTACTGCATAAATTTATATTCTTCAATCTGACCACATTCACTTGTTAATTTTGACAATTAAACTCTTGTTTCTATGAGATTTTTCCTTACGAATAATCATGGCATCTACAGTACAAATTGTTTAATATTTTTTTCTTTCCAATCTTTATATCTTTATGAATACAAGTAGCAAAAGTGGCTATATTTACCTCAATTTTAATTCCATGGAGCAATCATGCATTTATTTTCTTTGACTTTCACATAAGAACAGGGGCTTGCCAGATAGCTCAGCAGATTAAAGTGCCTGCTTAGGCAGATCCAGGATCCAGGGATTGATCCCCCAGGAGGCTGTGCCAGCCCCAACCCCAGGGCGTGCTGACAGGGCAATTGAGACTGGGCATGGTGGCGTAGGCCTGTAATCCCAGCACTTGGGAAGCTGAAAACTGGAGGACCACTATGAGTCCAATCTGCATAGTGAGACCCTATAGACCCTGTACTATATAAATAAAAAAGAAAACAGTGCTTTTTCATACATACCATTACTGTATTAAGTCCTCACTATTCACTTGTAGGTTAGAGTTTTGTTTTAAAAATCACAGATGTGTCTATTTAAAAGAGAATATTCCCTTTTATTGTATTTATGTGTAATTAGTTAATATTGGTTTTTGGTCATATTGAAAAATTGTGTTTTTAGTATAAACCATATTATGTCACATTAGATTACTTTTTATATATTGTTGGATTTATATACCTCTGTTCATGAAAGTCATTGCTTTGTCATATATAATGTGCTTCATTTTGGTGACAAGGTGGTACTAGCTTAATAAAATACACGAGTTTTCTTCCTATTCTATTTTCTGAAAATTTTAGTTGTGTTAGTCAGTTTTCCCTCCTGTTAGACACCATACCAAACACACACGATTAAAGGAAGAAGGGGTTTAATTTGGCTTACAACTTCAAAGGACTGAATTCATACTTGGCTGCTGCAAGACACCAAAGTCATGTTGAAAAGTATGGCAGAGCAGCCTGCTTAGTTCATGGTGGCCAGGAAGCAGAGCAGAGAAACAGCACCATAGAGGAAGAGGCCAGGGATGAGATGTAGACCACAGGACCTCCCTGACCCACAAAGACATGCCAGCGATATACTCCACCAATCCTCAGTGAGAAATGAAAATCCTACCAAGTTGACAAAAGTAAGTTTAACAACAACATTACTATACCTTTCTCTGTCGTTTGATAAAATTCATGAAAAAATCATGTCTGCACTCATTATGTCAAAAATTAGATGAAAAGTGATCTTTAGTTAAGTGATATATTCATATTTTCTATTATTTTGGCATATTCAAATTTTTTAATATTTCATAAAGTATTTATATATGTATTGCTTTTTTGCTGGCAAATCTTATATTTTGTGTTTTTTTTTCTTTTTTTCCCAAAGTTTTATTGATAAATATATAGCAATGAGACAGTTTCAAATCAAATTGAAAGTACAGTTTCAACAAATAATACACTGCATATATTCTTCTTAGTGGTTAATTGCTGTACAAGATGCAGACTTGTGATCCTACTTACAAACACCATTAGAAAAAATCATTCTATTCATTAAGAGAATGCAATTATATATCTATCCCAACCACTTTGAATACACAGATACAAAATGGACATTCATAGTTATACCTGTGTTTTTTTAATCTTTAGAATTTGTAGTTGTAAACTGCTTTTTTCCTTATTCTTATGATTTGTATTCTTGCTCCTTAGTGCTTAGTCTACTTAGGGATTTGTTGATTTTGTTGCTTTTTTCAAAGTATTAGCTTTTATTTTATCTTTTTATCCATCTTTTACCTATTTTGTATTTTCCTATTTTGTGCTTTATTTTCTCCTTCTCCTTTAGTTTGAATTTACTTTCTAACTTAAATTGCATGTTAATTATCAATTATTGCAACCCTAGTTTTTAATAATTTTAAACTTTTAACATTTAAACTAGGGATATGAATAATTTGTCTATCACTATTATAGTATTCTATATTCTTCATTAGACTGTACATTACTTTTACTGGTGAATTTTATACTTTATGTTGTTGACACACCTATTTTTATACTACTTTCTTAATGTAGAATATTCTTTCATTGATATTTACATATCTTCACTTATAGTGTGTTATGAGTTATACCTAGATATCCCTCAAAAGCCTTATGTGGTCATACATGGGGCTTCTCAGAGGTGGCTCGATTTATGGTGAGTGCTGCTGGGTTCAAGGATTTGATGCCAGGATTAATTTACAGTGTGAAGCCATGACTAAAGGAATGAGTGTTAGCCCCCTACTAGTGGGTAGCCTTATAAGAAACAGAAAGAAGGCTGTTGTTGCTTGCTGTTTTCTGCCTCCTGCCCACCTGCTCTGTGATGCCTCTCTTTTTTTTTTTTTTTTTTTTTTTTTTTTTTTTGTGGAACTGGGGATTGAACTCAGACCCTTGTGCTTGCCAGGGAAGCACTTATTCCACTGAGCCATCTCCCCAGGGCTGTGATGCCTCTCTACCATGCAATCCTGCCTTGGAGGTAAGCAACTATGAACTGAAATATCTACAAACTGTGAGCTACAATCAACCTTTTTTTCCTTTAAGTTTATGTGTCAGGTATTTTGTCTCAGTACTGAGAAAAATAACTAAGGTACAATGTAAGAATTTAAACATCCAAATACCCCTCTATGTTCTGATTTAGCCATATATGACATAGCTTGACAGATTTTATTTTTTGTCAGTCAATTCAAAGTATTTTCTATTTTTTCATGTGATTTCTTGACAGACTTGTGAATTATTTGGTAATATATTGTTGAATTTCCAAGGACTTGGGGTATGATAGACATAGATGTGGATTGCTAATTTAATTCTATTGTGGTTATGTATGCAACAATGTTTTGGATTCTTTAAATCCATTTATTTTATCTTCAATGTGTGGTATGTTTTGGTAAGTATACACTGATATGAAAGGAATCTGCATTCTTTTCTAAAAATTGTATTTGGTTGTTACAGGGTCTCACTACTCAACTTGGACTCGTGGTGATCCTTCTGTTTTTAGCCTCCCTAGTGCTGGGATTACAGGTGTGAACCACTATGCCCAGACACCATCCATCTCATCGTGCCCTGGGGCAGGGCTGCCATGGCATGTGGGGCAGGGGATTGAACCCTGGTCCCTGTGCTTGCCTAGGCTTGCTTAAGCAGGTATTTTAGTCTGCTGAGCTAACTCACCAGCCTGGAATCTGCATTCTTGATGTGTTACACAGCATTTTATCAATAGCAAGTAGGTTTATATGATTGTTAAAACTATTAAATGCAGACATTTACTAATCTTTATGTGATTTTTATATCAATTGCTAAAAAATAGGTGGCACAATCTCATAGTATGATTCTAGGAATGATTATTTTTTCTTTAATTCTGAAAACTTTTGGTTCTTGTTATGGATTTGATCAAAAATGTTCCTCCAAAGGCCCACATGTTAGGAAGTGACTCAGTCATGATGGCTTTACCTTCATCAGGGAATCTGTCACTTACAAGTTTGGGATTGAAGGCTTTGTTCTTGTCCCCAGCTCTATTTTTTGCTCCTCTCTTGTCTGCCATGTGATGAACAGCTTTTTCTACTGTGCCCTTTTGCCATGCTGTTTCTGCCTTGAAGCTAACCAACCACTGACTGAATCTCCTGAAATCTGTTACTCAAATTAAATATCTTTTTAAATTTGTGGGTGTTGAATGTTGTGTTTCAATAAACCAGAAGCTTTCTAACTACAAGTCATTCTAATTCAGACCATTTAAGTTTCACCTCTATTTTTTTTCCTTGCAAAATAATTGCATTTACCAGCTTACTTTTTTAAAGGAATTCAATAATGGTTGTTAGATTGCACACTATTGTCTCCAAATTAGTTGTTCAGGTTATTATATATATATAAGCATGCAAAATTGGTCAAAAAATTTAAAAAAGAGATAAATGTAATTTAATCATTAATTACTCCTTTCAATAGACTAGCAGAAATCAGCTCTATGGTTACTCAAGCCATCTTGTGTACATACATAGATATTTATTTTTTGCTTCATTCTTTTTTCCTTTCTGTTGTCCCAGTTGTTCCTATTTTTGGAACAGTTTCTTTCCCTTTCATAGTATACATTGTACCTTTCAGATTTTATTTCCTCCG
>NW_004524757.1:1097276-1101266 GCF_000260255.1 Octodon degus | reverse complement strand
TATTGGATGGAACACTCTATAAAGGTATAGCAAGTCAATTTCTTCACAAATTTGGATTAGTTCTGTTATTTATTTGCTGATTTTCTGTCTTGGTTATTTATTGCTTTGTGACAATGGGCTATTAAATTCTCCCATTAAAAGTGTGTTACTACTAATTTGATTTTTAATGTCTGGTAAAAGTTGTCTTAAATATTTGGGTGCTCCTATATTTGATGCATATATATTTATAATTGTTATATCTTCCTCTTGTAGTTTCCCCCTAACAAGTATGTAGTGACCTTCTTTGTCTCTTTTAATCACTGATGGTTTGAAGTTCACACTGTCAACAACCAGAATAGCTTCCCCTTCTTTTTGGGGGGTTCTTGTCACATGGAATGTTGTTTTATATCCTTTGACTTTGAGTCTATGGACTTTCTTTTCTTTTGAATTCAATGTGTTTCTTGTATACAGCCTACTGTTGGATTTTGTTTCTTGTTCCATTCTGCCAGTCTACTTCTTTTGCTTGGTCAACTGAGGCCATTTACATTTATGGTTAGAACTTGTATGTACTGGCTTATTTTTGTCTTGTTATTTTCATGCTGTAGGTTCCATATTTTCCCCCCTGTTTAATCGTTTTCTCTGCTTGGTCATTCCTTTCTATGGTTCTTAAAAATTGTGGTCAGTTTTTCACTGTCTAGAATATTTTCAGTATGCTTTGTAGGGTTGGTTTGATGATCATGAATTTCATTTGTTGTTTTTTTGTCAATGAAGCAACTTATTTCTTCATTAGTTTTGATAGATAATTTTTCAGGACCATCGGTCTAGTTCAGAAGTTCTTTTTTTAAGACCTGAAATGCTTCACTCCAAACTCTTCTTGACTTGATGGTTTGTACTGAGAAATCTGCCATGGTTCTGATGGACTTTCCATTATAAGTGATCTGTTTCTTTTTTCTAGTCACATTTAATATCTATCCTTCTCCTGAGATTATGGGATTTTGATTATTATGTGCCTGGATGTAGATATATTTTGGTTGTGGCTAGCTGGAGTGCTATATACCTTACTTACCTGTATTTCAGATTTTTTTTCTGTGCTTGAGAAGTTTTCTGCTAACATTTCTGCAAATAGTCTTTTCTTTTTTGCTGACTCAGCCCGTCCTGAGGGCAGGGCTGGCATGGCATGTGCTGCAGGATTGAACTATGGTTCACTGCGGCTGCCTAGGCTTGCCTAAGCAGGCACTTTAGACTGCTGAGCTATCTTGTGCAAATAGTCTTTTTATGTCACATGTGTTGACTCCTGCTCCTTTGTTGACACCTTTAAGGCTTATATTGTTTTTCTTTGCAGAATCTTGTAGCTGTTAAAGTGTTATTTCCTGGTTCCTTGTCAATTTTTAGAGAGCTTTCATTTTTTGATTTCCAGCTGCAATGTTGTTTTTAAAGTATGAAAATCTATCTTGAGTTTTGTATAGGTGGTTTTGGTTTTGCCAGCTTTCAACAAATTCTTAATTTCCTGGATATCTCTTTTAATTTGTTTTATGCATTCTAATTATTTTCTGTATTGTTCATTGAATGTTTTCATCATTTTTCTATTGTCCTCTATTTTTGTCTAAATCGTCTTTAAATGTGTTAAGCAATTCTTTCATAGTTGTTTTTACTTCATTTTTCTACCTGAGATTATTTTTGATCTATTTCTTCTATAGTCTGAGTTGTTTCTTTACTTCAGTTGCTATCATTTCAGGTGTATGACTTTCAAGTTCTTCTATGTCCTTTTTTCCTGGACTTGTTCTGAGTGGGATTGATGTCTGAGATTGCCTTTTGCTTCTTCATTTTGATATTTTTAAGCACCTAATGTTCACCAGGGCTCAGCACCTCTCCTGCAATAGTGGGGGTTGTGGGCCACAGTTCAGCAAGTCTTCCACAATAGTTGGGGATGGGATGGGGGGTGAGTCTCAGGCCCCCAAATCTGTTTGGAGCTAAGCCTGCCTCCTGAGATCTTGGGGTTGTGGACTGCAGCTCATCAAGTCTCCTGTGAAGTTGGGGGCATTGGGTGTGGGTCACTCAGTCTTCTGAAGCTGTCAAGAACTCAACCTGACTCCTGAAATGGTGTTGTGGTGGAGGTAAGCCCCACAATGTCTGAGCTTATTATGCAATTTGCACATTTGAGTTTTATCCTAAATACTATAAATGCTATGTTGTATAGGACATCTAAGGAAAAATGATACTTTTAAGTTAGGTGGCAGTTGACCTTGTTAGTTTGAAAATAAGTTTGCTCTATGCTCTGAAGGCCGTGATTCAAATGTCAGTTTAATTCTTTAAGCCTTCCTCGTGCTTCATTGAACTGATCTTGCACATAGGTCATTTGAAGATTAGTCTCAGACATGTGTATGATTTCATACAAAGTTGGCTCCCTTATTTTCCAGAAGTTATCTATGGTTACATAGGCTCTGTGTTTTGGTTCCTTTAGCCAGAAAAATATACAAGTTACTATTAAAATTTTAATTGCTTGTGCTGTACTACTCAGCTATTTAGGCACATTCCCCCCAAAAAGCTGGAGAAAATTACAAAAGAAAACTCACATTTCTGCTTTCACTTAAAACTTTGACTCCTTTCCATACGCTACTTCATATTCTCTTCATAGACCTTTGGCAGTTTACTTTTATTATCAATTTTGTACAATATAAGTTGTTAGCAATACAAAAGCTCATTTGTGGGCTAACATTGTCATATTCAAAGCAGAGTATGTGCTTTGAAAATAATCTCTGGTGACTGTATATATATTAGTTTGAGAAGCATTGTAAAACAATTTTGGAGCTAGAGTTGTAGCGCAGTGTACAATATATGCCTAGGATGCATGAAGTCTTTAGTTTCATCCTAAGTAGCACATACACACACACAAACTTTAAGCTTGGTTTTACAATAAAACCACCTGAAGATTTTTTTCATTTATTACAGGGTCTCACTACATGGTTCAGACTTCTAGTGATCCTTCTGTCTCAGCTTCCTCAGCACTTAATTAACAGGTATGCACTCCTACACCTGGTTTCAGGGCTGGCACACACACCTGGGGTTCTGGGGCCAGCAGAGGGATCAAACTTGGGTCTTTGCACTTGTCATGCAGGCAATTAGACCACTGAGCTATCTCCCCAACCCACCTGAAGATATTTTTATCTTTTTTTTTTTTTGGTGGTACTGGGGATTGAACTCAGGACCTTATGCTTGCCAGGCAAGTGCTTATTCTACTGAGCTAACTCCCCAGCCCCTATTTTTATCTTTTAATTTTATTTTGATTCATGTATAATCTTTTCACATATTATTGGGGTACAAAGTGATGTTTCAATTCATGTATACATCAGGTAGTGATAAAATCAAGGTAAGTAGTATAACCATTAACTTAAGCTTTTATCATTTCTGTATAACAAAAAAAATTCAAAATATTTTCTTTTCTTTTTTTTCTTTTTTTTTTTGTGGTACCAGGGATTGAACTCAGGACCCTGCACTTGTCAGGCAAGCGCTTATTCTACTGAGCTATCTCCCTGGCCCATAAAATCTTTTCTTTTAGTTTTTTAAAATGTATAGTCTATGGTGATTATATTTCTTATAGTCACAGCTATAATTCACAGCTTGTAATTCCTGTCTGTGTCTTAATGCCATTGACCAGCAACCCACTAAATCCAGCATCCACAGAACACTATGAGATTGTTTTAGCATATATGTATGAATGAGATGATATAATGCTTATCTGTGTATCTTATTTTATTTAACATAATGAGGAAAATTAAAAAATTCCTAATTTTCCAGATAAATCCCAAGTCAACTGAATAAAACTTTCAACAGTTGTCATATAATTACTGATAAATTATTAATTATTCTGATGTGATTTCAACATATAATCAAATTAGAGAAAAAGAAGGGCTACAGTGACAGCCAACATTTTGGCCCTAGTCTTTCAAGGTCACTGAGGACTCAGGACATAGGAGAAACTGTACTGTAACATCATGTAACTCAGTTGTGTCC
>NW_004524757.1:1095371-1097176 GCF_000260255.1 Octodon degus | reverse complement strand
CTACTAGATTACACTCATAGTGATCTGCCTGTTTACAGCCTCCCAAGAGCTGGGATTAAAAGTGCTCACCACCACACCCAGTCTCAATTGCCATCTCCGCACACGTTAGGGGTGGGGCTGGCACAGCAGGCCCAGGGATTGAATCCTGGCCCCTGCACCTGCTTGCAGGTGCTTTAATCCACTGAACTATTTGGCAGGCCCATAGGCTTTATTTTAAATGTATTTTTCTACCCCTAAAATCTTTTCAATCTAAAAGTATGCATATATTAGACTGCTTTGCATGTCTATATGCATCTATGAAGTATATTTTATGTTGTATTTAAAAAATTTGACCTATAATATTCACACCTATTCATAAAGAATATTAAAATCTATACAACTATTTAATGTATAATATTCATATTAGAGAAATTACTATTACCATCTCCTAAATGTTTATCATTTTAATATGATAGAAAACTTAAGTTTTTCATTATGTATTTTGAAATAAAAATTTATTATGATCCTTAGTTTCCTACTGTGCTATAGACCATTAAAATGAATTATTTCCTCTAGCTGAATTATTTTATCTGTTACTCAATGAGTATCTTTGTCATCCTTCTTTCTAGCCTAGAGTGATCTCTATTCTACTGTCATCTTTTGTCTGTAATCATTTTTAACTTTCAAAAAATGACTGAGAACACAAATTATTTAAGCACTCAGAACATAAGTTGGAGGTGGGTTATTTTCTTTAATAGTTTGGGAAACCCAGTTAAACTAGACCCTCACTTCACACCACTTAAAAATAATCAACTCGAAATGAACCAAAGAGCCAAATGTGAGAGATATGAATTTATGAAGCTGGTAGGAGAAAATTTAAGAGAACCTCTTCATTACAAAGATTTTTTTTGTAGGATAGGGCTATAGAAACACAAGCACCAAAAACAAATACAGGTAAATTGTATTACATCAACCTGAAATGCCTTTTCACAATATTCTTCCCGTGTTTACCATATTTTTCCTGCCTATGCTGTAGTCAATAATTTCTATTTTCATGTCTTCAGGGTTTTTTGCAATATCATGTCTTTTAACTTCTCTGTCATTTGTTATTTCAAATATTTTACTTTTAAGCTCTAGAATTTCAATTTTACATGTTTAATGCCTTCTGTTTCTTATTTTGTTTAAGCTTTTCCATAAATACTTTTAAATTTTGTGATATCTGTTTTAATGTATTTTTCTGTTATTTTTATCATGCATCTCATATCTGGGTCTGTTTCTATTGACTCATTTTTCTTTTAGTCATGAGCACATTTTTCTGCTTCTTAGCATGTCTAAGGACTTTTTCTTATACTATAGCTATACCTTATCATTTTTATATCACTTAGTGTTTAAATTTTGCTATCTTTCTAAATACATGTTGATGTTTATGCACTTACTTTAAGCTGGTATTTAGGTTACTTGGGCCCTACTTGATCATTCAGAGGCTGATGTTTTGACTTTCTACATACATATGTTAAATCATATTAAGATTAAACTTAGGGATATTTTATAACTATTCCTGTACAATAATCTTCCTAGTGTTTCTACTAAATGCTCTGGATCTCCATCCAAATCCTTTCATTCTGCCTGATTGTGTAAGTATCCATGTGTTGTGTAAACTCTAAGGATTATTAATTATAACTTTCCAGGATTTGTAATTTATTTTAGGTTTTTTTTTTTGGTATTTAATGTAATACATGCATGGCTTCACATTCAATAAAAAGCTCAAGGAGATCTCTATGAAGAATCTTCCAGCTCTTATTTTACATAATTCTTGGCTGTAGTTA
>NW_004524757.1:1087089-1095271 GCF_000260255.1 Octodon degus | reverse complement strand
ACAAAGGATCTGCAAAGTACGGTACAGGGTTTCAGGATAAATCCTGAGGGGATTTGACTGACCTTGTCAGATACAAAAGCTACATTTCTTGCTATATAGGTCTTGCTTTATCTTGTTCTTAACCATCCAGCAGAAAAGTATAAAAATGAAGCATAAAAAGTAAAGCCATATTAATATGCTGAGCTGTAAAAGGCTCAAGTCAACAACTTCTAACATTGCCAGTCTTACAGAAAACCCACTACTATTATGGACTACTGGGCTATAATCGAATATTTTGCTGAATTCATGCACCTACAGTATTTATTTATTTATTTATTTATTTATTTATTTTTTGGCGGGACTGGGGATTGAACTCAGATCCTTGCATTTGCCAAGTCAAGCGCTTATCCTACTGAGCCATCTCCCCAGCCCCACACCTACAGTATTTAAATGACAATGGAATACCCATCTCTGACAAAACTGAACAAAAAAAGGGGATACAAATGAAGGACCATTTTGTATTTATGTATTTGACTACTTTCTCTTAATTCAATGAATAGAAAGATTTGTACTAATAGTGTTTGGACAGGATATCGTCTCTGCATCTTGTACTATGAATAGCCACTACGAAGACAATAATGTGCAATGCATTCATTATTGAAACTGTCCTACTAATCAGTTTTGAAACTCATTGTTATTTGTTTCTTAATAAAATTATTAAAAAATAAAAATTAAAAAAACATATGATCAAATTTCTTTGCATGTCAGTTATATCAACATTTTTTGTGACAAGAGAGTTCAACATTAGATTCATAAAAACTTATCTGAGAGGTAATCTGCATGGGTGAGTGGCAGTATTCATAATTTGTATATTACATTTTCTTAAATAGTGTGTCATCCTGTAGCCATGTTCATTAGAATTCCCTGTAGCTATAAAAATCTATGCTGTCAGCCTTTGCAATATTGGTGAGTAACTCCCAAGAAAGTATGTTATCATGAGATCTACAGAGAAATCATATGCATACTAGCATTTAAGTGGTCAACATGCGTTATTTTTGTGAAAATGAATTAGTTTGAGTTGTATGCTGCATTTCACAAGATATAACCTAAGTTTTTACAACACTGCACAAGATTCTTATGTTCAACAATTACTTTATAAATTTATACAGCAAATTATTAATTGTGAGTCTGATCAGGCAAGTATACCAGCTGGTTCTGAAATTATGTCAAATGCTTTGTCTATGTAAGCAGGTCTTTAGATTAAGTTGAATTATGTTCATTAATATTTCATGTTCTTTTTTGAAGATGTTTGGAAGGAATGTAATCATTGATATGTCAAATACCTTAAGTGTACATTGAGAAAATAATTTATTAATTTCAAATAGGACACTTCAAAAGAAAACTTTTACTTTATTTGTATCCCAGCATTGAGGCAAATAATTGCTTTTGTATTAAAGTGTTCATGATTCCATCCAGGAAATTTTATTTAGAAAATATTGAAAATTAAGGGGATAGAGAAAGTTAAACAGATACAGATTATGCTCTCAATGAAATGATTGTCCATCTTCCTCTCCAGTTCTTAAGCTCCAAAAAGAAATGTATATGGCATATTGAGGGTCACCAAGATATTACCTTTGCACACGTAAGTGAAGCAAAATAATATATAATTATAGAGAACAGTAGTCATTTATTAAGTCTGTGCTTTAAGAGTGTCACTTTATGAACAATGAAAATTCAAAAAGGTTAAAAATAATTTCAGAGTCAAACAGTATGAAAAGATTGAGTGAAAAGATAATATATGACATAGAATTTAAAGGAAAGGGACACTTTCTTAGCCTATCATTCAGTTCTTAAAGAAGAGACTTACTATGTTATTTTGATGTAAACATGGTGTGTGTTAGATGGTTTCCCTTTCCACTTCCTCTTGTTGATGGTCACGCTAACTCTAGAGAGGTAAGTTGTGCCATGTTCTTCCATGAGGTGAATGTGAATTTCATATAATACCTGTGATAGTCCAGTACTTCCTTGGACTGGTTGGGCAGGTCTAGATAATTCTAGAATACTAGGAAGTTCATCATTTTCAAAGAACTAATATTAGAATTATAAAGATAAGGAAATTTTTCATTGTTGTTGGCCACCTTTTTACTCTCAATTATTGGCTCAGTAGGTGCCCACAGGAAGAAGAATACTGTAGACTGACACCCTAAAACACCTACTATCACTAGTAAGTCTACTGGAAAAATATACTAAATGATTTATTTGTGATTGTTCTCCATGTTTTCTCAGAATTCCAGAGTATGACACCAATAAGAGCTTTCACTGTACACATGAGGAAACTGAGTTCATAGGAATTAGAGCATTTGTTCAACTGGGGAACTCAGCACTCAAATCTAAATCTGTCATCTCTGCTATGTTATACACAGCATGAATAGGGTTGACTGACACAACTGATCACCTCCAAAGAGTGGAAAGAATGACAAACACTAGAACATAGTAATAAGTATTTCAGTTTTGTTGGTATGCAGGAATTTAAAAGGTAGGCTGTGATACAGTGTGATGTATTTGTTATTGAGCATAAAGGCAAAAAATACAAGAAGAAAATAGAAATGTTTGGTGTGATACATAGAAGGATCTGAAGTATAATCACTGCTATTTTCAGGTATTGGGGATACATGGATTATTGATATCATTGTACAACAATTAATCACAGTGTATGTTATTTAAGAATGACATCTGATTCTTCCACTTAGCTCTCAGATTGATACATGTGATCATTCCTAATAAAAGAAATTCTATGAAATTTCTCCCACTGCAGAGGTCACAAAGAAAAGGTGATTTATATTAAGGAAAATCTGAACATAAATAGCTTCAAGAAATATTTCAAAGAATTAGAAGTTAGTTTATCTATTTAGTCAGATGATAGCGTGGAATTTCCCAGAATGTTCTAGGAAATTTTCTTCTAGAAGTGAAGCCAGTTAAATTTTATATTAAAGATGAAAAATGCTTTTCAGTGAGAGTGATCTATTGAAATATTATAATTTTAAATGTGATAAAACATGGAGGAATTAATTTGGGAACAGCATAAAAACATTTTCTACCATTGATGCAAAACAATTAGCTCATATGTAGGAACACAGAGCTTGGTGTTGAAGAGCAAGAATCATCATACAATGATTATGATCATCTTTATTCTTATGATTGGGTATGGAATAAATTGTTCTCAGTTAATCTTTTTTAAATTTGTATTTAGTTTTTAATTAATTTTATTGTGAAACAAATAGCAATGAGACAGTTTCAAAACCGATTGGTAGGACAGTTTCAATAATTAATACATTGCATATTGTCTTCATGGTGGTTATTCATAGTATAAGATGCAGATGTGATATCCTGTTAATATGTATTATCTGTTTTAAATTTCTCAAAGGAAAGATAACCAACAAGAAGAAACATCAAATACTGCTGTAGAACAGAAACCTGAATTGAACGAGTGTAGTAAAACCTCAGAGTTTTCACCTTACCACCAGGCATGGACAGACCAGGTGAGATGAACTATTGCAAAGTAGCAACATAATAGGGCTTCCTCATGTCAATTTAACATAAATGTATGGTAAGACCTGCAGCTTTATAAGAGATAAGCATTGTTATTAAGGAATAAAATGTATTTTAAATAAAAATATCACATATATTATCTTTTTATAAGAAAAATGAGTCATCATTAAAGGTTTATCTGATAAATAGAATGAATAATAATGCTACTTATGCAAAATGATTTTAATTTAAATATGGAAATTCTTGATTTCAGTAAAATTTCAAGTTATAGCCATCCTAAAAGTGGGACAAGCAAAAACATTGTGCACTTTGAGAAGAATATGAGCACAGCTAATCCTCTTTTTTCTATTGCTTCACTCATTGCATATAATGAATACAAAAATATGTCTGATTATAGGACAATGAGACTAAATTCAGAAATTTGTTATGTTGCAGAATTTGAAGTATCAAACATTTTAACTTTCAGTTTTTTAAACCATAATTCATATTACCTGAAAGGAATGTTAATATTATTTTAGGAAACACATTATGAGAGCATTGCAATTTTATATATTATACTTATGGGAATTCTGTATTTAAATCTATCACTGAAAAAAAACTGATTTGATTCATAGAAAAAGAACACATTTGTTAAAATAGTAATTGGAAAGCTTTAATGTAGGTAAGTGTTGCTGAGAGACTGAAACTCCACCACATTCTGCAAGATTTTATGAACTTCAATAACACAGAGGCCTTCAGTGAATTTAGCAAGAGTCATTTCAGTGGAGTGACTCGGCAGAAATCAGACTGGGATAGTTGAAGAATGAATAGAAAGTTGGAAGAAGCAG
Source organism: Octodon degus (assembly GCF_000260255.1). NCBI lineage: Eukaryota > Metazoa > Chordata > Mammalia > Rodentia > Octodontidae > Octodon > Octodon degus. The sequence goes on along the minus strand of NW_004524757.1, from coordinate 1,090,916 downwards.
ATATTGTAAACACATTTTGAAATGCTTTCAGTAAAGGACAACATAAAGATGCGATACTATCTAGTTATAGGAAGTCAGTGGGGGATTTTTTTCTCATTTGATTGTGATTCCTTAACTTCAATGCATCAGAGACTAAAATATGTCTCTTGGGGCGGTGAGATAACTCAGCAGTCTAAACTGCCTGCTTAGGCACCCTTAGATGAGTGCACAGGTATCATGGTTCAATCCCAGGCACCACATGCCATGCCATGCCCGCCCCGCCCCCAGGATGGGCTGAGCCCACCACAAAAATAAATGAATAAATAAATAAATAAATAAAATTTAATATGTCTCAAGCCTATATGGGAAGACGAAGGTAGGGAACAATATTGACATTGTAGAAATTTTGTTGTTCTTTAAGGGGTTGCATTGAATAGGATCCGGAGAACAGACACAAGAGTAAGTCTTGGGTAAAGAGATACACGGTGTAAAGATAATTATTAGCATGAAGAGTGGCAATAATTCCAAAGGTGCTATTTGATGACCTCTTTGGGGTGGGAGATTTCAAATTATGCTAAAGTTATAATACACTGAAAGAAAGAAATAGATTACTTAAAGGCATAAAAAGTATTATATAAGAGTTTCATTATGGGCCAGTGTTTTAAATAAGACACATGTATTTGTTTGGCAAGAATTTGTGAAGTGTCATTATCTTCAACTGATACAGAGAATCTTGATAAGTGAATAAATAATGGAGTGTAATATTGCTGTAGGGAGAGAGATGGAAGATAATGGGACAAATAAAGAATACTGTCATGAGGGTATTTTATGCAAGCACATCCTATAGACTTTATAGAGTACAATTTGAATTTAAAATTCTTGGATTAGTTTGTCATTGCCTAAAGCTTTGCAGATGTTGCTTTACAGTCTTCTTTCATTGTATAGCATAATGGGAAACTGTGGGTCCTGTAATTTTTTCTACGTATAATTTCTTAATGGTTCCTATCATGTTTTTAGATATATGTATTTATAGTGTACTTTCAATTATACTATACAACTGTGGTGATTTGGGTGGAGAAGCAACTCTTTTGAAGAGCTGTAAAGGGATTTATTAGGCAGAACTTCAAAAGTGCAAGAGCTTCCACTTTATTGACTTTGGGACCTGACCAGGGATGTGTGTGCCATATTACTGGGCTTGTAGGAGAAGGAGAGTGGTCAATTCAATAAATTTGTCTTTTTAAAGTATGTAGTTAAACTTTTACCTATATTTGCATCCTTAACCCTTTATCTCTGGCCTGTTCCCTTGTTCTGGTTTCTGAGTACCAGGAACTGAAAAGCTTTGCTTTACCATACCCTTTTTCCACAACATATCTTCTTTAGACCCAGTTAACCATAAACTGAATCCCCTGAAAACATGAGCCAAATTAAACTCCTCTAAATTGTGGTTGCCAGGTACTGTTGTCCCCTTGATGGGAGAGCTGATATAATACAACTAGTTCATGGATAAGATGGTACCATACTTTAATTTTTATTCTGATCTTTACATTATGTTTCTCATTTTGCTTCAATTTATCATATAAGCCACAGTACATATTAACCTGTTTGCTTTAGACCATTAATTATAATTTTCCACATGCGATGAAGTTTATCAAAGCAAAATCTGTTTCCTATGAAATTCACACTTCTAAGAATATAGCTCAGATTTTTTACAAATGTATGCAACCATTAAACATCACCAAATTCAAGATACAGAACATGTCCATTACAAGTTTCTGTTGTTCTTTCCAACTAAATCCCCTTTTCCCATGCTCATTCATACATCTGAACTCCAAGATTTTAGATTTTTTCCCCCAGAATATCTGTGTGACAATAGCCTTTTATTTCTGCTTTCTTTAATTTTGTGTAATGTTTGTACGTTAATCCACAATACTGCTTGTGTTGAATCTTTGTTCTTTTATTACTAACAACATTGATACATCACAATGTATTTATCTTTTCACCACTTCATAAACAGTTTTGTTCCAGGTTTTAATTAATATAAATAACTACTATAAACACTTTCTGACATGTCTTTATGTGGACATACACATTTAATTTACTTTGTGTAAATATCTAATAGTGGAATTACAAGGCTGTGTAATACGTTTAACCTTATAAAATATACCAAATCATTTTCCAAACATGTTGCACACTTTTTACAGTCCTACCAATAATATTTAAGAATTCTAGTTGCTAGGAAGTCTTATCAACACGTGGTAATGTAAGATTCTTAATCATTCAATTCTCTAGGTGGGTAGCGTTATCACATTGTAGTTTTAATGAGGTTTTCCTGGGGCTGGCTAAATAGCTCAGTGGATTAAAGTAAGTGCTTAGGCAGACGCAGTGGCTAGGGTTCGATCCCCGGGCCTACCCTGCCAGCCCCGCCCCTGGGGTGCACTGAGACAGTGATTGAGACTGGGAGTGGTGGTGTGTGCCCATAATCCCAGCATTTGGGAGGCTGTACACAGGAGGATCACTATAAGTCTGATCTATGTAATGAGACTCTGTAGACCCTATACGAAACACAAAAATAAAAGTTTTTCCCTAACAAGAAATTACTTTCCACATCATATTATGTGCTTATATGTTGCTGTTAAGTTAGTGCCATATTCAAATCTATGGTTGATTTCTACCGATTGTTCTAAAAATAGTAGCTTTATTAAAATATAATTAATGAAAAGATATTAAAGTATAAAATTTCAATGGTTTTTACCATATTCACAAAGTTATACAATTATTGCAGTAATTTCAGAAAATTTTCATCATATTAGATAAAATCTTAAAAAAAGAAGACAAAAATCATAAATTTTCATTGTTTTTGAAAAAAAATTAAAATAAAGAAAACAAAGCACATACCTATTAGCAGTTACTATATCTTCTAACCTCTTCCTTGTCTCCATCATGTATCAGACTACTTGCTTTCTAGAAAGATTTACCCTCTCTAAATATTATATGTAAATGGAATCAAATATTCAATAGCCTTTTGAAACAGACTTTTTTCACTTGGCATGATATTTTCAAGGCTTACCCATGTTGTATGAATTTGCATATCATTCTATGGCTATCTAATATTACAGCATACAAATATACCATATTTTTCTCATTTGATGATATATATGTTGAATATTTTTTGACTTTTTGGCTAGTTTGGTGAATATTTCTATGAACATTCACATAAAATCTATTTTTATAACCCTAGAAGTTAAATGTGAATATATGTGTCACATAGAACTTCTTTGTTTAATATTTTAAAGATCTTTTTTGTATACTGTTAACAAAATTTCAACCATCGCTAGAAATATTTGAGAGTGACAATTTCTACATATACTTTCCAGTACTTTTTATCTTATGTATTTTTCAAATGTTAACAATCTTGGGTGTAAAGTTGTACCTCACTGCAGTTTTGATTTGTATGTATAATGGCAAAGGATGTGGAACATTTATCATAAATTTTTAGAGTATTTTTTGAGAAATAACTAAAAATACTTTTGAGACTTTTTAATCTTTTTATTGTACAGTTGAAAAAGTTTGTTGTGCACACTGAATCCTACTTTATGAGATATTAAATATGTATTGTCAAGTATTTTCTTCAGTTAAATTATGTTTTTACTTTATTGTTTGTGCTCTATAATACACAAAGATTTTTAAGCTTAAAAAAGTTCAATTTGTTTATTGATTTTGTTATTCCATTTTTCCCATGGACAATGAGGAAAAGTTCCTATCATGTTTTTAGATATATGTATTTATAGTGTACTTTCAATTATACTATACAACTGTGGTGATTTGGGTGGAGAAGCAACTCTTTTGAA
>NW_004524757.1:1061441-1081704 GCF_000260255.1 Octodon degus | reverse complement strand
TTTTATTTTATATTTTTAAGCAGGAATTCTAGTATCACTTAATCTCTCCCATCCTCTAGAGAATAAAACCTTCTTTGTTAATGGTTTCTTTTCTTCCTGAATGCCTCTGTGTGTCTTGATTTATCCTTGAGAATAGCAACTTTTTCCAGATAGGTTCTCATGCTGAATGCTCGGTACCATTTTCCTGCGAGATACACTATATCCTTTTGTTTCCACACTCTTGCCTTTCTCAGCATTCAAATATCTTGTCTCATTCTTTAGAAGCATCAGGTCTGTATAAGCTGAATAGCTTTTGTCTGAGATTTAGGTATGGCTTTTTATATTTTAAAATCTCTTTTGTCTTTTGCTTTTATTTAGTGTAATTTCTTTAATGTTTTAGCTTTAAGTACTACAATATTTTAGTAATGCCTACATATAATTTTCTTTCTAATATCGTATATTCTTCTATAATTAATTATCAACTATTTGAACCTTTTTCAAATTTTTTTTATCATTGGAGCTACCTTTCCTCATCATAAAACTCATGCTTAAAAATTCTTGAATAATTCTTTCTGAAGTATGTATGTACTGTTTTTTTTTACTTTTATTCAATTCCTTCTTTTAATTAAAAATAATTTGCTTCAATTTCTTTGACTAATTTAATGTTATCTCTTTGATATTACTATACATACTTTAATAGAACCAACAATATTTTAGAATGTAGGGTGAAGATGATGAAATAGGGATGCCAATATTTGGTACAGGCTTGTTTTGGGGGGCAACTTCTCAAAATAAATGTGTCTTTTTGTCCTAGTGGAATGTCTTCTCTGGGTTCTTAGCATCTTAAAGTTTGGCTAGTCACAGTTAAGTCTTTGAGCTCTAGGCTATCTGTTTTGTGCTCTACTAATTTTTGCTTCCACTTCATTTCCAGCAATTCCACCTGGATATGAGCTTGGATCACAGGAAAACATGTGCTAACAATATGGTTTCTTCTTTAGCTCGTATTCTCCATTATTTTGCAATACCAATTTGAGTTTCTGCAGGCATGTTTTTGCTTCTCTAGTTGTCTTCCAATGACAGTTAAGCTTTACTGTGTTAACTTGATTGGCTTTGGGGCCCATCCAAGGGATTCACCAATCAGTACTCTTGTGGGTGTGTCTGGGTGAGTCATGGAGGCGTGACATCAGGGACAATATTTAGGCCCTGTCCCCTTGTTCTCTGGTAGTCTTGTGCTCTACTTCTCACTGGCCATGAACTAAGAAGCTTTGTTCCATTATGCTTTCCTGACATCATGTTCCAGCCTTGGAGTTTGCTGAAGAGAAAATGGAGTCAATGAAGCCATGAGCTAAGTTATACTTCTCCTTCTTTAAGTTATGAGGGTTGGATATTGTGGCCTAATGAGAAAAAAATAGACTAATACAATTTGCATAACTCTAAATCTAATAACTTAAAACTATGACTGTTATGGAGGGAGATAAGGGAGAGGAGGTAAAAGGGGTTAAAAAAGAAAAATTGAATTGAAGAAAGCAATGAAAATAGAGCTTTTGCAAATTGGAAGAGGACTAAGAGTTGGATGGAGCAGGAAGGGAAGGGAGGCACTGGGGATGAGAAAAGAATTATTGTGTGCTATGTACATGCTCCACTCCCCATAAGGAATGTAAACATTAGGTATTACAAGCATGTACTAACAACAACAACAACAAAAAAGCACAAAAATGCATTGCTGAATGGAATTCCAAAGATAATTATTATTTTGGAAAAAACCTAAATGTTTGTTGAGGAATGAAGTATGTGTTGTGCCTCTGCATATTCTTTAAGAAGTTGTTTCATATTTCATCAGTTTTGTAAGAATGTCTCAAAATTTGGGAATAATGGTTGTGACTATTTTCTTATGCCTTTATAAAATTAACTCACTACCACATGCATGCATATGCATTCCACTTTGTTTTATGCTGTTCGTAAGATTTCTAGAGGGAAGTAGAACAGTTTTTTAATCATTGATTTTTAATTTTTTTTTGTGGAACTGGGGATTGAACTCAGGCCCTTGTGCTTGCTAGGGAAGTGTTTATTCCACTGAGCTATCTCCCCAGTCCCTGATTTTTAATTTTTAACCAGTGATTTTTAAAAAATTCACTCTATTAGAATTTCTAGCATAATGTTATGTAATAGGCTATTGTTTAGCAAAACTAAATTGTCCACAATGCAAAATAAATGGAAAATATTTTATGGTCTGTTTAAACAATAACTAAAAATCTTTTATGTAAATAGTTTCCAAGAGATTAGGATTTCCATCTACAAATAAAGGATTTTGATGAAAAACATCACTCCAGAGGGCCTTTTTCAGTTAAAGGAAACTAATTAGATATATCATAATCCTTTACTACTCATTGATTCTAAGACCAACATAAGCTTAACTGGTAAAATGCCAAAACCAGAATGTTAAACCTAATTCAGATCCATTCAATAATGATTTTAACAACATTGTCAGGTAATTTCTCTGTATTTTAAAAGTTGAGAAATACTGCCATTACCAAAAGTGTTTTCAGACCATAAAGAAATCTTCACACACTGTCTCCAGCACAGTAGGGATTTGTATCTCCACAGTTTTTCTTTATATAGCCATAATGTAAGTAATGCCACCCAAACAATAGTATTGTGCTAATGACTTTCTGGAAAAAAAAACATATTCTGATTCCTGTTTTGCCAGTTTTGTGGTGTGATGACTCCCACCATAGGTAATCTGAAGCTAACAACATGATGTCACTAAACTTAGAATTGGGAACAAAAGTGCCCAAGCGTCTGCTCTAGCACATCGCTACTCAGAATGTGTCCATTGCTGTTGCCTTTATTTATTTATTTTTGTATTTTAGGGAAGGGACTACAGGGTGTTCAGGGTCTCACTATGAGATCGGACTCATAGTGATCCACCTGTTTACAGCCTCCTAAGCACTGGAATTATAGGTGCGCTCTACCACGCCCAGTCTCAATTGCCTTCTCAACACACCCCAGGGGCAGGGCCCAGGGATCGAACCCCTGACCCTTGAGCCTGCTTGTAGGCACTTTAGTCTGCTGAGCTGTTTGGCCAGCCCATATGAATAATTTTTTGTGTGTGGTACCAGGGATTGAACTGAGGACCTTGTAAGCTATCTTCCCAGCCCCCCAAAACTTTTTTTGGGGGAGGGTTGGTACCAAGGATTGAACTTTGGACCTTGTACTTGCCAGGCAGGCACTTCTGCCACTCAGCTATATACCTAACCATGAGCTATATCCCCAACCCTTATCTCTGTAATATACAACAGTTATAACATCTTAACTTTCTGTTGAATGAAACAAAGTTTTCATTTGTTTATAGTTTATATAAAATATCTAGTATATCTTATTTCAGTCTACAAAATAGGATTTCTTTTTTTTTTTTTTTTTTTGGGCTAGCTCAGGCTGCCTTAAGGGCGGGGGTTAGTAAGGCATATGGAGCTAGGGTTCCAACTGCGGTCCCCTGGTCCTCTGCACCTCACTGAATTTGCATGAGCAGTCGCTTAAACAACTGAGATAACCCACAGGCCCCCTCAGTCTTCAAAATAAATAGTTCATTTTTCCCAAAACATTGTCAGCTTTTGCTACTTTGTATCATGGTCTGACTGGGAGTTTTTTCATGGGAAAATGCGATGATTTTATACACTGTATGTTTAACTTGATCAAGGTCACAAAAGAGATACAAAGGTAAAACAAAGTGAATCACAATAATCTCAATTTTCCTGTATCAAAGTCATTGTAGTAATTTGTCTTAAAGACATATTCTGTGGCATATGATAAAGGCAATTCCCAAAGAACTGTATTTAATTTCCTAACTGGTCAAAAGTTTCTGGGTATTTTTTAAAGAGATGCAGTGCTTAGGAAGATTATGTATTATTGGATTTCACTGAGAAAAAAATTAAGGACACTAATTTTTATGCCTTCTTTGTTAGCCGAAAACTGGTCCATGAAGACCATTTTGGTATTTCTTCCATATAGTAATCACCATCAATACCAGTTGTTACACATATGAATAAAGAGACATTAAGAGAGGGTTAAATAATTTGCTCATACATACACAACTAAGAAATTGCAGATCCAGGTAAAAATCTAGTTTTATCTTTTTGGGGGTGGGGGGGCACCAGGGATCAAACTCAGAACCTTGCATTTGCCAGGCTGGCTCTGTTCTAGTTCTGTCTTGCTATGGTTTGGATCTAATACAACCCCGAAACGCTTGTGTGTTCAGAGGCAGGGCTTTCAGAAGGTAGATGGATGAGGATGCACAGCAGTCATCAGTGGATTAATCTATTGATGGGTGTGTAGCTAAATGTGTTTTTGGAAGGTGAGGCCTGGACAGGAATTAACTGGGATTGTGACCAGCAAGGGTACATTATTGTCCCAGGCACTCAATTTCAATCTCTATCTCACTATCTCTCTCTCACTATCTCTCTCTTTCTCTCACTATCTCTCTCTCACTATCTCTCTCTCTCTCCCTCTCTATCTCCCTCTCTCTCTCTATCTCCTATCTCTATCTCTATCTCTGTCCCTCATACCCTCCTTCTTCTTCTAGGTATCTTAACAGCTGTTCTCTGTCATGACCTGTCATGCCCTTTCACTATTCCTACTTTGGAGCAGAGTGATCACAGACTGAACACTTTGAAACTGTGGGCCAGATTAAACATCTCCTTCAAGTTGCAAGTGCTGGGTATTTTGCCTAAGACACAGGAAAGCTGACTAATGCACATGTTAATTGCTAACCCTGTTTCTCTTTATTGCATTGCACTTTACATGTTTCATTGTCTCTCGCATTTTCTTGAGTATGGTTTTGTTAATCTAGGAGTTTGCTAACATTCATACTCAGTTTTGAGGGAAACGGTCTGATAGCAAAAATATGCAATTAGTATTTAGAAATAAATCACTAAGAAAGTTTCATATTTTTATCTGTAAAAATTTCTCAGATATCTGCAATGGGAAATACATTTCCCATAGAGAATAGAAAAAGTTCATAGAAACAAAAAATAGCTTACAGGGCTCCAGAGGCTAGAAGAAAGGAGAAGTGAAGAGTTATTTGCTTACTATCTATTACATAGTTGTTTAGAGTAATGCAAGAATTTTGAAAATAAGTGACGTGATATTGAATAATATTGTGATTATAATTAATTCCTGGCAGTATACAGTTAACATGATGAAAGTTGAGCACTTATGTATATATTCTGCTACAATTAAAGCTTATTAAAATCAGACTGTGAGGTTTAAAAAAATCATACATGATGAACATGTCCCTGATCCTAAGGGGTGACATTCTTGGTAAATTAGCCCGAATGACTTTTTATATCCTAAGTATTCTAAGAGAATCATGAACATAGAAATCTATATATTCTGTATTTGAATAGGACTTTTCTAAGTAATGAGAAATAATATTAATTTACAATGAGAAATTTAACTATGCAGGGAATATTTGAATAACATTGCATTAACCAATATGCTCTGATTCAATTCAAAACATTCAGTTTTGAATCTTGCAGTTAGTAAGAAGTTCCCAATGTGAAAAATATTGATTCTTGGGCATAACCATTACCAAAGTAATTTAGTAGTTCTATCTTGGGATCTTATACTTAGAATTACATATGAACCTTTACAGTACTATATAGATGGTTCTCTTTTTTATAAGTATAATTTATTAGTTTTATTTATGTCAGATTTGAACATTATTTTCTCAAGGAAGACCTCATGATTCCCACAATCCAGGTTTCCTATACTATGTTATTTTATAGCCCCAAGATTCTAATAACTCTTCTTTACAGTACCTCGTTGCTTTATTCATCTTTCCTTGCAAATATCTGCTTACTTGTACAACTAGGTATTCGCTAAGGATCAGGATAATATCCCGATCACTATTAGTTCTCCTACTATCAAATTTTAATTCTTCATTATTTTCTTCATCCAGAAATATATCTTGTTTCTTTTTCCACCTTAGAGCCATCCACACCTCCTACTTTCATCTTATTTCAGTTCAATAAGGTCCTTAGAGTTCCTTCCTCATCATCGATGTAGATCACTATTTCCACATTGTCTATGTTTTCCAGTTATTGTGGTATTTATTTTGAAATCAATTTACATGTTTTTGTGTTTCTTCTAGGTGATATAAACTCAGTGTTATGAGAGTTTTGATAGTTTATTATTCATTGTATTAACACTGGTCCTAAGAGTAAATACACATTTGACACAGTAAATGTGGGTTGCTTTGCTTGCCTAGACATCATTAGGATAATTTTAGGACAAGAAAATGTGGTTGTAAATTATAAATAAAAGACAATAATGTCATATAGAAAATCAACTTGGAATATGCTTTTTCTTTATCCAACATAGTTGAATACCATTCTGTCGATATTGTTTAAGATTTTATTTTTCAGCTTAAAGTGAACTACAGCAAATGGTCAAAAGAGTTTTCCAGTGAGATAATTTACTGTGCATATCTGCTTACTGTGATGCTTTAAAAGTGAGGGAGTAGATATGTCAAAGTCCCTATGCATTTTTAAAACTCTGGGAACACTTTGATGTTACTGGAGAAATAAATGGCTCCTCTATTACCTGCCAATGGCCATTCTGGAGAGATGCCTGTACATTAACATTTTTAAATTCTTTTTGCTTTCTGTGTTCAAAACCAATATTTTTTGCTCAAAATATTGATTTTTTATTACACACCTCTTGAAAAATATTTACTCCTGACCTTGAGGTTTTCTTACTTAAAACATTCAACTATACCTCAAATAACCAAGTCATATTTTGCATTTTTTACTGTAAGTGGCAATAAAGTAAACCTACCAAAAGGAATGTGAGATGATGTAGAAATAAACTTTCAGGAAAGAGCAACAGCTGTAGTGAACTGAGCTCAACATTCATTTTCCTATCTTTGTCTTTTGAATTTGGTCTGATAAAATGTTTGTTATGAATAAATTTAAAATTGGAAAATTCTTTCAGAGAGGCTTTCTCTTTAACTATTTCATAAAATCTTGAGAAAAGGCATACATCTTGAAATTCTTTAGAGTTCAAATAATACAAATTAGTGCAAGCAATAGGAAAGGATAAGGTACATTAAAGTGTTAAAATATATGCAACATCTAAAGAAATCCTAAGGTTTATCTTGGTGAACCCTTGCATATGCACTGCGGGATAGGAACCTGTCTAAAATTCCTCTGGAATTGCACACCAGAGCCAGTCCTGAAACCCACCAAGTCTGATCCCTGCTCTAGGCCCTCCAAATAAGGAACATTATCACTGGAGTTGTTCCACTTAGAAATAATAATATATGATATAGGTCTGGGCAGACACTGAAGATTCAGTAGAATGTTTTAAGGTGATAGAATCAATAGCTGAGGTCCCAAGATCATTTCACTATTCAATATTTTTCCTTTTTATTCTGTTTTTATGATTAAAATTACCCAAAATAAGAATATATATTAATACTCATCATATATTGATTAATACTGCATGTCTATTAAAACTTTTTAAAGAATTCACATGACATAGAAGGTGGGTGGCTCCCAGTTTTGCAACCATTCATGTTTACAAATTACTTTCATGTTCATCATCTCTATGATTCCCCTCAGAACCTGTCTACAAGATAGATCACTTTATTTCTTCTTAGAGATGATGAACTTGTAATTCCTTAAATAGCTGATTTGTAAAAGTGACTTATATTGGTGATGACAGAGGCAGGATTCAAATCTCATTCCTCAAACTTGAGTGCTCTTCACTATTCCCTTGTTTAGGCAGTGCCTTCTGGTTCAGACTTTGTGATCCAGTAGGACAGGAGGAAACCTAGAAAGTTGAATTTCTAATAGGCTCTCCGGTGAGGATGACATTTCAAGTTCTTTAGGGTGGTGGTATGGTCAGTTCTAGGTCTGGCCTAAGTGTTTTAGTGGCTTTTCTGATACAATTGGAGATGACATCATATGTTACTTAATGATGGGGATACATTCTCAGAAATATCTCATTAGGTGATTTCGTCATTGTGCACACATCACAAAATGTACTTACACAAGTATTAAGCTAACGAAGGCATCACTAGATAGCATAATTTTATGGGACCACACTGTTATGTATATTACCCATCATTGACCAAAATATCATGCAGAACGTCACTGCATTGAAAAAGCAATTGGTATGTCCAATATTTTTATCAAATGTGTTCATAACTCTCTATTTTTTTATTTAGTATAGGGTCTACAGGGTCTCACTACATAGATCTGACTTGTAGTGATTCTCCTGTTTTCAGCCACCCAAGCGCTGGGATTATAGGCATGTACCATCACACCGTCTTCTTTGTTATGTTTAGCAGCTTATTGTTGACTACATTTTAGTATGCCCATATCAACATTTTAAAATAGAAATCTATATTGACGTTGTTGATATTTTTATCAGGTGCAGTGAAAGAGATGTGAATCTTACTGTATTTTTGTGGCTACACTTATTCTTCGTACTCTTGTCTCATAAATTTCTTTGTCAGAATTTTAATTTGTACACCATCATTTGTGTTATAATATCCTGTACTTTACATATGAAGTATGCTTGAAAAAAATGGTGAATGTTTAAATTTTTAAAAGCTTATTACAGTAAAAGACACATTTCCATAAGTTCAGTTCAAGATACTCTGACTTCAAAAACTTTTATCCCATTGTTCTTGCCTGTTTCTGAAGCAGTTCTAGAGTTCTTCTTTCATGAGTATCTTCAGTTGAATGTAATGAGGGTAGTGGCTGCCTCAATATACTGAACTGATACAGAAGGTTGATGTTTCATCTTCATTTTCAGAAAGAACCAGACCTCACAGTGTCAGATATGGCAAATAAGATGAATGACAGCACACTATAATTTGTATTGACTTTTTTAATTTTTCAAAGAGAGTAAAAAATAGTATTAAAATGGAAAAATTATAAGTGATACAGAATTACATTTAACAAAGTAATATGAATTTCACAGTATTGTTGTAATGCATAGTGCTGTCTTCCAACCAGTTATTTATATTATCAGATTTATGTTTGTAAAATTGGAAGAAAGAAAAAAAGAAAGAAATATATAAGAAACTAAGAAGAGAAACAGTTGAAAAAAGAGACAAAAAATTAAGCATTATCTGCTCTTTTCCATAGACCAGCCAAAATCCACAGTACAGCTGTCCAAGCACTGTAATGTTTTTATGAATTTGCATTTCCACTTAATGCCACTTGACAGCAGTATTCAGCATGGTTTTATCATACCTTCCAAAGACATTCAGGAAAGAGAACTTCCAGAACTAAATCAAAACTTGGAAAGAATGATAGGATAAGCATGTTTGAAGTGAGGGACAATAAATTGAGGGAGATTCATGGCAATGTGTCTTTAGTCTAGTAGATTTTTAAAATTAAATGTAAAGTGTGTAGTTTGATTCCATCTTAGATATTTATCTTCACCTGTGAAAGTTACATCTTGACATGCTTTTATGTAGTTTTTCAGTGTGGTTTTGAACCTAAAATCTTGAATTGTATCCTCAATTAGGAAATTGGGCCTGACAGACATTTAATTTTTAAATTCATGTTTATGGTTTAGTATAAGCATGTCCCAAATATTGTTGGGATTATACTTATATGAACAAACTTTTTTTTTGGCAGAACTGGGGATTGAACTCAGGCCCTTGAGCTTGCCAGGCACATACTTATTCTGCTGAGCCATCTCCCCGGCCCCTTTTACATTTTTTTAATATGAAAAAGCTTACTTATTCATCTGAAACTTAAATTTATTTATTTATTTATTATTTTGCGGAACTGGGGATTGAACTCAGGCCCTTGCACTTGCCAGGCAACCACTTATTCTACTGAGCTACCTCCCCAGTCCCTGAAACTTAAATTTAATTGAATGTCTATTTTATGTTTTCCATTAAATATGACAATCATAAACTAATTATGAAAGTATGGCAATAACCCATGAGTTAGTTTTATTTTGACTGCTGGATGAATATATAAAGGGCAGGCATAAAAGACTGCATTTAATTTTACTAGTAATATCAAAAGTAAAATTCAGGGTTTTAGAATAAATAAATTATGGTAAAATCATATACTTAAAACTTGTATTAAAATCTATGGTATATGTAGCATATATATGACATTAAATATACACATAATATATTTATGTTATTGTCATGTCACTCAGTAGAGTATATTTAGTGGGATAAACTGGCTGTTAATGGAGTAAACTCAATTTGTTCAATGCTTAAAAATTTAAAGATGGTTATAAATTTTAAAAAGAGGGTTTTTTTCTTCTAGGTTTTTTTTTTAGTACTGGGGACTGAACTCTGGACCCTGCGCTTGGCCAAGCAAGTGCTTAGTCTACTGAGCTATCTTCCCAGCTCTAAAAAAGAGTTCTTAAGATGTTAGTGCAACTTAGAATTCACTGAATTCATTTATATACGAGAATAAATAGATGAACTATCAATCGTCCTGCATCCTTTTGTGATGGCTTGAGTGAAGAAAACAGCATGAAAATGCACTAACACTAAAGTGGTGATTATCAGTCTTGCCTTCACACTGGAATCACTTGGAGAGCTTTAAATTATAGGCTTGCGACCCACCCTCAGAGGGCCTTTATAAAATTGGTTTGAAGGCTGTCCTGGATGTTTGGAAGTTTTGAAAGCTCCCTCAGGTGTTTCTAAGAGAAATTAAAAACCAAGTAGAGCAGTAGGAGACAAGAGGTAATATTGTTTTTGCTAACATGTACAGAACTATCATGTGATACATTGGAAGATTAATAAAGGCAATGACAACACATTAAGCACATATATGGATTTTGGGATATAGATATATAGTCCACTAAAAATGTATACAACAGGAAAAGAAAATCTTGTACAATATTTTAATACTAAATCTGGAGACATCATAGGATTAGTACAAGTTGTCTGTGGCCTCTTTGATTACAAGAGGTCCTCATAAGCTTCCAGACATTTATTTGTACATCGAACTACTGACGCGTGTATACGCTTTCTTTGGAAAACTCTGACTACAACTCACTAGGATAAATGAAAATTGTAAGCGAGAAAGCCACAGCTAAGTTTTGGCAGTACAAATGAAAACACCTGTTGCTATGATGTGTATGATGTCTTGCTATTGGTTTTCTCTTTCTTATATGTGGCTGGGCATGTCACCGGAGCAAGTCCAGTATTCTAATGACATAGAAATGACATAGAAATTTGTGGAAGCCTTCAAGTAGAGCTTCTAGTTTTTTAAGATACAGCAGTGGGAAAGGGTGGACTTATTTTACTTTTAGTCATTGTATCAACCAACATCAATTTCTTGATACAGCTAGTACATAACTGACTTGTTAGCTCAATTCTACCTGCATATTGCATCGCAATTTCCTTTTTCTCTTCCTTCTCAGGTGGACAACATTTCAGGGATTGGACAATGCACAGGAGTAGGATGAAAGGATCCCTGGATAAGGGTTCAAGTAAAGGTACTGGATTTAGTTCTTGTTCTGCCCTATATTGCTTACACAATTAAATTTTCAGGCCTTTATTGTTTCAAGATGCATAGAAAAAACCCTGCCTAATGTCCTTACACAGTTACTGTGGGGATCAAATTAGTTTAGTATATTGTGTTAGGTAAGGTAGCTGAAAATGACAGACAACTAGCAAAGAGAAAAGAAAATGGAAAATGCCTGCATTCAATAGACTCATTGAAGTGGTGGAGGTGCTGCCAGAATTACCATAGAGTAAGGAATATTTTCTCACTGCAGTAGAAGTCATTCATTTGCAGGAGTTAGGACAAGAGGTTGCAGAGGAGCCTAGAAGTTCGAGGACAGCAGGCATATTTGATGAGCTTTCCATGATTTGTAAGAATATAAACTCCTTCAGTAGGGTTACTAGATAAAGCATGCACAGTTAAATTTGAATGATGAAAATGATGGATAAAATTTTCTTTTGTGCATGTTCCAAATACTGCACAAAAAGTACTTTCACTAAAAACTATTTCTGCTTCATCTGTGCATCCTATATTTTTATTTATTGAATCTTGAGAGACTTGGACTTAACAGCCTTGCTCCTTCTCTGTTGTTGTGGTGGACAAAGCTTCCATTATTACTTTCTTGCTACATGCCTGGAGGAATTGTTGATTGGCACATGATATTTAATGCTGATAGTACTTTACAGTTCAGAAGGATTGTTCTATCTTGCATGAGGTTTATACAGAGTAACTAAGTTAGATGTTATTTCTAGTTTACAGATAACAGTGCTGGATATCAGAGGGGTTGCAATGCATTTCCATGTTGATATGGGTAGCTAATGGTAGAGAGTTACCTGTTTGAGCTCTCATGCAATATTACTTTAACTATGTTCAACATGTCTCTTAGACTGACTAGATTTCAGTGTTTTTGTTTTATCAGAAACAAATTCTCTCTTGTTTTCTGTTATCTAACACTAATCCCAGTAGGCATTTCTTCTAATACAGTTGTTTTGCTTGCATATTTCTATTGGAAATTTGGTATTGGTGGAATTGCTGTGAGTAAAGTTTATGGCATGCTGAATGTGTCATTATGGTATCTTTGGCCAAATGAATTGTTCAAGTGTAATGTTATGAAAATTTCTATTTCTAGCCAATTTAAAACTCCCATAACATATTTGCACCTCTGTTTTCGGTAGTTATTTTTATAAGAAATATACTAGTTAGCTTTCTATTACTATAATAAATACCTATGAAAATCATCTTACGAGCAAAAGGTTTAGGGGTTGTGTTAAAATTAGGGTTAATGCTAGAGCTGTGTGGCTCATAGGTGCAAGTGTTGCAAACTATGATTTATTGGCTCCGTGGCTTTGGGCCTGTAGTGAGATGGCACATCATGGTGGCATTATGTGATGGAACAAAACGACCTATCTTATGACCAGGAACCAAAGAGAGGGAGGAAAGGTTCAGCTTTGCACTTTAACCTTCAAGGACACCCCCAATGACCTAACTTTATCCAACTAGACTCCAGCTCCTGAAGGCTCTACCACCTCCTGACAGCACCACTTTGGGCTTTGAGACCTTTAAAATATGGCACTTGGGGGATATTCAAGATCCAAACCATAGCAAACAGTGTCAAATATTAATGTAAAGTAACACAATTAACATATTATCTCTTCTAAAATCTCTCTCAATTTCTATTAATGGTGATAGCATGACAATTTCTAAGTAAATTTCTTGAATGCAACACATCACACCACAAGGAGCTTAATACCCAGAGGTGTTTGGTGACAATAGGAACCTATTGACGGTATAGAGCAGTGGTCCTAGATCTCAGTGTAGACAGAACCAGAATCTCAGGGCAAGGTCCAGCCATCTGTATTTAGTGAGTTCTTCAGCTCTTTGGAAGATTCCAATGCATGGTAAAGTTTGGAAAGAATTACTGGACTAGAAGCCTGCTGTACCTCATGGAGGTAAGGAACCAATGTTGACTTTAAAAGCTGCATTAATGACATGCACATTCCTGCTCCAGTAATACTTCCATGGATGGGGCTGGAGAGATGGCTCAGTGGTCTAAAGCACCTACTTAGAACAAGTTTAGCAAAGCATCAGGGACCACGGTTCAATCCCCCAGCACCACATGCCAGCCAGCCCGCCCCCTGGTGGGCTGAGCTGGTCTCTCTCTCTCTCTCTCTCTCTCTCTCTCTCTCTCTCTCTCTCTCAAATAAATAAAAAAAAAATTTAAAAAAAAATACTTCCATGGAAAACATGTGTGGTAAGTTAACTCTTTGATGATCTATAATCCTTATGTATTAAAACTTGCTCAACAAACATAATGAAAAGGTACTTATAAAATTGAGTGAATACAATTGTCATATGTAATTATAAAGATTTATCCTTCACAAGGAGGGTGACATACATTTACCAAATTCTGTGAGCAAGGTTCTATTCTGTGACCATTTTGCACAACTGTATCACTTATTTCTTATAAACTATCCTGCCTCAGATATATTATTATGATCATTTAATAAGTGACAAAATGGGTCATGATTATTAAGAACTTTGCTCAAAGTCACACTGTTGGCCAGTGACCTTCGTGTGGAGTATAATCTGATTGTAGTTCCTTCATTTTTATGAGTGGCCCTGACTTCTCCAGGGCATAATGAGCATTTCCTTTTCTCACTACCTTGAAATGGGTTGTCATCGTCTTACAACACAGTTTTCTTGATAGGTATCTTGGAATCACGAGGTAAGTATCGCAAATACAACATGTAGGGTTTTATGCGAACACTTCAGTGTCACTCTTCTCCCATAGGGACACACTGCCCAGTTATGTTATAGCATGTAAATATATTAATAACCGTTTGATAATTTAAAAATGAGTACACTAATAACTCATATAAGGAAACAGTATATGTTAGAGTTCATATTAGGTATCAAAATGGAATGGATGGGCTGTTACTATCATATAAGCACAAAAATACTGAAGTTACTTTACATCTAAAATACATTAAAATTTAATTGCAAATAGAATGAAACCTAAATGGAAAACATCAAACATGTTTAAGATATATATGCATGTATAGATATACAAGTTGTCATAATCTTGTGGCTAAAGAGAATTTCTTTTAAAGTATTTTTAAAATAAAATATTAACTATATCAAAATTGAAAAATTTAATGTGACAAAAAGATAGCATTGAGAAGTTGTCACCACATTGCCATATTGTAGTATAAATACATATAGATTTTTGCTGTAATGGCCTTTGTGCTTTCTACACTGTTCACCGTATTTTTTCCCAAACTCTAAAAAAGTCCCCTAACTCTCAGAGAGGAAGTGAATTGCATAAGACAGCCAAGTTAAAAGATAGATGATGTATTTTTAAAATTTTCAATATGTGCAATGCAAAAAAAAAAACCCAAAATATCTGATGATGATCAAAATTGAATAAAAATTTTATAAATGATCTAGGAAAGGCTGAGGAGATAGTTTGGTGGTCTAAGCACCTGCCCGGCAAGCACAAGAATCCATGTTCTATCCCTAGTTGCTGCATGCAATGCGGGCCCCAGAACCTGGGGTGTGCCCTGCCAGCAACCAAAACCCGGTGAGGTGGCATACTCCTGGCATTCCAGCATGGGGAGCCTAAGAAAGGAAGATAACTATGAGTCTGAGTCACGTAGTAAGACCCTGTACCAAATAAATAAATAAATAAATGTTTGAGAAAATTAAAAAATAATAATCCAGGAAAAAGGAGCAATAGTACAAACAAGAAATTCACAGTAAAGAAAGTTTAATTAAAAATAAATAGGAAAATGATACGTCTGTGTAGTAATGGAGCTGCAAGTAAAACCATCAGTAAAATATATTCTCATTCTCTTAAAATAGAAAAAAAATCTGGAAAAACAAGTTTCGACTTCTGTTGAATGTGTAAATTAGGCCAAGGGTTTTGCTGAACAGAATTTGAAAATAAGTGCAAAATCTGAATATGTGCGTACACTAAAACCCACTGAGGCACTTTGGAGATGTGATTTCTAGATAAGCTCTCATGTGTCAATGCTGAGACATGTACCAGCAGCTGATCACATTAGAGACTGAAAATAACTTACATATCTATCAACAAGAAAATGGACAAAGAAACTTTGGTGGGTTTTTTGTTGTTTCTTTGCTTTTTTTTTTGTTTGTTTTTTTGGTGGAACTGGGATTGAACTCAGGCCCTTGTACTCGCCAGGGGAGCCAGGGAAGCGCTTATTCTACTGAGCTATTTCCCCGGCCCCAAATACTTTTTTTTTTTTTTTTGGTGGTACCAGGGATTGAACTCAGGACCTTGCACTTGCCAGGCAAGCACTTATTCCACTGAGCTACCTCCCCAGCCCCCTGATGTATTCTTAAGGTATGCGGTAAAGCAGTGAATTACATTTTTATGTATTAACGTGATAGATTTGCAGAATAGAATTTTGAGGAAAATAAGTAATTTGTAGAAAGATACACCAAAAAAAAAAAAAAGAAAGAAAGATACACCAGCTTAGACATCATTTTTATAATTTAAAAACCATGGGACACTAATATGTACAGTATTACAGAGTCCACCAAAAAATTCATATGCACTTCAGCAGCTGACTGTACTAAAAAACATCTGGTAGCTCAGGGCCACCACTTTGAGTACCTCTTGTAATTGTAGAGGCCAAAGGTAATTTGATAATCTCATGATGTCTCAATAAAATTAGTATTGAAATATTTATACAAGTTTTTCTTTTCCTGATGTATAATTTTTAGCAAACTCTATTACATATGTACACATGTAATTATAATATTTGTATGAATATGTGGATTCACAAGATAAACGCAATTCTGGTTTTTGGGCATGAGCTGTTGGTAAGAGAATGGGATTGAAGAGGGAATTCTAAAGACACATTTTTCAGAAAAATAGCTACTGATATTTGAAAGTATGACACACAAGTATGATACATTGTCACACTGTAGTATAAATATATACAAATTTTTGCTGTAATGGCTTTTGTGCTTTCTACATTGTTCACCATATTTTTTCCCAAACTCTAAAAAAGTCCTAACTCTCACGGAGGAAGCAAATTGCATAAAACAGCCAAGTTAAGAAACATATGATTAGGGCTGGCCAAATAGCTCAGAGGATTAAAGCGCCTGCAAGCAGGCCAGGGACTGGGTCTTACATGCCCCGGGCCTGTTATGCGGGCCTCGCCCCTGGGGCGCACTGAGATGGCAACTGAGACTGGGCGTGGTAGCGCGCCTGTAATTCCAGCTCTTGGGAAGCTGTAAACAGGAAGATCAGTACAAGTCTGATCTAGTAGTGACACCCTGATCACCCTGTAGACCCTTCCCTAAAATACACACAAAAAAAGAAAGAAAAGAAAAGAAAACCAAAAAAAGAAACATATGATTGTGTAAAGGTCCACTCAATGCACAATAGGCCACAAGGCCAATTCTGATAATTACATTAAAGAAGAGTACAGTGTTTCGAATAGGTTCAAAGGGATTTTCATGGTTTTTGTTCGTGAAACACTATTGATTATGACTTGCTGTGTTAGCAAAGGGCATTTTGTTAGAGGCAGTTGCTCTCACTAATATTGTTGTTCTATCTCTAAATTCCAAAATCCATATTGCAACACTACCCCTTGTGTATCTATAAGTTATGAACTATCCTATCGCTGACACCGCTAGCATCTACTTTAACCATCTTGACATACTATCATCACATACATCCCCTGCTCCAAAAGCATGTAATGTATTTAATTTTTGTTCCCCTTGTTTTTATATTAATAATTGCATTTCATAGTACCCTGGTTTTCCAATATCTGGAGGGATGACATTCTAGATGATCGAAGATCCTTTTACTTGAGTAATTGAAGAAGGTGTTTTACAAGAGCACTGCCTTGATTACAATAAACATTATGAAACATAAACATTATTATTATTCACAAAACCTTTTACAGTTTTGAAAAGAACAACTCATCAACATAATTTACAAACTTCTCAGAGGGAAAGCCTGGTTAGTTCAATACTAAAATTAAGTAAAGAATGGCAACAACACTTGGATGGGTTTAAGGTCCTACTTTTAAGTAGCCCTGAGACCTTGATACAGTTACTCTGCTCCTCTGGGCCTATTCATCTAGTGCACCTCAAAAAGGGTGAATAGTGAGAAATCAATTACTAGACAGTGGACCTATTCAGCTGCTAGGTACAGTTTATTTGATATAGGTATCAGCTGCATTTCTCACAGGCGAGCACCGTTTCCTCCTGGAAATATTCCTCCTTCACATTCATACTGTTTTCTTTTATTTCACTGGCCCATTTTAGTCTCCTTTGGAGTGACCAGAAGATTACTCCTTGGGTGTCTTATGTATTTTATGTCCCATCCATTCTACTTCCTGCCCCTGATGATCGCCTCAGGTATCAAGGGATCATATTTACTAACAATGGAGAAATATGTATCATCAGCCTTGGCACCTTCTCTCGAGTTTTAAACTCAATTGCTTCCTGGGTTTAAGGTGAGATGGCCCAGAGGAGGGTAGCGACTTCATGAAGGTCTCAGGGCTACTTAAAAGCAGGCCCAGCATTAATACTCATCTCACCCGACACCCTGCTACACCTTTCTTTCTAGAGCATTGCTCAAAATGAACATAACCAGATTTGTGCCCTCAGTCCCCTTTCCTCTTCCTATCGACTATGATCTGCTCTTTAATACATCTTCACCCTATGAAGGAAAGCTGAACCTTTCCACAGCCCAGGACAAATATCTTGAAGTCATTATTGATCCTTTTCCTCACACCTTGAAAATTGTGATTACCACGTCTTAATTAAAAGTTACGAAATGATAGTCTAGTATTTTAAGGTAAGATCTGTCCTAACATTATGCTCAAGTAATTTCACCTGTGCATTCCTATATATGTAAATTTAAATTTCTACCACTGATTAGTAAATCTTGTTGGATTTACTTTAAAGGTACATTAATAATATATCAGTCAGTCCAATGGCTTACATTGAAAAGCAATCACTGGGAGTAGAACACCAGGTTTAAAAATTGAGGACACCAGGGGCTAAAAAATGTATTAATATAGTAGTTTAGGAGAAGAGCCAAGAGATTACAGAAAGTATATCATCATTTTTAACACTTTGCAAAAATCAATAGGATCCCAAATGAAAACTTTAAGTAACTAAAAGAATAAATTGTAAAAAGTAATCCAATGAAACTTTTGTGAAATAAAAATGCTTTAATATTATATTGGAAAGGGCATATCACAGATTTGGGAAAAGTGACCCAGAACAATCAACACAGAAATATACTCAGTAGAACTGTTAACATTTAAAGGGGAAAAATAGAAATATGCTTGGTTATCTAGGCAATGACATCCAGTCACTTAGAGAAAAAGAAAATCAGGTCCTCATCAGAGTTTTCAAATGAAATCTATCTGAAAAGTAGAAGCATAGATAAAATATAGAATCATGGAAAAATTCAGGGAATGTGATTCCTTTGGTTTGTATCTGAGAAGTTTTCTAACAAAAGTTTTGAAATAACAAAAATGACTTAATGAGACTGAGAAAATGAATCCAGTATTTATGTGTTCACAGAACTAAAATGAAACAATGGTTTCAAATGGAGACTAAATAATATGCTAATGTAATACCCACATTCTCTCTCAATTCAAACCCAGGGAACATGAAAGGAAAATGAGAAGAACAAATAAAGCATAAAATAAGTTTGCAGTTTAGGAATGAAAGAACATTCATGTAAGAAGCTGGCATATTGGGAAGAGAGGGAGAAGAATGGATTAACAGTTAATTTCATCGTTCTACACAGTAGGGAAACCATGGGTAGTGATCATGTATAGGTGGCCATCAATTAAAATGCAAACCTTCATAAAAAATAAAAAAATCCTAAAGGGTGAGAGCAAATGAACTAGGCCATTTTGCTGAAAATTAGCTCTATAAATTATTTTGTTCATCTACATAGAACAACGCAATATGGCAGAACAGTTAGCAAATATATCAATGATATACATAAATATGAATAAACATGACTTCCTAGATGAAAAATATTTCAGGTAGGTTAACTTAGTAAATTTTAAACCATGCAATACATAACCAATGCAAATTCAGAAATAAACTTTTTTTTGAGACACTATATAGTTCAGGCTGTTCTTGGACTCACAGCAATCCTGCCTCAGCATTCCAGGTGCTGAGATTACAGGGGTGAACCACCTATTCTGGAAGAATCTTATAAAATGATAGACAAAGATAATACTAGGGAAAATCAAATTGAAATGAAACTAGAATTGCAATCTTGCTGTATTACAACATAGAATTGAAAAAAATGCTCAAAAAGGGACAGAGAAAAACACTGATATTGAAAGCTGTAATACATAGTGAAGACATAATATCTCTTAATATTGATACATCAAGTAACATGCGTGCAATAACTCGGAAGATCCAGAGAATAAAAGGAGAAAAAGATGGTAACATTTTTCGAAGAGCATAATTTAAGATTCTGTTTTTGAAAACATCAAGTAGCAAAAGCACGTAGGGTGTAAGATGAGAAACTTAGAGGACTGGCTATGTAAGTTGGTGATGGAGTGTCAGCCTAGCATGTGAAAGAAAGACCCTGGCTTTGGTGGGCTTTCTTTTATTTGTTTGTTTTATTGGTACTGAGGATTAAACTCAAGACCTTGCCAGGCAGGTGCTTATACCACTAAGCCATCTCTGCAGCCCAACCCTGGCTTTGTTATTCATCACCACAAGAAAATAAAATCCGAGGGCAAGGGAGATGGCTCAGTGGAATAAGC
>NW_004524757.1:1026957-1061341 GCF_000260255.1 Octodon degus | reverse complement strand
AAAAAAAAAAAAAAAAAAGAAAGAAAGAAAATCCAATTTTTATCATAAAGAAAAACATTTACAAATATAAATATTATATATAAGGCAGTCCAAGCCACATAATACAGAATATATTTTATTCAACTCAGGTAGTCATTATAAACAGTTGAGTAGTGCAGTAAAAGAGAAAACCTGATAGCATCAAAACAATATATATTCTATTAACATGATTATTTCACCATAGTGCAATAACATTAGAAGTTAATAATGTAATGGGAAAATAATGGAATACATGTGAAAATGTTAAAATATGTCACTAAATTAGCAATTATGACAAAATAATGCTAAGTTATAGTAAGAATTAATGATCTATTTATTTTCTTCCTCACCTTAGTAAAAGTGATTCTGCTTCTCCTATGATAAGTAAGATATTACTTGTTTATATATTTGTGTATTCTGTGAATATGTGTGTTTATAGACATATCCACAGATAACACATAACCATCAACTTCCATCAATTAATCTTTTACTGACTCTTCAAAACGAATAGTTGCTTATGTCCAAGCCATTTATCCATTGATGGTGATTATTTAATTCTTTTCATTAATGATTCCTTTCATTATGATTCATTTTACTCCTATTAGAATGATGTACTATTTTAATATATTTCCCAACATTGAATTATGTGTGCATTCCTGAAATAAATTCTATAATGTAATTGTTTAATGTACTCATGAATTCTTTATTATACGTGCATGGCCCATCTAAAATACCATAAAAATATGGAAATTTTTAAGATTTTGAGATATTTTCAATAATGTTAAATTAAAAATGGAAAGTTTTAAAATTCTGGGATATTTCCAATAATGTTGAATAAGCTGACCACTGATTATTTGATAAAATTTGTTTCTGCAAACATCTGAAACTCTTTTTTTTGCTGGGGAAGCTCTTGATACATTTTCCATTTCCTCTGTGGTAATTTTTTGTTTATGTTTGGTGCTTTTCCTGGGGCCAAATTTTAGACATTTTATTTTCTTATGAGCATTCTGACATAATCTAGTTTTTCTAATTAGTACAATGTTTTGTAAAATTATCTTTTGTGATCGTTAAAGTGCCCTTGTTTTCAATCTCCTTGTGATTATCCTCAGAGAGATGGTACGAAATACTTTGTCAGCCATTATCATGGTAATGATAAATCCACAGGTGCTGTCTGTACGCAAGCAGAAGTTCCCTTTGAAACTAACATGCACGTCTGGGTATTTACTTTTTATTGTGAACATTTTAAGCGTACATAAAAATGGAGAGTCTAATAAAATAAACCCATACATTATTCAGCTTCAACATATAGCAAGCAGTGATCAGTCTTGATTAATTTATAACCCTGTCTATTTCTCTACCTCAGAGACTTTTTGTTCTTACGGTATCAGGGGTCAAACTTGGCACCTTGCACTTGCCAGCCAGGCACTTATGCCACTGAGCTATATCCCCAGCCCTATATGGACTATCTTGAAGACTATCTTACGTATCATTTAATGTGATCAATAAATAGTTCTGTATATGCATTTATAGCAATAAGTTCTCCTTTTAAAATAAGGATATTTTTTAAAAATTGTGATAATATAACCACTAAGCAGACAACAATATCCAATACATTAATTATTGGAGCTGTCCTACTAGTCTGTTTTGAAACTGTCTCATTGCTATTTATTTCTCAATAAAATTACTTAAAAATTGTGATAATTGTAGATACATAGAAAACTAGTGCAGAGAGCTCTTATATATTTCTAAAATAACTTCTTATGTTGTTATCATTTTATGTTAGTATGGTGTACTTGTCAAAACCTGAGAAATGAACATTAGTATGTTACTATTAAGTAGAATATAGGCTTCAGTTTCTGCTAGCTTTTCATTTTTCTGTTTCAGAATCGAACCCAGGGAACATTACATTGAGCTAACAGTAGTCGTACAAAATGTAACTACAATATTATTTTATACTTAAAATATAAATATTTAATATAATTAAATGTCCAGCTAAGATACCAATTTAAAATTTTCTCACAAATGTCATATTTTTGCATTGTTTATTCAACTCAGGATTTCTTATGACTCCTTTCATGAATGAGTTTCCTTTTTATCTCTTTTCTTATTGAAATATATTTACTTTTTAAAATTTAATTGTATTTCTTTCTTTCTTTTTTTTTTGCAGAACTGGGGATTAAACTCAGGCCCTTGTGCTTGCCAGGGAAGCTCTTATTCCACTGAGCCATCTCCCCGGCCCCTTTAATTGTATTTTTTTTCTCTTGATAAATTTTATTCTTTTTTGTCATAATTTTATTGATAAACAAATAGCAATGAGACAGTTTCAAATCAAATTGGTAGGACAGTTTCAATAATTAACACACTGTATACCTTCCTCTTAGTGGTTAATTGCTGTTCAAGATGCAGACTTGATATCCTATTTACAAACACCATTAGAACAAATCCCTCTATTCATTAACAGAATGTAACTATAATCTATCCTCACCACTTTGAATACACAGATACAAAATGCACATTATCTGTATAGCCTTTTTTGTTAAGTTCCATCATTTGAAGATTATAGTTGTGTAAACTCAGCAAAATATTCTAAAAGAGTCCAGTAGCCCACAATAGTATTGGGTCTTCCGCTTCACTGGCAATGTCAGAAAATGTTGACCTGAGTCCCCTACAGCTCAACATAACACCATGGTTTTACTTCTTATACTTTGTTTTTATACTTTTCTGCTGAACGGTTAAGACCAAGGTAAAGCAGGACCTATGCAACAAGAGTTGTAGATTATGGATCTGATAAATCAGTTAAATCTCCTCAGGATTTATCCTGAGATCCTGTCCCTCAGATTGTAGATCCTTTGTCAGTGTCAGCCATGTGGATGAGTCACGGCCATTGCTTGGCCAATGTGCTCCCCATGAAAACCTGAGAGAGTGACTTCTCCCCATGTGACTCTCCTTAGGCACACTCTATGTCATCGATCACTTTCCTCTTTGGCTCCATAATCTCCTTGATCAGAAAATGTGGGACACTACTGAGGTACTTGACGTTACAGTACAAGATCTCATATGTCCTGAGTCTTAATTGACCTTGGAAGGCTAGGGCCAAAATGTTGGCTTTCCTTGCAGCCCTCCTTTTTCTCTAATTTTGTTCCTCAAACTTAGGTTGTTAACCATCCAGAAGACAAGCTTGTTGTTATTATTGAGCAACTTAATTGTATTTTAAGGGCCCTCCAGATAGTCCAGCAGATTAAAGCACCTACTCAGGCAGGTGCAGCGACCACGGTTTGATCCCTGGCATGCCATGCTGGCCCCAACCCTGGGGTGCTCAGAGAGGCCAACTGAGACCGGGCGTGGTGGCACGCACCTTTAATCCCAGTGCTTGGGAGGCTGTAAACAGGAGGATCACTACAAGTGAGATCTGTGTAGTGAGACCCTGTAGTCTTTGTACTAAATACATAAGAAAAATTTTATTTTATTTTGGAGAGTAAAAACATAAGCAGAAACAAAGAAATGGGGTAACATACTACAATACATATGTTGCAGATTTTCAAAACCAGAATATCAAATTAACAATGGTAGTTACATTACCTATTTTTGTAGTCAAATATGTTGGTCAGATTAACAGATATAGCTATGCAAGATTTAAAAAAATGAATCATTTGTCATGTAGAATTTCCCAATTGTCATTACTCGTTGTTTCTTCATGGTGACATTTAAAAGATCACTCTCTTCTACATGTTCATATTTACAGTGTCTGGTCCACAGTAAAATTAGGCACATATTTCAGAACAAAGGAAAAATGTTAAAAGTCAAAAGAAATCAAAATACATTAGATTATCTGGGATCTAGAGAAAAATATAGAGATGTTCCCCTAGGATCATCATCCTGGGATTTAGAGAGAAGAACATAGATATGAGTCCCAATCACTATATGTTAGAGGGTGTCTTTGCACCCAGGGTGGGACGGTAGCAATATTTAACTTTTGGGTGCACATCCTTGTTTGAGTAGTCAACTCTAAGCACCGTCTCAGTCTATGGCTTCCGAGAAGGCCCAGGGCTGAAAATGAAAGATTCACTATATGCTTGAGGCAAAACACATCAAGGTGAAGTGACTGTAAGTCCTCATAAAATTTTCATGGCATCTGCTACTTGAATGAGAGTGGAAGTTGAGAGGACACAAGAGAAATCTGAGCTAATACATCAAGCATAGTCCCTATTAATATACCCAGTGTGATTGAAAGAAATCTATGGTGAATATTTTATTATAGTAAAAAGATATACTCCCATCAACCCCCAAAACACTTCCCCTCTCTTCAGACATACTTATCCCATCATTCTTACCACTTTCCAAAGCAGTCATATAAGTACTCTTTCTGTAGTAGCTTTAGTTACACTGTCATGACTGCCTCTATGTCTTGAAGTGACTCAAAGCATTTACTTTTCATGATCATTTTTTTACTTTAAAGAAGATGCAGAAGTTGTATAAGGCCTAATCCAATGAATAATGTGGATAAGGACACACCACAATGTTTTCATTTGACAGAAATTACCATAATGATTGAACAACAAGGAAAATGATTATAAAATGAAGTAAATATTTAAATTTTAGAAAAAGGTATTATGCTAAAAGGCACAGTGTCATTAACCTTCCCCAGAATACTCCTTACTTCAAGCATACTGATGCTATCATTCTTGGCAATGTTTCTGTTACTGGGACATGCCTTAGAAAACACGGTAGGAACTCAATAGCACTGTCTACTAGAAAGAGTCACAATTTCCGTAGTCATTCTCATCTCTAGCCTGGATAAAACACCCTAAACCAAAAGAAATCTCAGTTATTGTCTATTATAGATAAGTCTTTTTCTTCTTTTTTCTATCTTTTCTGCTTCAGTATATTTTTTTCCAGTTACAGCTCCATCTCTTTTTAAGGTGTTCCTCTGTTTTCCTTTACCATTATGTTTCATTTTTCAGCCTTGGGGTGGTATTAGAAATTTTAACTTTATGTAAGTTAAGAGGTATACCATTCCAATTTCACCTTTTGCTTAGCAATACAACCTTAGAAAATTACTTAATCTGTACAGTATATCAATTTTTTGTAAAATGGAGCCAATGACAGAGTTGTTGTGAGGAATACATGAGATAAAAATATAAGGAATATTTAATACATACTAGCTTTTAGTAGTAGAGAAAGTGGTAATATTGTGGATACACTAAAAAAAAGTGATATGACAGGTAAATCTTATGAGCACTTTGTAATCCTCATCATAATTAGACTTTCAACAAAACATGGCAGTTTTATCTTGAAGCAGTTAGAATCTGTGTGTCTTCTCCATTTTTTTTTTCATTTTTATTCTACTTTTTAGGATTTTTTTTGTTTGCTCTTCTCTTTACACAATCATATTGGCATTTAAATGTTAAAGTTTCTTGGAACTATATGGACACCCTCTTCTCACTTTACCCTTTCCTTTACTAATCTAAGAATTTCATTCTTGAAAAGTCCCTTCATAGAGATATTTGCAGGCTAGACTCTGCACCCCCAACCTGGGTTTACTCGGCTGCTCAGTTTCAATCTCAGTTGCCACTCCCATAAAACCTTAAATTTTATTTTAATTCTCATCTTCACACTTCAAACAAGTGATCAGTATTATAGTTGTTTAATGAACCTAGAGCTTTTGGAGTATTAGTTAGGAATCATTACCATCATTGTTATTATGTTCTGTTATGGATAGCTTGGTTGAGGGTCATAGCAAGTGAGCGAAGACTTGTTAGATATTAATTGTGTTTGACTTGGAAGAACAGAGAAAGTCACTATGGATAGGAGGCTCAAAGTCAGGTTGAAATAAGGAAAACTTTCTAAGCACAATTTTGTTTTAGCCATGCAGATTGTCACTAGTTTAACTCTATGTCTACTGTGCCTATTAAAGCTTTTAAAAGGTAAACTAGAAGCAATAAGCTCAAACATCTGTAATTATCTTCAAAGAAAAAATATTAGTTTTTTGCTCCTCAAAGCCTTACAGTGTCATGGTTAAAAAGAGCAGTGATCAAAAGTGATTTCCGCAGTCCTTTGAAAATGCCTGTATGCTAATATGTGCTCCTCTCTAGGCTCCAAGGATAATTATCTTCAAATTTTACTATGACTTTGATCAAAGAGTTTTAAAAGTCAGTTATATGACCTGAATCTGATAAATTCACTGTCATGTTCAGTAGACCCATAGTGTATATTTTCTCTTTGTAGATTTTCTCAAAAGCCTAGAAAAGCTGTCATGAGACTGTGGAGTAAAACCTCATCAGCCAAGCCTTGCTCATGTCCATGATAGTTTAAGAAAACTCTAACTGTGGAGAAGGAAGTAGAGAACAAACTTTTATAATCCAAACACTAGAATATTGAAGAGGTTCATAAAACTTACATGTAGTTTTTCTTTTCATTTCTTTTGCTGCTGTTCGTTAACAAGTCCGTTTTAGCTTGTGAAGAATTTCATTTTTGTTCTTGAAAACATTTATACAGATTAAAAATAAATATAATTGTTAGTAAATTTACGATAAAAAGAGTATTTTCTAAAAATAATAAAGATAAAAATCAAACATCTCTTGTAGCATGGTGAGGTCAATCAACGTTATCAACAAGATTATCACATATGTTCCTCTTCTCCATGACTGACATGACTGAATCCTCTGTAATGCTGAAGCTGCTATCTGGAGAAATTATTTAATACTTGTGTGTGTGTGTGTGTGTTTAATGTATTTGGTACAGGGTCTCACTGAGCAGCTCAGACTTGTAGTGATCCTCCTGTTTTCAGCCTCCCCGGTGCTGGGATTACAGATGTGTGCCACCACACTGGGACTCCATCTTTGGCTCAGTGTGCCCTGGAGGTGGGGTTGGTGCGGCATGCGGACCCAGGGATGGAACCCTGGTCCCTGCGCTTGCCAAAGCAGGCGCTTAGTCTACTGAACTATCTTGCCTGCCCTTTACTACTTGTGTCCTTATAGTTGGTACAACAATAGTGCTTCTAGTATTCCTGTACTTCATTTTACAGCAGTCTCCATTTTCATACCTGTTTTAATGCAATGGTAGTTTTAATGCAAAGCTTTACAACGTGTCTTTTACATTTATTAGTGATAGCAAATGGAATCTCAACGATGCTCTTTTTATTAGTAAATGTTTAGGATAAACCACTTTCTTCATTTAGCTATTGTGAATTGCAGAGCTATAAATGTGGTTATACATGTAACACTGTAATCGGATATCTTAAATAATTTCAGAAAGATAGCTGAAGGAGAATAGCTTAGTCAAATGGAATTCAGTTTTATGAATCTTTTTACCAATTTCCATAATTACTGTACTAGTTTACATTCCCACCAGCAGTGAGGAAGGGTTCTTTCTCTCTGACATCCTCATCAGTATTAATTGGTGGTGGTGCTGGTGGTGCTGGGGTGTGTGTGCTCTTGATGGTAGCCTTTCTGCTAGAGTAAGATGTATTTGCATTTTCCAAATGAGTAAAGATTATGAATATTTCAGATATACTTAATGGGTGTTTGTACTACTTCTGAGAAGTGACTATTCAGTCACTTCATTTGAATATTTTTAGTAGGTCTTTTGTTTTAGAGGGTTAATTTTTATGTTCTTTATGAATTCTAAAAATTAGACCTCTGTCAGAAGCACAGTGGTCAAAACATTTTTTCTTATTTCCTAGGTTGGCACTCCGCTGTTGATAATTTCCTTTACCGTGCAGAAACTTTTAAAATTTGTATAATCCCATTTGTTGTTTCTTGGTATTATTTTGTGTACAATTGGCATTTTGTTCAGAAGCCTGGCTTATTACTATATCTTTAAGAATTATACCTATTTTATCTTCAATCAGATTCAGTTTTTCTTTTTTTATATCTAGGGCTTAGGTCCACTTTGATTTGACTTTAGTGCAGAGTGAGAGCTATGGGTCTAGATTTATTCTTCTGTGCATGAACAACAAATTTTCAGAGCATGATTTGCTAAAGAGGCTAATTTTTTTTAGACATCTAGAATAGCAAGGATGGGCATGGTGGTGCATGCCTATAATATCAGCATTCAGGAGGCTGAGGCAGGAGGATCACTGCAAGTTTGAGGCTAGCTTGGGCTATACAAGGGAGTTCAAGGAAAATCTGAACTATACAAGACCTTGTTGCAAAACAAAATACAGTCAAACTAATTCTGAGCAAAAAGAGAAATATAGAGAAGACATTACAATCCTGGATTTCAAGCTGTACTACACAACTACAGTAATGACAATAGCATTGTACTGGCAAAAAGTAGACATGAAGACCAATGGAATAGAAGATAAAGATCCAACCCATCCACCTTCAGTTAACTGATCTTTGACAAAAAGGTAAAATGCTGTTTTAAAATGAAATCATTTATTGACATAATTGCAGATGCACTTGCAGCTGTTAGAAATTATACAGAGAGGTCTATTATGGTGGATATCTGCATACTTCCCCACAGCTTTGTGCATCATAAGTGGGGCTTTGGGGAGGCCACTGGATCATGGGTAGCGATACTGACTGAGTCAACTGATTGGGCTAGCATTGTCCTAGGTGTGGATTATGAATTTACTGAGGATGGAAGCCCTACCATGGGTGTGAGTGGCCTGAACTACTAGGCTCGCAGCCTGCATCGAATAAACAGGGAAAGAATAAAGGCACTTCTTCCTGCCTGCTGAGCCACGACATGTTTCTCCTCTGCCATGCCCCTCTATCATGCTGCCGTCCTACTCTGACTTGGAGCCATCCAACCATGGCTTGAAACCCTCTACAAACTGCGAGCTAAAGCAAAGCTTTTCTTCTTTAATGTATGGTTGTTGGGTATTTTGTTTCAACAATAAGAAAGTAATTAAGACAGAACCCTGTGTGTTTCCTCAATTTCTTTCAGTCTTAACATTTTGCAAAAAATTATGGTATAATAAAGACAAATACGAAAATGGAATTGATAGCCTTATGGACTGGATTTGATATATCCTACAGAATCCCTGTGCTGAAGGCTTGCTTCCCAACCTGTGGTGCTACTGGGAGGAGGTAAGACCATCAGAAGGTTGGCTAGTGAGAGGAAGTTAGATGTTTGGGGAAGATGCTCGTGCAAGTGATGTTGGAACCCTACCTACTGACTCTGTCTCCCTTTGCTTCCTCACCTGGCCTTCCTGGCCTATAAATTGAGAAGATTTGCTTGCCAGCATACTACTTTTCCTTTTTTGCTTTGCCACAGGCACAAAGGAAAGAAACCAGCTGATTAAGGACTAAAGCCACTTCAACTGTGAGCCTAAATAAATCTATCATTTAATTAGATTTGCAAAGGTGATTTATTATAGTGACAGAAAGCTAATAGATATGAACCCCAGGTCTTATGCCAATTTCCTGTTTTACTTGTATTATTCTGTGTATATGTGTGTGTGTATTCATTCTCATTGGTAAAACACTAAATAGCTCTCTCCGCACGGGAATCCTCATAGTGACCTTTTATGATCATGACCACCAACCTCCCTAGTCATATACCTAACCTTAATTTCTTTTTTTAATGTATTTTTTAGGAAGGGTCTACAGGGTGTTCAGGTTCTCACTATTAGATCGGACTCGTAGTGATCCACCTGTTTACAGCCTCTCAAGTGCTGGGATTACAGGTGAGTGTCACCACGCCCAGTCTTAATTGCCTTCTCAGCCTGCCCAGGGGGTGAGGCTGGCATGGCAGGCCTAGGGATCAAACCCCCAGCCCCTGCACCTGCTTGCAGGTGCTTTAATCCACTGAGCTATTTGGCCAGCCCTTAATTCCTAATTTCTAATATTATCTATTAATCTATCTTTGTTATCTGCTATGTGTCATTTTGAGTTTGAGGTTTTACTAACTTATTATAATTGCCTAGGATATTCTTCTGTGCTGACATGGATAGAAGTAATTTATTCCTTTTTATTGGTGAGTGATATTTCATAGCAAGGATGTTTCACAGCTTGTTTAACCAGATATTAATTGAAGAACATCTCAGATGATTCCAGTTTTTGGCTATTGCAAGTGTAATAACTGTGTACAGTTTTTGGTGCATGTGAATATAATTTTCCTTTTAGTGGGATAAATGCCCAGGAATACAATTTGTGGATTTATTGTGCATTCCTGTTTACTTTTCAAACAAACTGCCTGTTATTGTTTATATCTAGATGACCTGCCACAGCCTAATACACTCATAGGTGTGACTTTGGTGAGGTAATTGGATCAATCATAGAGGTGTGATAATCCACTGATGAGTTCCTATTTAAATGTAATTTTAGAAAAAAAATCTAGGGACCAGGGAGATGGTTCAGTGGAATAAGCACTTCCCTGGCAAGTGCAAGGGTCTGAGTTCAATCCCCGAGTTCAATCTGCCAAAAAAAAAAAGGAAAATCTATTGTTATCCAGCATAGACAATGTATCTAAAAGTGGATCTGAGGGTCTGTAGGATACTAAGTGCCTGATTAGGCAAGCTCAGGGACCAGGGTTCCATGCTGGGTCCCCAACCCTGGGCATGTTGAGCCACCGAGACCGGGCGTGGTGGCACATAGCTATAATCCCAGTACTGGGGCAGCTGAAAACAGGAGGACCATATGAGTCTGAGCTGTGTAGTGAGACTCTTTACCAAATACATAGAATAACAAATAAATGAATAAATACCTGGATTTAATTTTCTTTCTTTCTTTCTTTCTTTCTTTCTTTCTTTCTTTCTTTTTTCTGTGACTTCAGGGATCAAACTCAGGACCTTGCACTTACCAAGCAAGCACTGGGTTATCTCCCCAGCATTTTTTTTTTTTTGGTACTGGTGATCGAACTTAGGATTTTATACCAGCCAGGTGCTTATGCTACTTGGATATCTCTCTGGCCTTGTTTTATGTGTTTTTTTTAAAAAAATGTTTTTGGCCTTTTGGTCAGGTTGTTATTCTGTATCTATGATAGTTAACTTTATAAGCATTTGGAAGATAAATCAATCAATGTGATGCTGGCAAAATAAAAGTGCTTGGGGGGCCAGGGAGATGGCTTAGTAGAATAAGAGCTTGCCTGGCAAGCGCAGGGGCCAGAGTTCAATCCCCAGTTCCACCAATAAAGAAAGAAAAGAAAAGAAAAAAGAAAAAACAATACATAACTATCTAAGAATTTGGTGGCTGGTGAGATGGCTCAGTGGTCTAAAGCACCTACTTAGAACAAGCTTAGCATAGCAAAGCACAGGGACTGAGGTTCAATCCCCAGCACCACATGCCAGCCAGCCCCGCCCCCTGGTGGGCTGAGCTGCCCCCCCCCCACATAAATAAAAATAAATAAAAGTGATTGGTGGAAGGGGATAAAAGGGATTGAGTCTGATTATGTACACGTTCAAATTCCATCCAATGAATGTACCTGTCATGTATGGAAATATACACTAAAAATCATAAAATAAGATTTTAAAAAATGTATTTAGTAAGGGTCAACAAAATCTCACTACACAGATGAGACTTGTAGTGATCTTCCTGTTTTCAGCCTCCCAAGCACTGGGATTGCAGGCACATGCCACTGCCCAGTCTCATTTGCTGTCTCAGTGCTCCCCGGAGTCAGGGTCAGTGCACTATGCTAGGGATTGAACAGCCCTGTCCCTGTTTTCTGCCTAAGCAGGTGCTTTAATCCACTGAGCTAGCTGGCTGGCCCGAGAAATTATAAATTAAAAAAAAATTCCCTGGTACATGCGCCAGCCCAACTCCCGGGCATGCT
Source organism: Octodon degus (assembly GCF_000260255.1). Taxonomy (NCBI): domain Eukaryota; kingdom Metazoa; phylum Chordata; class Mammalia; order Rodentia; family Octodontidae; genus Octodon; species Octodon degus. The sequence continues at coordinate 1,049,605 of NW_004524757.1, read as the reverse complement.
GAGCCAGTCACTGAGACCTGATGTGCTGGCACATGCCTGTAATCCCACTGCTAGTGAGGCTGAAACAGGAGGATCACTATGAGTCTGGGCTGCATTGTGAGACCCTGTACCAAATACATAAAAAAAAAGTTGTGGTGTGAGTCAGATGGAAAGAGGAGGGTCATAGGGGTGTGGCTTCATCCTGCCTTCCCCGCCCCTTCCTCCCAGTGCTCACCTTCCTGGTCGCCATTCCACGAAGCGCTGAGAAGCAAACCGCCTCAGCTCGCCTCGACGGAGCCGCGCGGCTGTTTTGCTCGCCTCAAAGCCAGCAAACTTGTGGACTGAAGCCTCTACGAACTGTAAGTCAAACTATATAAACCTTTTCTGCTTTGAGTTGTGGGTGTAGGATATTGTGTCTTGGCCACGAGGGACGTTACTAAGTCTGCCTAACTGATCTCAAGAGCAGATATACTATTTTATGTTCACATTAGCAATGTATAAGTGACTCAGTTTCTCCACATGATTACTAGCATTTAATCTTTTTTTGGGGGGGCTATTGGGAATTGAACTCAGGATCTCACACTTGCTAGACAGGCGCCTTGCTGCTGAACTATATCCCAGGCCCTGATCATTAGCGTTTAGTACTATCAATATTTTTAGCCATAGTGATAGGCATGTGGTGATATCCCACTGTAGTTTTAATTTGTAGTGTTCGGGCAGGGGATATAACTCAATGGCACAGTGCCTTCCCGGCAAGCGAGGTCCCGAGTTCGATTCCTAGTACAAAAAAAAATTTGCAGTGCCTGGACAACTAATAATTCTGGAAATGTTTGTTCATGCCTACTGGCCATTTTCTATCTCTTTTGGTGAAATGTCTGGTGGCATGTTTTGCACATTTTCTAATATTTTCTTTTTTTTTTAATGCAACCTGCCCGGAACAATTTTTTATTTTTTCTTCCTTAAAGGCTACAGAAAATTTGCACACAAAGCAGTTAATTCTCATAATTAAAAAAAAAAATGTTCCCCTAAAAATAGCCAAGGGTTCCGGTCAAATTCCCCACTGAATTGTATATGAGTATATGTTGTATCACGTTCTGTTCCACAGGTATGCTCTCTTTGAAGCTGCGGGTATCCTCTCTTTGAAGCTGCGGGGTAAGGATCAACTTTTTCTACAAATACTGGCTTCTCACAGACTGCCTTCTTTATTGGCAAACACTGTGTTACCTCATTAGGTGCTGTGCAGAGGGAAGGTGGAGCATGTGGTCAATTAGCAATTTTGCTCTCTTAAATATGTAACATATAGTACTCATCAGCCTTATCGTATACCCTTGTGTCATTCCTTCTGATAAGCACCCCATCAATTCTCAGGCAAAACTGCAATAGCAGAAAAAAGCTAGAAGGTATTGCTCTAATTTTCACACTGAGACTTGAAATGCCATGATCCTGAAATTCATCCTCAAAGAGGAGAACTTTTTTTAAAAAATTTAATCTGTTCTCTGGCTTTTAGTTTGTTTGTATCTGTAGGATCTGTTGTAGGTACAAGCTTTAAGAGAGTCTCCTACTGATATTCCTTTATAATCTGTTGTATAGGTCAAATCCCATTGTTTAACAACCCTTTTTTGTTTGTTTTTGTTTTTTTAAAATTTATTGAGAAACAAATATCAATGAGACAGTTCCACAACCGATTGCTGGCACATTTTCAGTAATTAATACATTGCATATTGTTGTCTTAGTGGTTATTCATTGTACAAGATGTAGACATGATATCCTGTCTCAAACACTATTGTAACAAACTTCTTTATTCATTGAATTAAGAGAATGGAGCTGTGCATCTATCCTAACTATTTTAAGTATACAGATACAAAAGGGTCGTTCATTTCTATCCCACTTTTTTCGTTAGTTTTGTCAGAGAAGGGCATTCCATTGTCATTTAAATATTGTAGGTACTTGAATTCAGCAAAATCTCCCAATAGAGCCCAGTAGTCCATAATAGTAGTGGGTTTTCCGTAAGACTGGCAATGTCCAAAGTTGTTGACTTGAGATTTTTACAGCTTAACATATTAATGTGGCTTTACTTTTAAACTTCGTTTTCATACTTTTCTGCTGGATGGTTAAGACCAAGATAAACAAGAAATGCAACTTTTGTATCTGATAAGGTTAGTCAGATTCCCTCAGGATTTAACCTGAAACCCTACACCGATACCCGATACCGGATACCCGCAGTTTGTAGATCCTTTGGGAGTGTGGGCCATGTGGATGAGTCACAACCTGCCATTCTGGTCTTCTAAATACGTGGGGTAGGCTAGGGCAGGAAGAATGAGCCTTGGAAGCCATCATGATGCTCAAAGCCAGTAGTGACATTTTCTTTTAACTTTTGAGATTCGTATGTCCTATATACAAATATTTCATTGGATGACTACTTTGCAAGTATTTTCTTTCATTGTATAGCTTGCCTTTTCATCTTATTCACATGAAATTTCAGAGACTAAAATCTGACTTAAACAAATTTTGGTGAGGGCTAATTGTTATTTATATACTTTTGTTGATTTTACTTTTGATATGAAGCCTTGCCTCAAATCCTAATTATTTCATCCCATGATATTTTTTCCTAAAGATTTTACAGTTTCACATTTAAGGTTATGATCTGCTGTGAATCAAATGGCTAAGACAGAAATCATGTTTCTGTTTTATGAATGTGCAATTGCTCCAGCACCATTCTTCCTCAGTTGAATTGCCTTTGCCACTATTTCAAGAAGCTGTAGGACATATTTGTGTGGGTCTACTTTTGTGTTCTCTTACTCTGTTCCACTGGCTTGTCGGTCTCTCCATCTATCAATACCAAATTGTCTTGATTATTATGGCTAAATATGATGTATTGATATACCAATGATATACTCTTATTCATGTGTAAATTTTTTATCTATTGTATGACTTACATTTATCTAAATTGTAGAAAAGGTGGATGTGTACAAAAAAGCTTGCTTCATTTTGATAGGAACTGCATTAAGTCTAGTAGTAAATACTCTCAACACATGAACTCTTGAGGGACAAACCACATCCATATCATATTACTCCATCACTAGCCCCCAAGATGCATGTCTTTTTCATAGAGCAAAATTAATTTATTTTCTCCCTTATAGTTGAAAATCTTAACTCTTCCTGCATTGATCAAAAGTCTGGTTCCAAATTTTTGTATGAAATCCGAGGCAACAAGGCAAACTCTTTCAACTATGAGCCACTGTAAAATAAAAAAATCAAGTTACATATTGTTGAGATTCAAGGTAAGACAGGGGTAGAATAAAGATTCCCATGTCAAAAGGGAGAAGGAAGGAAGCAGAAAGAAGTGATTAGCTCAAAGCAAGACCAAAATCCAGTAGGGCAGATGCTGAAGAGTAAAGCTTCAAAACTGGCATTCTGGGTATCCTGGAACACTAACAACCAGGTCATGAGCTCAGAGCCCTGGGCTATCTTGTGGTTCTGACTTCCTGCCACGGTATTCCACAGGCCCTGAGCTGTGGGGAAAGCAGGTCCAGGCACTGTTCATGCAAGCAGCAGAACCTGGTGGCAAGCACCTGCTGCTGGGTCTGGGGTGAGGGGCAGTTCCTCTTCAACTCCGTGCCCATGGCTTTGCTGGTGCTAGCCCCATGTTTACACCCTTGAGCTGGTTTTACACCCCACCTGGAGCTTTCCCTGCAGGGGCATTTTATTTCATGTTGCAACTTTCTGGCTTCTGCTGTAGTTCCACTCCCAAGGTTACTCCCAAGGGAAGAATTTGACCCCTGCAGCCAACTTCTTCCTGACCTTCCCGGCTTCCTTTGAGGTCCTGCCAGAAACTGCCGTGACTCTGCAGCCCTTATTTGGTAGGCTTGCAAAAGCAGCAGCATGTTGTTACTTGTTGGCCTCTGCTCTAGCTACACTCCCAGGGCTACATTAAAGCTACCTGTGGGAGTTTGGACTCTGCAGTCAACTTCTTCCTGACCTGTGGAATACCCTGGCAGGAAGTCAGAACCATAAGATAGCCCAGGGCTCAGAGCTTATGAGCTGCTTGTTCAGTGTGCCTGAGGCTCTATGAAATGCTCCTGTTTTGGAGGGTCTTTAGCATGTGGTCGGAGAGGGTCTCCCTGATTTCTGAGATTTCCTCAAAGTAGTTTTCAAGATTTCATGACAATTAACTGTTCCTACTAATATTTTTAATGAGCAAGCAGTCCAGGAGCCTTGCAGGCTTTTTCTTTGCTCTTTGCCGGACAAGTCTGCTGTTTCTTTTAGATTTTTCTCCTCTGCCTCTTTTAGTTAGTTCGGTAGGTACTTGTGCATCCTTCATTTGTCAATCCCAAAGAAGCCATGGAGGCCATTTTTTGTTAAAAAGGAAGAAAGGACTTGTTGAATGATAGTGCTGAGCACATGGAGGGAACCATTTCCCTGTGCCCAAATGATCATCTTCCTGTGCCCAGGTATGCAAGCATCTTTTCTAGTAAGGGAGAGAGAGGAAAGGGAAATACAAAGAGACAGTAGACAACTATCCTTTCCTTCAGCCCTCCTGCCCCTCTTATACTTCCTGTTTTCCCTGGCAAAGAAGCTGTGGGTCAGAGTCCTGGACTGGCCACCTGCATATTCTGGGCTCAGGTGATGAGAGGGTGTCAGTTTCTTTCTTTCTTTGTTTTTTCTTTTCTTTCTTTCTTTTTTTTTGTCAGTTTCTATTGTAGACTTGTGAGAGTTTGGAGAAGCAGGTTATTTCTAAAGCAAAGCATGTCAACTTACAAGTTTTATTTTGCCCTGCCACTCTCACTTCCAAGTGTAAATCTGAGGTCAGTAATATTTTGTTGTCTTGAAATGTCTTTCTGTTTTCTGTTTGTAGAAGTTTTACTTTGAGACAAGAGTTTACTAAATGGTCCAGGTTGCCCTTCAACTTATTATCCTCCTGCCTCAGCCTCTCAACTAACTAGGATTCCAAACATAGTCTGTTAGGTTGTTTGTTTGTTTGTTTTTTTTTTCACCAGCGAAACTTTCCATCATTTTTATTCCTAGTTTAATCTATCATACTTAATTTTGGCATCCCATAGGCTCTTAGGGTGCAGATGATGCATATAACCATACTCTCTCCAATGGTGTCATAATTCTGCCCACTTTTTAATAGACTACTTTTGCGTCAGCACTGTTGTCAAGAAGATTTGTCCTATCTCAAAGATATGAAGCTCTTCCCAAATTTACCTTGTTGGTGGTGGAATCCAGCTATATTCTTGTCAAGACTACTTAACAGAGCCACCTGTTTTTATCAAAGTTGCAAACTAGACATCATGCTTCCAGGTGTGGACAACCATGATTTTTGCTGATTTTCCATTTATTTGGTCAAAGTGGCACAGGAGATATGTGAAAATGTTGCATTAATAAGACCTTTTCGTGGCCACTGGGAGATCAACCTCAGCAAAATATTTGGTGGAATGGGATGGTAAGTGGAGGAGTCCACATAAATTCCTACACTGGCATCTGTATTTAGAAGAAGCTGAATAATTGACACAAAGATGGGTGAAAGGTGAAAGTTGATTGATAAAAATCAACTGAAATTTTATTTTTTTAAAGAGGCTTTTTTTATTTTGGCTGGGCAGAGAGCGCAGCAGCCTAAGTGCCTGTCTGGCGAGCTTAAGGACCTGGATTCAGTCCTTCGTACCACATGCCATGCCTGCCCCAGAACCCAGGTGTGCCATGCGGGCCACTGAGACTGATGTGGTGGTGGATGCCTGTAATCTCGTCACTGGGGAGGCTGTGACAGGAGGATCATTATGAGTTGGAGCTGTGGAGCGAGACTCTGTATCAAATAAATAAAAAATAAAATAAAAAAATAAAAAGGAGCATTTTAGGTTTTTTTTTTCTTTTTTGGTACCAGAACTCAAACTCAGGGCTTCCTGCTTGCTAGACAGTGCCAGGCACTTTGCTGCTGAGCTAAATTTCTGGCCCCCGCTAAAATGTAGATCTCTGGAGTTCTGGAAAGAATTAGGACTGTCATTCATCAGCAAAACTAATTGAGAATAATGTCTATAGCATATTGCTTTATAGGCAACATGTTTGAAACACAGTTTTAATTATTATTTTATTTTTTGTATTTTAGTAGGAGGGTCTACAGGGTCTCATTACATAGATCCAACTCATAGTGATCTTCCTGTTTTCAGCCTCCCAAGTGCATGGATTACAGGCACACACCACCACACCCAGTCTCAGTCGCCATCTCAGCATGCTCCAGGGGTGGGACCAGCACAGCAGGCCGGGGATCGAACCCCAGCCACTGCGTCTGCCTGAGCAGGTGCTTTAGTCCACTGAGCTATTTGGCTGGCCCTAATTATTTTTTCATTTGGTACTGGGTCTCGCTATGCAGCTCATATTGATCATCCTGTCTCAGCCTCTCCAGTGCTGGGATTGCGGGTGTGTGCTACCATGCCTGGTTTTGGGGCCAGCATGGCATGCGGTAATGGGGATCAAACTCAGGACCTTGGGCTTGCCAGGCAGGCTGTTAGACTGCTGGGCTATCTCCCCAACCCCCTCACAGTTTTATCTTTATAAGAAAACTTTCTTCTGAGAGACAACAAATCAAACAACAAAAATCTATTAAGGAAATAAAAAAAAATATCATATGCACATCCAGTTTAAAAGATCTTCTGAAAGTAGAAATTGAATATTCATAAGATTGTTCATAATTCCTCATCAATTACAAGTAATACATCGTAATTTCCTGCATAATTCCAAGGAATGAGATTACCATCCCCAGTTTTCAAGTAGTAATTTATTTTAGCTGCCATCCACTCTTTTCTAGTGTGCTAAGGTTTGATTGGTGTTGATTCGAAGCCATTTGTTAAATTTAATGCAAATTTGTTTCTTAACTACATTTGGACTTTCTGCCACAAAAAGCACGTGCAAATGTGTTGCTCCTAACTCCGTTTCTTCAAGTGTCATCAGCAATTCAATAGTCACTAAGATTCTTGTGACTGCTCTCAGTGGCCTAAGAGTACACAGTGATACAGTAACAGGCGCATGAGCCATGCCCAGCATCGGTGAGGGTGAGTTGCTTCTCATTTCATCAAATCAACAAATATTTAGTGAGTGTTTGCATGTGTGGTGTACTGGAACAGCATGGAATATATTTTTCTTCAATTTTCTAATACTGTCCTCCCATTTGGACAGTGTTTACATTTGATTGAAGGAAACTTGGCAGGAAAAATAAGATTTTATATAAAGCCCTGAGTTAATTTGTATGTATCTACAATACTGTTCTTCATGATGTACCTCAGAAAGTCACCAGATATGTGCTATAAATATGTATCTAGAGATAATTCATATTGCTATTACAGGTCTGCATAAAATCATAAATGTCTGGATTTTGCAGCACATTATTTGCCGAGTTTTAAATATTAATGATTTCATTTTCAATAATGAAACAAGATAGCATGAAATAATTTTATGGTATTGTGGAGCTAAGAAAGAAAGTCTCATAGAGTTTTGTGTCTAAGTGGAGGGATAGACTGGGTTACATGTGTTCCAGGATGTTCTTGACGAAAACTAAGCATTCAGTAATATTTCATGAGAAAATGAATACATGGTAATTGGTAAGTTTTGTGATCAGCTTTAAGAAATCATTTCAGACACATCTTAAGAATTTATCAACATAATCCTGACCTAATCTAATTAGGCATAGAATTGTGAAATCAGTATGCTGACAGCATTGCTAACAAAACTTGTCCCTAGGTGTGGGCAAGACCAAGGAAAGAACATACTACCTACAATCCTAGTGTCAGGGACAGTAGGTGTGAAGTCCAGAACATGTTGCTGTAGCCTAGTTCTACTCCAGAGAACAACTGTCAGAAGTTGTGAAACAGGCATGACAGAATCCTTGCCATCTTATGGTATGGCAGGGAACATGTATAAACAAACCCAAAAGGCAAAGATTTCAAGAAACTTTATGTTGTATGCAATTTGTATATAGGTCTGCTGTATTACCCATGTGTTGCGCATTGTAGACACTCTAAGAATAAAGAAGTCAGCAGAGTTTGTGAGTGCAAGTAGGTGTTACGAAGGCTCAGGACATGAATCTTGGAGTTCCCAGAAGAAAAACACAGCGATGTCTTGAATAACTAAATGCAGAAATGAGTTCATAGAAAGTATATTGAAGGAGTAATGGTGTGGAAAGGAGCTTTCGGACAGAGGCGGCAGCTTCAGACAGGTTCAGGATCACCACGTTTATTGATTGCATTTAAGGAAAGAATTAGTAGCTTTAAATTACAAAGGAGCATATAGTATCAGATTTTATTAACAGGTGATGATTTGTGCAGATATCTACAAATCATTTTTCATGTCTATTTGCACTCTAAGTACTTATTGGGTTGGTCTCATTATGATAGTTAATACTGAGTGTACACTTGGTTGGCTTGAAATCAGCCTAGGGAGTAGTAAGGCACCCTTCCTCATGTATCTAGGTGAGCCATGGAGGGGCGATCTTGGGAGCTGTATTTATTCTCTGGCTCTTTCCTCTCTGGTGCTCTTCCCCTGTGCTCTGCTTCCTGGTCTGCATGAACTCAGCAGTTTTGTTCTGCCATGATCTTCTTTTATGATGTTCCTACTTTGGCACCATCTAATTGTGGACTAAAGCCTCTATAATCATAAGCCAAACTTAACAATTTCATCCTTTAAGTTGTTGGTGTCAGGTACTTTGTTCTAGTATTTGGAAAAGCTGACTAATACGCATATGGTATACTTCGTTAATTGTAACTTTACATGTGTCTTTATGATAAAAGGGCCTTTCCTGTGGTTTACATAGTTCCAGAAGTTCAGGAAAATAGAAATATGAGTCCATGTTGAAAATTAGTTGGGAAAAATTCATGGCAATGTGACCAAAGGAGATACTCACATTTTTCTCTATCTCATCTTAAGCTAAATAGAATTTTTTTTTTTTAGAAATTCTGTGATTATACAGAAACTATTTGCTGGTTTTTCATTTTATTTCACAATAACCATAAAATATCTGGGAAAATATACTATACTGGTCAAAATAATGAATTTTGACCAGGGGACCAGGATTTAAGTCTTTTCTCTATTACTTTCTTAATATATAATGTTGAGTTAATGTACTTAATTTCCATGAGATTTAGTTCACAATTTCAAAAATGTCATTAGTAATAGTATCGATAAGGTTATTTGACCTTTGATTTTCTGTGTCTTGTGAATTGTTGGGAATATGCCTTTTGAAACAAGTAATTGTGCATTCACCCTGCTTCCTTGAAAGAGAGCAGGAATGTGAAAGCCTGAGAGAATGTTTTCTCTCCATGTGACTCTCCTTAGGCACACTCTACATCATCGATCACTTTCCTCTTTGGCTCCATAATCTCCTTGATCAGAAAATTTGGGACACTACCAAGTTCCATGACGTTACAGTACAAGTTCTCATATGTCCTGAGTCTCAGTTGACCTTGGAAGGCTAGGGCCAAAATATTGGCTTTCCTTGCGGCCCTTCTTTTTCTCTAATTTTGGTCTGCAAACTTAGGTTGTTAACCCTCCAGAAGAGAAGTTTATTGTTATTACCATACAACCTAGGCTGTTAAGCTTAGCCTCACTATCTGTCTGAATATCAAACATCTTAGGCATAACATGGAACAGGTATTTTTCCTCAAGTATTGATATGTTGAACTTTAACTCCCTACAGAATATGATGAAAAAACATTTAAAAATTAGAATATATTTTAAAAATAGGCATAAAGAATTATATAATTCTTATGTTTACATGTAAGTCCAAAAATCTAACCATATACAACCTTGAAGCAGGTCTATGAAACTTTATATAGCTCATTAAATAAAATTTAACTGATGTCATGATAACTTTCAAATAAAATAATAAAAATGTCCTGTATACACTAGGTCGTATCTTGAAATAGAACTATCCAGATAGTGTCAAATGTGTTATAATTTAGGAATTTGCTACTATTTTATTCAGCTGATGAAATGACACTTTCAGTAATATTTGACTGTATAATTGATTAAACTTATTTACATGCCTCTTTATTCTCATACTTAAAATACTATATAGTATTAGATATTACTTATAATAAATGGCATTAGTGTATATTCAGAACAAAAGACAAGAATGAGGAGTTTCACATTTTATATTTACCTTTAGCCACTGGATCAAAGTACAATATTAAGGATATTTTTGTCATGTGCATATACTACTACTTCTAAGAGAAAATTTGACCTGGTGGCTAAAGGTAAACGTAAAACATGAAGTTACTTATGTTTATGCCACAATTATATTTTCTGCAACATGATTAACATCACCTAAATCTTAAATTTGAGTGCTTATGTAACATACTAACATTTTTTGCCACATTCATATTTTCACTGCATTATTCATTTCTTATACCAAGTCATTTTTGTGTTTTGCTTCTTAACAAATAATATCCGTGAAAACAAAAGTTTTTTTTTTTTTGGTCTTTTTGAGGCCAGCTCTTGCTATGTAGTTCAGTCTGGCCTTAAGTTCACTTTGTAGCCCAGCCTGTTCCTGAACTCACCTCTGCCTGCTGGGTGCTGGGATAGAACCACCCCCAGTGAAACCAAAAGTCTTTTTTTTTTTCTCTTTTGTATATTTGGTAGAGGGTCTCACTACACAGATCAGACACATGGAGATCCTCCAGTTTTCAGCCTCCTCAGAGCTGGGCATATAGGCATGTGCCACCTTGCCCAGACTCTGTCACTGGCTCAACATGCCCCAAGAGTGGGGCTATCTCTATAGGTGGGACCCAGATCGAATCCTGGTTGCTGTGCTTGCCAAAGCAGATGCTTTGTCCACTGAGCTATCTTGGCATCCCCCAAAAGTCTTAATAATTAATTTTCTAAATCACATTCAAATGAAACATTACAATCACATTATACAGTGTTTGTTAAGGGGTAAATTGAACTAATTTCATGCACCCTCAGTCATAAGCTAATTACCCTTTTGTAAAATAGGTAATGAAATAATTTCCATACACCCCGTATATAGCCTCTCATTCATGCATGTGTACACACTGATACACCATAGCATATGGGTGTAATACACCATCCCTTGACAATTTTTCTTTGATACTTTAGTTTGGGTTTTATGTAGGAGTACAGAATTAAGGTAACCACCTTGGATTTGAAACCATGAAAATATAATGAAATGATATTGATGTTAAAAGACTTGATTTATAAAAAAGTTTGTTTTTTTTAAACAGCATTTAGCAAATGAAATTTAACACCCCTTTTGCAATTGCAATCACTAATTTGCAATTTGCTAAAGAATTAGTGCTTTTGCCAGCAGGTGTTAATTTGTGTCTAAAATGAAAATTCATGAGATTCTTGTGCTAAGTACAATGTCTTTAATTTCTATCTCTGAAATCTTTTCATAAAATGAGTTTTCATAAAATGTATGGCATTCACCAGTTTGTGGGAATAAATTCCTGCTTAGAACAGTTCTCACCTGGAGTTCATAAGTTTTACTTTATTGGGGAGTCATTATAATAGTTGTGTAAAAGAGACACACCAGTCTTTAGGGATGCATCAAACTTGACCTCTCCTTTAAATTGAAGGTTTCAGGTATGAGACTCTGAAAGGCAAGTATTGCACATTTGCTTTTCATTATTTTCTTTTTTGCAGGGGGTGGGGATCAGGAATTGAACTCAGGACTTTATTCTTACCACACAAGTGCTGTGCTGCTGAGCTAAATCCTCATCCCCTATATTTTCTTTTATATATGGAAAATAAAAGAAAATAATTGATGATCTGAAAGTGGAAGAACTAAAAGGAAAGGGGAAGGAGATGGGCAATAGGTGAGAGTAACAGGAGAGTAAATTTGAAGAAAGCATGATTTGGGCATATATGGAAAAGTTATGGGAAAACCTATTAACCTGTATAATTAATATAAGGTAAGCATTGTAAGTGTTACCAGGCTAGGCACTGATAATCCTTGAATCCAATAATCTTGAACTGGTCAGGGACTGTAAATACCTCTTAGCTTCAACAGTAGCTATAATGTTTTGTTTTTATTCTTTATGTTTTAATTTTTTGTACCAGGGATCAAACTCAGGACCTTGCACTTGCCAGGCAGGCACTTAAACCACTGTGCTATTTCCCTGGCATAACAGCAGCTATAATGTTCTTTGGCCATTGATTCCATCATTCAATGATTGTTGAATGGAAGAACTGGACTGGAATTTTATTTAGTATACAATGTAGTAGAATATGCACAGTATTTTGATGTAACAGTTCTCCAGTCATGAGCACACACACACACGCACACACACACACACACACAAATGTATAGGACAAAATAAAATTCTATTGGGTTAGCCTTAAAAAGATATTTTTGTTCGCAATACTGTAAATTATAAATGTATAAAATGATTGACAGTCTTTTGTGAAATTTGGGTTTTCTACTTGAAATATGTTGACATTCTTGTTCATTTATATTATCTCCCTCTTTTCTCTATTTATGCCTTTCAAAGCATTCTCAGATAAGGCGGTTAGAGTTAATTCAACGATGATATGCCAGCTTTTCCAAGAGATAAAGGAATCTTATGTGTTTATTTTCATGAGTTGAGACCTGAAATTACTCATTAATGAAACTGTGGATCTTGATAATATTTAGTGTATAAGAAAGCCCATTTTTAAATTTTGGGGAGGGGCCGGGGAGATGGCTCAGTAGAATAAGCACTTCCCTAGCAAGTGCAAGGGCCTGAGTTCAATCCCCGGTTCCGCAAAATGAAAAAAAAAAAAATTGGGGGACTATAAATGGTGTCAATGAAAAATATGGTGAATGCTTAAATTTTTAAAAAATTATTACAGTAAAAGACACATTGCCATTAGTTCCCCCTTAAAATACCCTCCTATTTTAAATACCCTCATTCCACCGTTCTTGTCACTATCTAAAGCAGTTCTGAAAGTCCTCTTTATGGAATGTCTTTAGGTGCCCTGTTGTGGCTGTCTCATTGGCCCAAGTCAAATGAAAATATTTACCTTTCATGATCATTTTTACTTTGGGAGAGTACCAGGGTTCACACGGTGCCAGGTCCAGTGAATAAGGTGAATGAGGACACAACTGCCATCTTGTTCTGAACCTGAACATTTATAATATTCTAACTGGTAGGGTTTCCCCTCTTAAAAGCCACACTGTAAGAACATGTATATCATGACACAAATTCCAAAACCAAATATCAGGAAATGCAAGCCATTATTCAGATGATCTTTATTCTGTCCCATCTTCTGTCTGTCCCTTCTCTTTCAGAGAATTTCTTTAAATAATATATCAAGACTGCATCTGTCCTATAATCATAGTTACTGATTGCAAAATTTTATATCTCATTTCATACACATCTGAATAAGAAGTTTTTACAACATATTCCCAAGTTAATAAGAAAATACAGCTCAGTATGCTTTAAAGACCAATTGTATTTTTACATGTATTTAGTTTTTTTCAATAGCCTGCACTATTTGTACCTCTAATTCTATCCTCTATGTTCATTTCTGTTGTTGATTGTCTAAGTATTTGATTTTGGGAGGACGTTATGCAAAGTGTTGTTTCCCCAAGTTCTATCTTAGGTGTATTTGTTGTTTATGTATAGAAATACTGTTGATTTTTGAGTGTTGAATTTGTATCCTGTTTTGCTACTGAACTTAGTTATTAAAACTACAAGACTCAGGCCGGCCAGAGAGCTCAGTGGAATAAAGCACCTGCTTAGGCAGACACAGGGTCTGGGGTTCAATCCCCAGCATGCCATGCTGGCCCTGCCCCTGACGCACACTGAGAGTGATTGAGACTGGGCATGGTGGTATATGCCTGAAATCCCAGCACTTGGGAGGCTGCAAATAGAAGAATCACTACAAGTCTGATCTGTGTAATGAGACCCTGTAGACCCTGTACTAAATACATAAAAAAAAACTACAAGACTCTTGGTGGAGTTTTTGTGGTCTTCTATGTAGAGTATCATGTCATCCGCAAATAATGATAATTTTACTTCTTCGATTCCAGTCATTATTCCTTTTATTTCCCTCTCTTGTCTAATTGTTGTGGCTAATGTTTCCAGAAATATATTAAATAGGACGGTGATAGGGAACATCCTTGTCTTCTTCATGATTTTAAATTGTTGTCTTTTAAGTTTTGTCCATTTAGTACGATGTTGGCTGTTGGTTTGCCGTAGATGGCTTTTATCAGGTTGAGGTAAAGATAATCTATTCCAATTTTTCTGTAGGGTTTTTATCATGAATGCGGGTTGAATTTTGTCAAAAACTTTTCCTGTATTTATTGAGATAATCATGTGATTTTTGTCTTTGGCTCTGTGGATGTGGTGTATTACATTTAAGGATTTGCCTATATTGAACCATCCCTGAATTCCTGGGATGAATCCTTCTTGGTCATGATGTATAGTCTTCTTGATGATTTGCTGTATTCTGTTTGCTAGTATTTTCTTGTGAAGTTTTGCATGTATGTTCATTAGGGAGATTGGCTTGTAGTTCTGTTTTTTGTGTGCATCTTTCTCTGGTTCTGGGAGCAGAGTAATTGCTGCCTCCAGGAATGAGTTTGGGAGAATTGTTTTCCTTTCGATATTATTGAACAGTTTGAGAAGAGTTGACATTAAATCTCTAAATTTCATGAAGAATTCAGCTTTGAATTCATTGGGACCTGGCCTTTTATTCGTCAGTAGGTTTTAGATTACATTTTGAATTTCATTACTCATATTTGGTTATTCAGAATTTTCATATCTTCTTGCTTCAGGTTTGGTAGTTCATATGTATCTGGGAACCCATCCATTTCTTCTGTGTTTTCCATCCTGTGAGAGTAAAGATTTTGGAAGTAGGTGTTGATGATCTTCGAAATTTTTATAGGCTCTGTAGTGAATTCACTCATTCTCTTGGGTAAATAACTAGTGACCAAGCCGCTGGGTCATAGGGGAAGTTATTATCTAACCTTACAAGAAACTATCAAATAATAATATAATATAATTTTACCTCATCCATGAAGTCCTAGCAGTAATACACAGAAGTTCTAGTTGTTTATGTCCCTGCCAACACTTGCTGGTTTTGAGTTTTACTAATTATTTGTGGCATTGTAATTCTTACGTAGTGGTATCTAATTATGATTGTCATATTGTATTTTTCCATGAAGGCATAGTATGCCCATCTTTTTGTGTAATTATAGACTGTGAGGGAGAAATGATGGTATATCACTATCAGGATGTTTACCTGATATTGTATTTATAGGGGCACTGTGTGTATTCTTAACCTACTAACATATTGTATCTTAATGTTTTTGTTGACTGCCTGTCTCTTTAATTAAACATTGTACACTTGTTTATTGATATTTTAGGTATAGTCCTGTAATGTTCTTCTTAAGAAACATTTCCCCAGGGTGACAATGATATCTATTGTTTTCTTTTAGAGGTTTTGTGGATTAACTCTAATTTGAGGTACAAAACTAATGTTTCACAGCTTTCTGTTTATGGTGTGAAGTAGCGTCAAGGTTTATATTAAACTTGTCGATTTCCTGATATTACACATTTTCTTTTTAAAAAGAATTTTTGGTTCTCAGCACCAAAACCAAAAAATAAACCTCTCGTAAGAATTTTTGCACTGGGCATGGTGGCATATGTCTGTAATCCCAGCACTCCAGAGGCTGAGGCAGGAGGATTTTTGTGAGTTCAAGACTACCCTAGGGTACAAAGTATGGTCAAGGCCAGGCTGAACTGCAAACCAAGACCCTGTCTAAAAGAGACATTTTTTTAACCAATAGATTACTTTGTTGCCTTTGCTGTAATTAATTTTTCAATTAATATATCTGTATATTTCTGTTAGACACTTTAGCTGTTCTATAAATTTTTAATAATGTGATACATGCTAATATGAAAGTTATATTTTCTAGGAATATTTTGATCATACCTTGTGTACAAATAGATTTCTACTTAAATTTTATAATCAACTGATAAATTTTTCCCTGAAAAACAGGGAAATTTGTCTCTCATTGCTTTGATCTTATAGAAAAAAAATTGGGAAATAATAATGTCTATGAAATGTTGAGCCTTTTGATCTTGGTTCATGATGTACTTCTTGACTTTGTAAAATAAACCTTATTTTGGAAAAATAGTTTAGATTTACAGTACAGAGGCCCATATATTCCTCTTCTAGCTTCATTTTCCCTTTAATGTTATTATCTTACATTACTGTGATATATTACTAAAAATAAGCAATCCATATTAATACATGGAGTGCTATTAAGTCCTTTTTCTCTTTAAGGATCCATTCCAGCATATCTCCTCACTCTTTCAAACTCTGAAACTTTCTCAGTTTTTCTTTATTTTTTTCATTATTGTCATAGTTTTAGGCATATTAAAAGTTATCCTTTTTACTGTACTGAAATTTTGAATAGTATAATGATTTCTGCTATCAAAATTAAGACTAGGAGCTAGATATGGTAGTGTAGGCCTATAATCCCAGCACTCAGGAGGCTGAGGTAGGAGGATCTTCGTGACTTCGAGACTAGTTTGGGCTACTAAGTGAGTTCAAGGCCAGCCTGCACTGCAGAGCAAGACCCTGTCTCAAAAAAAGAAAAACAAAAAAAATTAATTAGAGTAGGACACCGAGTTTCAGAAGAAATACCACAGATGAGTTGCCTTTATTGTTATATGATTTCAGGGCTCGGGATACTTACGTTGATGTGACTGACACTTTTAGTTTGATCATTGGTTAAGGTAGTATTTGTTAGGTTGTATATACTGAAAGTTATTGTAGTTTTCCTTTTTTAAAGTGTATTATTTAAAAGTGGGCAACAAAGCAAGGTCTACATTCAAATACAAGTGATGGTGGAGGAAGATTAAGTCTGCTTCTTGAAGCAATGTTATGTACATATATTATTTAGAATCATTATATAAAGTCTTTGTATATTTTGCTTATTTAATAGTTCGTTTGCATCACTTGAATTCAGGCATAATCATTTGATACTTTAGGTTTTCCTATCATGTATTATTAATTATTGTTCATTCTTTTGCTGTCGTTGTTATAGTTTTGGCCATTAGGAGCTATTTCAGTTTCACTCCTGTGTCTGTGACATGTCCTTTGTTTTGGAGCTCTTTATAACTTTCTGATTCAAAATGGTCCAGAGTTATAATTTGCCTGCTTAGCCCTAAATTTAACAATGTATTCAAGAAGTCCTGATATTTTTTGTTGATGAGCAAGGGCCCACCCAAGGTAGACTTGAGCCTTCACCTGCTCCTAAGATTCAGGTAGTGTGAGGTGGAAGGCACCAGGCCTAATGGGGACTCCACTCTGCTTCTCTCCTCAGGGCAGTGAGACCCAGTAGGGGATAAAACTTGCCCCTCACCAAATAGCAACTTCTCTCTAGTGTAAGTAGGGCCTCTTTGGGAGCTGATCATATACTCCCCCTTGGAGGTAATGAGGCCATGCCCGTCTGTGCATTGCTTTTGCTGGGTTAATGTCAGTGGAGCTAAGTGAAGGGGAGCTGTACTTTTCCCCCATGTGTCTTGAAATTGGTAGTGTGAGTCAGTGCCCCACTTTTGCTAGCTCATTGTCAGCAGGACCCTGTTGGAAGCTAAAGGTGCATATCCGCTTGGCCCTCTGTGGAGGCACTGGTTGCCTTAAAAAAGGAATTAAATAGGATATAGTGTCTCATCATATCCTAAATGACAGATTTAAGAGAAAATCACTTACCATGCCATGAACCAGGAAAATACCTACATGAATAAGAAAAGACAATGAAAGAAATTAATCAGACTCTAACACTGAGATGAATTTTCTACAGTTTTTGTACCAGCCATTCATTATTGGTTGAATCACCAGTTGTGATTAGTAATTCCTTATATTGGCTATTTCCTGTCCAGATGACAGTCTTGTTTTCCTCTCTGATAGGGTGCTAAAATCCGTAAATGGAGGGGCATTTGTATGTCTTAGGCTTCTCTGATAAATGAGGTTCAGATACTACATATACACCAGGCTGTAGTTTATTAACTTCTTTGAAGTTAATGCAAAAGAGGAGAAAGGAGGAGAAGAAATAGCATGTGGGCTCATAGTTGACAGAGGTATCTGTTTTACAGTAGAGCATTTGAATTTTATTGGAATGACTTAAATTATAAATTTTACAGTCTTGTGTGTAGGAACATAGGCAGAATCATTTATTCTCTGTCAGGTAAGCAGTCTTTAAACAAATCAGTAGTCACAGTAAATGGGGTTTTGGTATTCTTGCAAGGAGCCACAGGTTTTACCCTTACATCAATTTAAAAATATTTTTTTGCGGGGCTGGGGAGATAGATCAGTGACATAAACTTCTGCCTGGCAACTGAAAGGTCATGAGTTCAATCTCCGGTACCACAATAAATAAATAGATAGATAAATAAATAAATAATTTATTTGGCATTTATTTATTTATTTATTTATTTGGTACAGGGTCTCACTATGCAGCTTAGACTCATAGTGATCCGCCTGCCCCAGCCTCCCCAGTGCTGGGATTATAGGCTTTTGCCAACCACGCCTGGTTTTGGTGGCTGGTTCAGCACAGGGCTAGGATGGCATATAGTACATGGGATTGAACTCAGGTCCTTTTGCTTGCCAGGCAGTGGCTTAGACTGCTGAGCTACCTCCCCAGCCCACCTTACTTCAATTATTGAAGAAATTTTGGCTGCAGCTAAAAGGACAGTGTTTTTTCTATTTTGTCTATTGACATTACTATCTATGTACAATCAGGGTTTACTGGCATATGATGTCTTCTCCCTTCCTTGTTAAGCTCTAAGAGTTTCACCACATGGAAAGTCTCACTATTCCAGATATGAGTAGGTAATAACAGTGACACCACTGCAGATCATTCTTATGTGTAATTCCATGTTGGTTAATGAAGAAGTGTGAAGGTTTTATGTATGTGTGTGCGAGAGAATGAGAGAGAGAGAGAGAGAGAGAGAGAGAGAGAGAGAGAGAGAGAGAGAGAGACCCACCTCAAATATATGTGTATAATTGTATAATTGCTTTGGAATATGTAAGAAATCTTGTTGAAGGTTAGGGTTGTCTTATCTGGTGGTTTCAGAATCTATTCCCTGAGAGATATGTAAAAGAAGTCTAATACTGTTGGCACACTCATTAAGTATGTTTACAGCACAGCTTTGAAGTAGGAATATTATGCCCTAAGAAATAATGAACTTTCACTGCTGAATGTTGCTTTTGGACTTGTCATGCACTAAGATACCTTTGAAATGAGCTCAGTTTGTTTAAAAGTACATCCTGAAGGCAATTAAATTTTTTAAAGTACCCACTGAACGAAGGAGCCCATTTCAAATACGATAAGAATGTTTTAAGAGACAATTAGAGCTTTCTACATAATGGGCTTTGTGATGTATTGTTTGAATAAAAAGCATTTAAGGATTACAGGTGGAGTAGCTAAGGGGCTGGGGAGATGGCTCAGTGGAATAAGTGCTTCCCTGGCAAACGTGAGGGCCTGAGTTCAATCCCTGGTTCCGAAAAAAAAAAAAAAAAATGGAATAAGCGCTTCCCTGGCAAACACAAGGGACTGAGTTCAATCGCTGGTTCCGAAAAACAAAACAAAACAAAAACAACTTAAGGAGAGTAAATGTACGTCAGGAAAGGGATAGAGAGTGGACTTCTCATGAGTGGCAGAGCCAGTGGGAGTGTGTGTTTAGGCAGACACTATCTGCTTCCACACTGACATGTACATCACACATGACGGAGATTTTAAACCTCCCAGCTTTTCAAAAAGATCAAAATGAAAGCTGGTCTTAGTGATGGATTTGGGAGATTAGGGTAGCTAACCCCAAAATGAACAAAGACAAGGAGACCAGCCTGTTTAGAAACATGGATATTGCTGAATGTATTTCTTTGGGTTTTATTTACCCCATCTAGATCTCTATAAGAGCCAAGCACTTAAATCTGTTATACAAATTTGGGTGCAGCCCTAAACTGCCTACTTCAAAAAACCCTCTGAATTCTCACTTTCCTGCCTAAAGACAAACCCAAAGGGATGAAGCTCTTTTTTTCTTTGTTCTCCAAATGGGAGTTCCCTGTCTGTCTCATTCTCTTCTCCCCTCCCCTCCCCTTCCCTCTCCTCTGGTCTTTTTATTTTCCTTTCCATTCCTTTCCTTTCCTTCCCTTTTCTCTTGCCTTTTTTCTTTTTCCTTTTTCTTCTATCCCTCCCCCTCTTCCTTTTGGCCCACCTCTTTCTGATGAGGAATGAACTAAGGTTCTCTCGCATGTTAGGTATGCTTTCTGATACTTAACTACATCCCCAGAGTCCCATTATATTTGCTTAGAGTTGACTGCTAAGCGCTTATTCCACTGAGCCACCTCCCCGGCCCGAAAGTAGAGAAGATAATTCATTGCAGGACCCTCAGGGATGAAAGAGGCCATGGATATTTTGCTTATAAAAAACTTCTTACCACACATGAAATCCTCAGGTCATAGATGGCTCAAATATATTTACTGGAGATGGGAAAAGTCTAATCATTTTGCCAGATGAGAACTTGACACACTCATTGCCTTACTAAAAAGAAAAGAAGAAAAAAGATTTATAAAAGTCCAGTGTAAATGTCCTTTCCCTGAGCCTTTCTCTCTGTCTCTGGAGATGTGTTTTCAAATTTTCTTTCCTTTTTCTCCTTGCAGGATTGACATAGCAGAGCCCCCATTTTCTCTGGCTATGACTGTTTGTAGTCTTTCATGTCCTATACATATTCTTTTTCATCTTCTATCAGATTTTCTGATCATTGGGCAGTCAAACTGCTGGTGTCCTATGTCACAGAATGGAAAAGCCGGAAGATATATTCTCAACACCCATACTTCTGTTCAAAGACTAAGGGAATCTAGAGCTAAGAGGAGAAAAAGAAGGCCTCATTTGGATTCAAAATCTTGTCTCTCTCTTGGAGTTCAACAGTCAAATTGCAAATGCTTAGTTTTCTTTTGGGAGGTACAAAGAAGTATCTTCCCTCATAGTATTTGTATCTATTCCTTTCTTTCCTAACAAATTTAGTTTATTTTCATGAGTTTTATGTGAATTTAGGGATGAAGGAATATGGGGGTGCTGCAAATTATGAGCATGTGTTGGAAATATTTCATTGTGTTTATTTTGTTTAGAGTGTCATGGTTTCACTCAGGGAAAAGCAGATATTTTCAGTGCTTCATTCATAATAATCTGAAAAACAGTAGGTTACAGAGGATGCAAATATTGCATAAATTAGGATAAGAATAAGAGACTTTTCTATGTTATACATAGAGCAGGCAAAGGGAGCTTTCCTCAGGGAAAAATAATAGAGGGCAATCATGTGGGTAATGCCATATTCTTACGAATAATCATGAATGTAATTCCATAACTTAGAATCGAGCAATTGTAAATGACCTACATTGTTCCAGAGAAGACTGGATGGAGAAGCTGTGTTCAGCCCTACTGTGTGCAGTGCATTACTTGGAAAGGCGCCATTCACATAAATTATCTTATGAAGTGCACCTTCCTGAGTAGAGCAATGTTCTACAAGTTCAACTTTTTGGCTGTTGAAGTTCTTCAAACTTTTACTCTAAGGAAGTTTGGCTAAAGAAAGGTAAGTGCACTGGGTTATAGTCTGTACCAAATTATGCTCAGAGACGGTTCCTGATTTATATAAGGCTGAGATTCTATCAACATAGTGCTCTTTATATTCAGGAGTAGAATTCAATTCCACCTTCATAGGAGCACCATAGGTCTTAGACAAGTTCGGTATGTGTACAGAACATATATAAAAAGCATACATTAAAACATGGAACTAGCAGCAGCAAGCATCCACTAATTTGTTCAGGAGAAAAATCGCTGAACACATCCTGACCTTGTTACCAGGCAATATGTTAAGTTCTGGAAATACAGTAGAATTTCACAGGAAAAGTGAACAAGAAACTGATATGCTATTTGTACAGACATGAAGTAGCTAAAAATGAGTTCAATGTGAACTGTATGCAGTTACTGGAAGTAATATGGAGAACAAAATAAAGTATACTGAGGATTGGCCAGTACTCCAGAGAGGAGAAATATGGCAACTTCAAATCAAGTGGTCCGAGAAAGCCTCTTTGAGCAGGCAGTATTTGAATAAAGTCTTGCCTTAAGTAATGAAGAGAATAAGTTTCCAAACTCCCAGTGCCATAAGACTTTACCTCTTCTCAAGTAATGAAAATAGAATGTCAGTATTTCTTTTCTCTGTTTTCTTGTTATTTGTCCCCATTTGCAGCCCTTTTGTTCTATGTTGTTCCTTGGGATTTTGTGATGCAAATACAGGGGAATACTGAAGTGCTTTGCTTTGAGAGGTGAAAAGAAAAGAGCAGCAGCACAGACACAAAGAAGCTGTCAAGCTGCATAGTATCCCTAAGACAAGAGAAGAACTGGAGAATAAGAAAACAGTAGGATTTGACTGACCTTATCAAACCCAAAAGCTACAACTCTTGCTGCATAGGTCCTGCTTTACCTTGGTCTTAACCATCCAGCAGAAAAGTATAAAAACGAAGTATGAGAAGTAAAGCCATGCTGTTATGTTGAGCTGTAGGGGACTCAGGTCAACAATTTCTGACATTGCCAGTGAAGGGGAAGACCCAATACTATTATGGGCTACTGGACTCTTTTAGAATATTTTGCTGAGTTTACACACCTATAATATTT
>NW_004524757.1:1013778-1026852 GCF_000260255.1 Octodon degus | reverse complement strand
GCATCTTGTACAGCAATTAACCACTAGGAAGAATGTATGCAATGTGTTAATTATTGAAACTGTCCTACCAATTTGGTTTGAAACTGTCTCATTGCTGTTTGTTTCTCAATAAAATTATGGGAAAAAAAGGAAAACAGTAACACCTGTCCTCATGTTTCAGGTAGAGTAGCTTGTTCTTTGCTGAGTGTCCCAATGAATAAGAAATTGAAGATGCTTGCTATGCTTTTGCCAGTGTTGATTATCCCTGCCCATGAAGAATCCAGGTTAGAGGTTTAGACCTATTTTTCATGAAGGGTTGTAGCTTCCTCTTACACTGATAGAGTTGTGCACAGTTATGTTTGGAAGAATGGATCTAAGCTGCTATTGTGTGTGGACTTCAAGTCAGTGTATGGCTATTATGGTTGATACTTGTGCCTCTGCACTCTCTTAAACCAAAACTCTTGAGACTGGGGGATCTCTGTAAGAAAAATGTTTAGTGAACCATGACTAGTGCTAGCCAGCAAAGGAAGGATGGATCTTGGACACGGTTCCCTCAGCTGCTCTACCTAAAGTCAGCAGCAGGGCTAAGTAGAAGTTGAAATGTGTCTGTGAGACAAGACTTAGAAGCATTTTTATGAACATTAGAAAAGGAAATCACGGTAATCTCCATTGGCTATAGATAAGAGGGGCAGTGCGCTGTGAAGCAGGCAGAATTTTGCAACAGGAGGATAGTCATAAGAAGTACTTGTTGCTTTTTGGTTGGTTGCAGTTATAAGCAGAATGGTATAGCACTCTGCTGACTCGCCTCAATTTGGCATTTTTGAGTCAGCACTCTCAAGAATACATTTAGGTATGTGGAACAGTTTTTTCCTTTTTTTTTTTTTTGAAGGGGGAAAGTGGTTGCCCTAAAGCTGTTAGTAAAATATCTCTTTTTATCTCTCTTATATTTCAACCTGTAATTAACCTTAGGACAACTTGGTGTCTTTCTTTCTCTTATCAATTCCTGCTAGTCAGATTAAAGAATGGCCCAGCACAAGACAAGTTGTGGGGGTGGGAGAAGAAGAAAGGATGAATTAGACAGACAGATTGTAGTCAAGCTTTCTGATAACAAAACTCACCTGGCAGTATTGGCAAGAGATTTAGACCTTCCCTGTAATGAGAAATGGCGGTGGAAGGTAAGTAGTGCAGAAAGAAATGCTTACTGGCCAGTGAGCCTCAAGGCAGTCAGCAGGAAGAGGAGTAAGGCAGTTCAAAATGCTAGCAATTTCTTTTCTTTCATATTCGTTGTTTAACCCTTAAGTCCCATTTCTTTCTGCTTGACTGTATCCATTATACCTGTCGGGTTTTATTTCTTCTTTCAGGTTCTTTTTCTTTTTCCAAAATTTTATTGATAAATGCTTACAAGTTGAAGCCAACGTCTTAATTATCTTCATCCTTTTTTTTTTTTTTTTTTTTTTTTTTTTGCGGAACTGGGGATGATTGAACTCAGGCCCTTGCACTTGCCAGGGAAGTGCTTATTCTACTAAGCCATCTCCTCAGCCCCCTCTTTCAGGTTCTTGCACTAGGGACACTGTATGATATTTACATTGGTGACTCTAATTTATTTCACTTGAAGAGAGGAAAAAAGGTAGAAGGAAAACATGCAAGTATACACAGGATAGCTGACGTGATTGTACTAAAAATTTCCATCAGTTTTTTGAAAATAGCAGTTAATGTATAGAATTTTCACGTTGACTTAACTCTGTATGCTGATATCTGGGAACTAAGCAACTATATTGAACACGGCAATGTATAATACACAAACTATGCTTGAATACCTGTCATCTTGGTCTTCCAAATGTATATGGTTTCTAATGTCATATCAATTATTACAGTACTCTCTTTAAAGTAAATTTTTAAAAAGGTAATAAAAAAAGAGAGACAAACACAAAAATTTAAGTTTTCTTGAAAGCAAATGGTAATATACAATCATATGTCCAGTCTTACCTAACTATATCTGTTAATCTGAGCAACAGTTTTGATGATAAAAATAAATAATATATCAACTTTTGTAATCTCCTATCCTTGATTTGAAAATCTGTAACATATGTATTGTTATATGCTACCCTGTTTCTGTTTCTGTCTTTGTTTCTGATTTTTGTTCTTGCTTTTACTTCTACTTTTTTTTTTTTTTTTGCAGAACTGGGGATTGAACTCAGGCCCTTGCACTTGCCAGGTAAGCACTTATTCTACTGAGCCATCTCTCTGGCCCCTAATAGGTTTTTTTTTTTTTTTTTTTTTTTTCAGAACTGGGGGTTGAACTCAGGCCCTTGTGCTTGTCAGGCAAGTGCTTATTCTATTGAACCATCTCCCCGGCCTCAGAAGTTGTAGCTTTATTTATTTATTTATTTATTTATTTATTTGGTGGAATCAGGGACTGCACTCAGGCCCTTGGGCTTGCCAGAGAAGTGCTTATTCCACTGAGCCATCTCCCCGGCCCCTTCTGTGAGTTTATTTTATTATTGTTATTATTTATTTATTTATTTTGGTGGAACCAGGGATTGGACTCAGACCCTTGCGCTTGCCAGGGAAGTACTTATTCCACTGAGCCATCTCCCCGGCCCCACCTTCTGTGAGTTTAAATGAAGGTAATATTTGTATAACAATGATAACATTTTAAAAAATTAATACTGTTGTATATTTTAATAAAGTCTACTATATCTTTTGGAGTTACATTCTTTTTTAGTCTCCAGAATCTCAAATGAATTCAGCAATTTTTCTCTGTATTTATTGTAACATCTTCAGTTATTTCCAAGGAAAATACAGATAGTAGCACATATCCTGGATGGAAAATACAAAAGATGCTTAAAGCAAACCTCCAGGAAAACTCAGGGCCCGGGGAGATGGCTCTGTGGAATAAGTGCTTCCCTGGCAAGCGCAAGGGCCTGAGTTCAATCCCCGGTTCCAGGAAAACAAACAAGCAGGAAAACTCAAAAAGCCCAAGTGCTAAAAGGTATATTAGTGCATCCATAGCTCTTAAGTTCCTATCTATCTGATAAGTCACCTCTCGTATGTAAAACAGGCTCCATTTTACTTCAATGTCTAAAGAAAAAGGAAGATTTCTATTCTGTTCATGCCAGCAATCACTGGTTATTTTCTGTCTCTGCTTTCAGAATCATGAGTGCTTTTACTGTTCATTCTATGATTTAATAGTTAAGGTGAGTAACTCAGGTATTTGAACATTAAGTTTGAATTAAGAGGAATGTATTTTCTTGATACTGTTTGACATAGGGAACACAAACTACTCACTAATGCTTTATTACGAAGTGGGGAAAGGAACCAGAAAATGTGTGCAAGGATGGACTTCCTTCAGCAATACAACCTAGGAGGGCCAGTCAAATAGCTCAATGGATTAAAGCGCCTGCAAGCAGGCACGGGGTGGGCGGAGGGCACAGAGGGAGTTCAGTCCCCTAAGCCTGCCATGCTGGCCCTGCCTCTGGGGTGTGCTGAGACTGCAATTAAGACTGGGCATGGTGGCGCATGCCTGTAATCCCAGCTCTTGGGAGTCTGTAAACAGGTGGATCACTACGAGTCTGATCTAGTAGTAATACCATGAACACCCTGTAGACCCTTCCCTAAAATTAAAAAAAAATACAACTTAGGAAAGAAGTGCAATGGTTTTCACTTCTAAATGTTCTTTGTGAAAATTCCAATGAATAAATAGCCAATACGCAGGGAAGACCAGATGAGGAAAGAACAATAGTGTGATGATTTTTGCAAAGGCCCTTTGGGTTGGTTCCAGTGACCACTCACAGGCTGAAAACATTCAGTGGTTGTAAGCAAAGGTCCACAAGTAGGTGTTTAGGAAGCGATGCCATCTGTTATGGCTTGTGTCTATGATTTGTATGTAGTTGTTCTCCCAAAGCTTCAAGTAAGTCATGGGTCAGATGCTACTCAAAGAGCAGCAAGTGACTTGAGGGGCATGGCCAGAGGACCAGGGCAGGGCATGAGGGGTGGGGCCAGAGAAGTGCTAACCATTAAACTAGCAGCGCATGCTGTGCCCCCCCAGGCCTGCGGCCTCTCTCAGAAGTGTGGAGAGGGTCATGAATGAAGATTTATTCCTAGGTTTTCTATGAAGAGTCCTCTAGTTTTAGCCCTCCCGCTAAGTTCCTTGATACACTGTGAATTAATTTTGTGTATGGTACAGATAAGGGTTTGCTATGGTTTGTGTGGAGTTGTTCCCCCAAAGCCTCATGTGAGTCATGGGGCAGATGTGGCTGGAAGAGCAGCGAGGGGCTTGAGGGGTGGCCCGCAGAGGCACAAATCATTAAACTGGCAGCATGCACTGCCCCCCAGGCCTGCGGCCTTCCTTGGAGGTGTGGGGCAGGTCATCCTGGACAAGGCTGTGCCCTAGCCTCTCCTCCAGACTTGCAGTGCGGGACATCTGTTTCAGTGACTGAGGTGGCCTCAGGCAGAGAGGAGGTGTTTGGAGAAGACAGAGGCACTGACCCTCTTTCCTGAGCAAACAAGGCTCCAAGGTCTGAAACCTCCAGTAACTGTGAGCTAAGTAAACCTTTCCTTCCTTCATTTTGAGTGTTGGGTATTTGTCCCAGCAATGAGAGAAGAGTAACTAAGACAGGCGCTGCCATCCTTAGACATGCCATGTTCAGTACACTACTCCAGAGTCCGGCAATCATGTGTGATTAAATATGATCGCCGTCTCATGGAGTAGAGTAATACATGGCACACATCACTTGGACAGTGATGCTGTGGGAGCGTTGAAATTTTTGCATACAGAATACGGAAATGCCAGCCCCTATCACACTTAGTGCTGGGTTTCCTTGAGAGAGATCTCTTGTTCTCTTTTAGAGGCAAGTTGTAGGGACTAAGCATCCAGCAGAGGAAATAAAAACAAGCACCTCCCATTATTTCTTTTGTGATTCTCCTTCCTTTTCTCAAGTTGACTGACAAAATGGAAATAAGATTTTCAGTGTGGTCATGATGAGTTTGGTGCCCAAGAAGTATTTTGGTTTTGGTAGAAACTTTTCCTTACAACATTGCTCAGATACTTTAATATGTTCTCCCCTATCAATCTCCCTCATTTGTTTGAGACCTCCTTCAAATGTACACGGATAGAGCCTTGTTTCTCAATTCTTCACCCTGCGGCAGCTCAAGCTTTTATACTTTCTAGTATTAAAACCTTTCTGTCTTCATGAGTCTTAAGGTCATTCTATTGAAAACACCTTTGAGTCCTTTGTAATTTTGTAATTTCTAGTCTTGTCACATAGTAACCCCAAATTTTACTTCTTGATATGTTTTTTGAAAATTTTATATCTTGAAAGGGCCAGCCAGATAGCTCAGTGGATTAACACACCTGTTTAGCCAGATACAGGGAACAGGGTTTGATCCACCTACATGCCATGCAGGCCCCACCCGGGGGCGTGCTGAGCAGGGATTGAGACTAGGTGTGGTGGCACAGGCCTACAATTCCAGTGTTTGGGAGGCTGAAAACAGAAGAATCACTGTGAGTCCGATCTGTGTAGTGAGACCCTGTACTAAATACATAAAAAAAGAGAAAATTATGTATCCTGAATTTGGGGACAGACAAGGGAATTGGCAGTGATAGGTACCATACACAAGAGTTGTCTGAAGAGCAAGGCACATTTTTTCCTTGTTTATGTTGGCTCAAAACAGATAAAGCAGTTCCTCTGTTCTTTCATTCTGACCAGGAATGGAGTTGGGAATGTCTCTTTGTGGTGCTCTGTTTGTATTGATAAGCATATATATGAGCATATATCCTTTGCAAAAGTTTACCTACGAAGACTGGAGAAATCACTTGCTCTCTTGCCCATTACCCTCATACCTTCCATCTACACTCTACTCACACAGTGGTTTATTTGAGGTTAGGCTTTGCATCTTTTTCATGTTTCTGCCTTTTTTTTTGATAAAGTATCTCGGTATGCAGTTCAGATTCCTAGTGATCCTCCTGTCTCTGCCTCCCCAGTGCTAGGATTACAGGTGTGCACCACCATGCCCGGTATCTAGGCCCAGCATGGCATGTGGTACTGGGGATTGAACTCGGGACCTTGCTGTTGCCAGGCAGGTACTTAGACTACCTAGCTATCTCCCCAGCCCCATCTTCTGTTTTTTGATATTGAAGTGAAAATTATATATGTGTTCTCTCTTTTCATTTGAGTCAGTGATCACTTGTTCATTGTTGGTTTGTCTGATCCTTGAAACAACTGGGATATACAACAACTGCATGCACTGAATTTCAGAGTTATAGAAACAGAATTCTATTTTATAGACATTGGTCTTGAGAAATAGATGTTTAAAATTAATAAAACTGTCCTTTTGTGGTGGAATTTTCAGGAATATTTAAAATGCATATAGTTTTGTATTTATGACTGTATGGTACAGATGAGACCCCCCAAAATTTCCTCAGTGTTGCTTAGTGCTCTTTTTAACCCTTCTGATTAGTCTTCTAAGTCATATACATGTAAAAATGTTGCTATTTGGTTTGTCTCTTTTTACCTAACAAAATATTTTAAATTCATTTGTATTTTATGAAGGTCTTTATTATTTTTATTGCTATGTGGTATTCCAGTCAAATGTGAAGTAAACATATCTTATTTCCACTTGTAGCTCTGAGTAAAGCTGCTGTGAATTTTGCACACAGATGTATATATAAAGGTAAGTTTCATTTCACTACATAGAAGACTCTGTTTGCTATGTGATAGTAAGCATCAAACCTCATGTATGTGAGGCAAGCATTTTTCCACTGAGTGGTATGCTCAGCCAATATATAAGTGGCTACAATGGCATTGCCAGCTCTATGGAAATTGTATGTATCAATTTGGTTTTTTAAAAAATTTTATTTATTTATTTATTTATTTGTGGGGGGGCAGCTCAGCCCACCAGGGGGCGGGGCTGGCTGGCATGTGGTGCTGGGGGATTGAACCACGATCCCTGTGCTTTGCTAAGCTTGTTCCAAGTAGGTGCTTTAGACCACAGAGCCATCTCACCAGCCCCTGTGTCAATTTCTTAGAAGCTAAAATAGAATTTTTATTTTTCAGAATTACTTTACTGTGCTGGGTTTCTCTGAGCTGTACACCAAATGCCCAGTTGTCCAAATCAAAATTAACACTTGGTATTTTTTAATCACTCTCAAAGCCATAAATTTATCATATTTTGGGTTAAACTTACATTTCTTTATTGTCTTATAGTATTTTTTTTTTGTTTTGCAGAACCGGGAGTTGAACTCAGGCCCTTGCACTTGCCAGGGAAGCGCTTATTCTACTGAGCCATCTCCCTGGCCCCTGTCTTATGGTATTGAGCATTATTTTTTATACTTGTTGATCATCCCAAGCGTCTGTTGTTATATTTTCCCATTTTATTGGATTAATTTCTTACTATGTTTCTCATGTAATTTTTCCTCAGTGCTGGAACAAAATACCGGACACGCAAAATTAAGGAAGGAAAAGTTTATTTAACTCACAGTTAGTGTAAGTTTCAGTCCATAGTTGGCTGGCTCCAAGGCAGAGTGGCACATGGCAGGGGGCAGCTGGTCATGGCAGTGGAAAGCTGCAGAGAGCCAAGGGAGGAGCAGCGGCTCTGGCAGCTCACAGTCCTCTCTCCCTTCCTTATATTGCATTCAGGCTATTGATCCCAGAGTGGGTGTAGCACTCACACCTATAATCCTAGCAGCACTCACACCTGTAATCCAAGCATTGGATCATAAATTAATCACAAACACCAAAAGCTGCCCCATTACTACCTGAGGCTTTGTGGGGACAACGAGACACAAACCATGACACCGTGAAATCTTTATTTTATAATATAATTCTTTTGACAGAAGTATAATTTGCCTATATTTACCTCTTGATTTGCAGTTTTTCTACTTAACTCTCTCAGTTGTGTCTTTTCCAGAGAGTAGCAATCATTCAGAATTAAGTTTAACACCTTTGCAATGGGGTAACATATGTCATGTGTGATGTATGCAGTGACACTCTAGATATATTTGATAGCCCAGGCTTGACCCCAACACATGCCACCTGACCCCTCTTGCTGGGCTACTTCAGGGAATCCACTTAAATTCTTTCAAGTAAGTCTGAGTGATGGAAGGAACTGGGAAATATGTTCCACTGAGATGTTTTGCTTCTTTTCTCTTCTGGTCCCTGTGCTTCACATACATTTTTCCATAATTACTTGGCCAAAATGGTTGCAGACTTTTAGTGGTTGTTTTGTTCTCTCTGCATGAAGAATATTGCCAGTTTTTCCTACCTCTTCCCTGTTTATGTCGAGTCTGTTAACCTTTTCTCACCTTTTGTTGCTCTCATTATTTTCAAAGCTTTCTCTTATTTCTTCTCAAATTTCCTTCTAATTCTGTGATCCTTAATTTAGGAGGCCAAATATCTTTTGTTCTACTGTTGAAACACTTCTTTTTTATTGACCCAGATAATGCCCATATCTTTGAAAAAATGTTCGAATTCAGTGAAAAGTACTAGCTTACTAGAGTTTATGCATTATAAACTGTAGTAAGAGGAAATTGTACACTTTGATATAAGTTTTGGTCACATTAGAAAAATTATAGCATTACTGTTTTTCTTACATTTCTTTGGTTGTCCCTTGCTAATATATTAAGGAAAGAGACAGAGACAGAGATGGAGAAAAGAGATATGAAGAAAATCTGAAGTCTTCGTGTTAGAAGGTTTGGACATAAAATCTTCAGTCTGAAGGTTCTTTTGATGACTGACTAGGATAGTACTAGTAAAGGATGTCTGGGTTCTAGATTTGGTGATTATGAATAAAGCTATTATCATATATATTTGGGTGTAGACAGTTGTGTAAATACAAGTTTAATTTTACTTGTGTTAATAGCTAGAAGTGGAATATGAGGGGGATATATTAATGCTCAGCTAAATTAAAATTAAACTGGGGGGGACTGCTTTCTGGAATGGCATTACTATCCTGTACTCACATGAATAATGTTTCTGTGATCCTCTTACCTAAATTCTCATCAGCATTTGGTGTCAGTAGCATTTTGTTTTCTTTTGAGTGCTTTTGTACTTAGTACCTACTGTAATATGTTTATGAGGTTTTGTCATTATGGTTTCAACTTTATTTATTGGCAAAACCCTTAACCATCTCTTCATATACTCATTGCCATCCACATATATTTATTTGCAAATTTTCTGTTCAGATATTTACCTGTATATATTGATTTTTTTAGAAGTTTTGTTTTTCTGAATACAATTCCTTAACTTAAATGTGATCTTCAAACATTTATTCACAGTGGGTAGTTTGTTTTTCATTTTCTGTATTGTGAATTTTGCAGGCCAAATATTATACTTATTGACAGAGACCATTTTTAATTAATTAATTAATTAATTTATTTATTTATTTTGCAGAACCAGGGATTGAACTCAGACCCTTGCACTTGCCAGGGAAGCCCTTATTCCACTGAGCCATCTCCCTGGCCCCCCATTTTTATTTTATAAGTCTTGCTTTTAATGCTATACATAAGACTGTACATATAACACACACACGCACACACACACACATATTATTGTTTTTACTTCAGCACTTTAAATGTCATTCTGTTATTTCCATTAATTTTAGGTAAAACTATTAATCTTATTGAGGATCTCTTTTTACCTTTGGACATAAATAGTATAATGTTTCCATATGAATTTTCCTATTTATGCTATATGTGGTTTTTTTTAACTTCTTGGATGTTATTGAAAATATTCATGTACAAATTTGAGTGTTGAAAGCTATAAGTTATGATTACTTTTTACTGCTTTTTTGGTTCATTTTGGTACCATGTGAAATATATTAGGATATATATTCTAGTATTTCACCTTTCTTAGAAGCACTGTATATTTTTCATTTGTTTTTCTTTTTCCTGTTTCTTTGATAGCATAATCACTACAGATCACTACAAAGCTATCTTAAAGTACACTGGTTCTTTATATTTGTACTGTAGCTTCTATAGTGAATTTTTTACTTCAATTATTATAGCTTTATTTATGAATTTTTTCTTTTAATGTTCAACCTCATTATTACATACTGTTTTGATGACTCATTGTTGTCATTCCTGCTTTTACTTCCCAAAGCATAGTTTATTTAATGTTTGGAATGTACTTTTAATAGATGCTTTATCACTTTGATTTATTAAATATGGCATTAAATCCTACCAAAGGCAGGTTCTACAGTCTGCTTTTGTCCTGTATGTTTTAATTTCCCTATATATTTTGTAATTTTTTTGTTAAAAACTGGATATTTTTAACATGTTATAGAAACTCTGGAAATGGGTCTTGTTCTAGGGATTTTGGTTGTTGGCTATATTTTGTTTACTTACATTGCTATACTCTTAAAAGTATTTCTTCACCAATCTAAAAACCTTTTCGTGGGGAGCAGAGCTATGGATTGGTACGCAGTTACTTTAAGCTATCAGTGGTCTTCATTGAACTCTTTGACTCTGAGGTCTCTTTCTGTATGGTATCATGCCCATGGGTTAAATTTCAATAGCTGCAGGCAGATGACTATGACTTCTGAGAACGTGAGGGCCAGAGTCTTATCTCGATACTCTGTACTGCTTTGCTCAGGTCATGTTAAGGAACAACTCTATTACATGTTCCTTTTCTGGTTTTCTCTCATTAACTAATTGACTTATGATTTAGGTTATTATATTTATGAATCTACTAGATTCATCTCAATCACTTTATCATGAAAATATTCTTGAGACCTTCCCCCTCTTAGATTGAGATTAAAGTCACTTTTTAGCAAAGAAAAGTTTTCAGTGAGTGGTCCTCCCATCAAGGCCAATCTCTCTCACTGCACAAATCCCTGAGTAACTGTTGTTGAGCAGGAAGTAAGAGCAGTGACTTGGTCTTTGCATAGTGAGTCTCCTGCCTTATACCCAAGGTGCCGAGTGACAGCCATGTATTCTGTTCTTTTCACTTTGCTATCCCACCATGGCAGTGTTACCTATTGACTACAATGGGGACGAATGTTGATAAACTCGGGAATTTTTCTAAGCTGCATTTGATGTAGAATCTAAGCCTTACTGTAGATGACCAGGCATGAGAACACAGTCCCTGATGTCAAGATGGCACATGTAGTATTTGCACTCTGAAACATTAGGCTGGTTTGTGGAGTTTGAATGAGCAATGTTAGATGTTTGTAATTCTTAAAATGCAGACGTTCTAAACTGGAAAGTTGAAGGGAAAACTCTTTTGTAGGTCACAGTCACCTTAAAATACTCAATTTCAAGTTTCTGGCATCTAGTCACTGACTTTACGTCCACATATGTAATATGCCACTTTCAGCTTTCCCTGGAAGAAATTTATTCAATATACTTTTTCTCATAGTGGAACAATTCGAACACATACTCAAAAGAAACTTAGCCCAGTAAAAGGCTAAGAATAAGCAGGAACATTAGTGACATCTAAAGAGGCGTAAGATGCTTAGCACATTTTTACCTGTTAATAATTTCTTGTAAGTAAAAGGGACATTGTTCAACTCAGTTTCATGAAGAAAAAGGGAAATCTATCATATTGGCCACCATTTGCTGCATATTTTTTTCCTTTTTTGTTTCTAGTATGCTGATATTTTCTTGCTTATTTTGTGGTCAGGAATTGAAGGAAATAGAAGGACTCAGATCCACAATGCATTATTCCTGGTTGGCTTTTGGATCTGGGAAATGCAGGCAACCTGTTAATGCTTCGTATGTAACAATGGAGACAAAAACAGGGTAAAGCATAAAATACTGCTCACAAGCAAAGAGAGCATAGCATGATGATAAGAAGGCCTAATGTTTCACAGATCTGAGAACTGCCACGTGAAAATTTATACCTTGGTTTCATGGTACAGGTAAAGATAGAGTGCTTACCTAACACCTGCAGGACCCTGTATTCCACCACCAGCACCTTGAAAATTAAAAAAGAGAAGAAACTAACCCAAAACTAGTGAATAATTTCAAATCAGAAATGGGCAAAATCCAAGTAGACATCAATGTAGAAAAGAATGGGATAGGTTGTATAGGGGTCTATTGAGCAAATACAGGTGACCACTCACAAACTGAGTATCTGACAAATTATATACAAAGCAACTGAAAGTTTAGGCAATGTTTTCATCCTTCAGCATACCATAGGTACTCTTCTCGAGAGGCTCAAACATGCATGATTAAATATGACTGAGTTCTCTTGAAGAGAGTAATTCATGACATGACAACATATGAATGGCACCAGAGGTGCACTGGTTGTGATACGAATCATGCTTTCTCTAGAATAGACCTTTCTAAACTCTGTGAGCAGCGCTAGCTTACAGGACATTCTACATGAATTCTCTGAGATAAGACTGAGCAATTAAAGGGTCTTGGTAATTGTTTTATTTGAGTTTTTTGGGATTCACAGAAGTCTTTCCAAAGTTCCTGATAAAATGGGGGTAGAGATCCTCTACCATGACAGTGGTGTCCTTTTTATCTGACCAGTATATTTTCTTTTTATATAACTTACATCATGCTTTAACTGCAAACGTCCTAAAATGCTCTCATGTATTCACTTCCTGAACCACTTTCAAGGTTGCTTCTCTAGGCCTTGATAAAGATCCTTTTGGATTTCAGACCACTACACTACTTAATCCTGCAAGCCTTACATCCAATTACACAGGGTGCTTCTTTTTTATTGTGACATGGAAGTTAGCTATTATTTTAGAAATGTATTTGTTCTCTGAGTCATATTTTTTCAGAGTTTGTACCTCAGACGCAAGTTATACTATTTGCTATGATTATTTTTACTCTTTTTTAGTGCATGTATCTATTGCTTTTTCTTATGGTGTCAATTAACAATCCAGAAAAATTAGATAAAATTAGAGGAGAGGAGAAAGGAGACAAAGGACAGATAAGGGGAGAAAATGTAGAGAGATAGTGGAAAAGAATTAATATGAGGAAAGAACAGAGCAAGACAGCCAGAGAGGCAAAAATTCAGAAGCTAAGAGAGCTAGGAAGTGAGAAGGAATGGGAGAGAGAGAGAGAGAGAGAGAGAGAGAGAGAGAGAGAGAGAGAGAGGTGTGTGTGGAGAGAGGAAGAGACAGATGGACAGACAGAGAAAG
>NW_004524757.1:1002991-1013678 GCF_000260255.1 Octodon degus | reverse complement strand
GGGAGAAAATGTAGAGAGATAGTGGAAAAGAATTAATATGAGGAAAGAACAGAGCAAGACAGCCAGAGAGGCAAAAATTCAGAAGCTAAGAGAGCAAGCACGCAAGAGAGCATGAGAGAGAGACATAGAGAGAGAGAGAGAGAGAGAGAGAGAGAGAGAGAGAGAGAGACAGAGAGAGGAAGAGACAGATGGACAGACAGAGAAAGATAGACAGACGGAGACAGATGACAGAGAGACAGAGATTCAAAGTAATTGGTATCTTCTTTCTATAGCTGAATAATATTCCAGTGACATGATAGGAACACCTGAGTTGTTTCGCTTCTGAAACATTGTCTGTAAATAGTATTCATTTTTCTTTTAAATAGCTGTTGCTGGGCTGGGAACGTAGCTCAGCGGTCTAAGTGCCTGCCTGGCAAGCACAAGGACCTGAGTTCCATCCTCAGCACTGTTGGCCACTGAAACCATGTATGGTGGTTTATGCCTGTAATCCCAGGGAGGCTGAGATGGGAGGATCACTATGAGTTCAAGCTACATAGCATGACCCAGTGCTGAATCAATCAATAAATTAATCAATCAATTTTTAAAAATAGCTATTACTCTCATTTGTGCATCATAATTATATATTGTCTATAGAATTATTTTTCTGGATGACTTTGATAGGATTTTCCATCATAAGCAATGTATGAATGTTCTTGTTGGCCCAGATCCTTACTAGTACCTGGTAGCAGCAGATTTTTCATTTGCCTTATATCATTTATTCTGAGAGATGTAGTATTATATTGTTGTAGTTTTAATTAGCATCCCCTTGTTGTCTGAAAATGTTAAAGATTGCCTTACATATTTATCTTCCATTGCCACATTTTCTTTCAAACTTCTTGTGGAGTTATTTTCTGATTTAATGAGATTGTTTGATTATTTGTCTTTTTGAGGTGAAGATTTTTCCATTTATTCCATATTGAACTCATTTGGGAAATGTGATTTGCATATATTTCTTCTTAATGTCTTTTCCCCCTTCATTTTACCATTGTGATATAAGACATATTAGATAATCTATTTTGTAACTCTGGATAAGAATTACCTCTGACCAGGTTGTGTTCATATTTGTATATTTCTTGTGAAATTTTATTGCATTATAAGTATAGTATTTGCTCAGTTTCTCTCAAGTGTGAAGTCTTTTATATTTTCCCTAGTGCATATAACCCTGAACGTATGGTCATTGTGAAGGAAAATAAAAACACTAACAGATTTAGTGGGATTCTGCTCTACTTTTTCACTGCCTCATACTTGGCATGCCTCTGGCTGTGGAAGTATCACACCTCTCCCTGTTGCTCCTAAATTTCAGCCATTTATCATATGAAATTTAAATGCCATAGGCAAAATTACTCCAGATTTTGATCCAAATTATTTGGATGCCTTTGCACTGGTAATGTTTGAAGAAAGACTTGGGGGTTTATTTTGATGCCAGGAAGAGGTATGTCTTCCCTTCGCTCTCTCTGACAGAGTGCCTGACCTGTGTTTTACTTTGTTGCTCTAAGGGTGCTCCAGCTACATACACTTACCACAAACAGTACAGTGTGTCAACAGCAGTGACCTTTTCCGTACACTCTCACAAAAAAAAAGCACATTTTGAGAAATAGCTATTTTTAGCTTTGATTCAGTCTAGTCTCACAGTGTAGGAAAAAGAGTCTTAGGATCAGTGATTTAGTGATGACATTAACCACCTAATAGTTTACTCCAAGTGGTACTGGAGAAGGGCATTTGTTTACACACTGACTATCCTACGTGTCACTGGAGCAGGTGCCATTTCAACCAGTCGATTCTTATTCAGGAAGTGTGATAAAATTCTTGTTATACTGTTTTATAAAAATTAACAGAAAGTGTACAACTTTTGGTTATCCTGTATTTAAATAGACTGGTGTTTTAAAGTCGATCTTGTACCTTCCCTGGGACATTTCTGTGTTTTGACGTTGGTACTCATCTGTCATCTGAATAGATTTCACTGTTCCCGGCTGTTGCACTAGAACCTGCCCATTATGAGAGTGGGTTGAGGATTCACATAGTGCCTCTGTCTTCATCGTGAAATACAAAGAAATGGAATCCATTTTGGAGGCCAGATCCTGGTTCCATTTTCTCTACTTAAGTACATACTTTGTACATAACATCTTTGAATAGTAAAATACAATACCTTGCGCTAACAAGCTCTTTGTAAAGAAAGATGCTGAGGAACTAGGCATGGTGGCACATGCTTATAATCCCAGCACTCAGGAGGCCGAGGAATGAAGATTGCTTCCAGTGTGTTACCAGCCTGAGCTACAAAGTGAGCTCAAGGCCAGCCTGAACTGCATAGTGATACCCTGTCTCAAAAAGACAAAAAAAAATCCTGAAAACCCAGGAGAAGACAGATTATACAAAGATCATTAGACGTGGTACAATTTTGTTCTTGTGTAGTCACTCTTAACTAGCTGAAATGACTCTTCAGTTCCACAGTGTGGGAATGAACAGGGATCTTTACTTTCTGTATTTCTCTATACACTGATCATTCTCCCTTTTATATATTTTTTGTCTTACGATTTTCTTGTTTTTCTGTTGTCAGAAGTGGAATTAAATAGCTCAGGTGGAGCAACTCAAACCTTTTGGTGATAAATATGAATATGTAAGATGGAGTGTTATTGCTAGGTAGATACTAAATCTAGAAGTGCAGTCTACTGCCTAATACTTTATACATTGCAATGGTAAAATTAACAGGATAAGTGGGCAAAGATATTTCTTGACCTAATAAGAGCACAATAAAGAGAAAGGATTTGTTGATGGTTCACAGATCTGAAACCTACCGCAAGAATATTTCAAACCCGTGGTAGGAGTATGCATGTGTGGTTTAGTGTTTGCCTAGCATGATAGAGGCCTTATATATCATCTGAAGCCTTAAAAATAAAATATAAACTACAGAAACTGAAATAACTTCAATTTAATGTGCACGAAATTTAAGAATCAATGAATGCAAGATCAAAATGCGACGTGTACTCCAGATAGACTTTGAACAAATACAAGTCACCAGTCATAGACTGAAAACATCTGTTGGGTCATTTGCAAAATGACCAAGTGCTTACACAGTGCTTTTTTTAAGAGAGTAGAATATATTTATTAGGGGAAAGAAAGAGGCAGAATGGGTCCCAAATGGGTTGCCAAAGAACATGCCTTTTCTAGAGATTTTTATTGATCAAATCCATGACATGAGGCAGGTACAAGAATGGGGAAAAAGGAAACTTTGAAGATAGGTATGAAATGGAACAAAACAATGCTCAATCAATAAAAATTAACAAGAGGCATAAATGCCTGTCTGGCAAGCATAAGGTCCTGAGTTTGATGCTCGCCTTCTGTAAAAAAAAAAAAATTACAAGCAAAATTGTGCACATGAAGTTGATTAAATCAGTATCAAATGGGGAAGCAAGTCACAGAAAAAGGACATGAATACAGAACAGGGGTCCTTGCTGTAAGGCGTTAGGAGAGTGGTTCTTCCTGGGTTTTCAGGGTGATTGATACCTATTTAGCCTATCAAGGTGATTGATACCTATTTAGACTATCAATTCCTGATGTTTGTCCTTAGGAAGAATGTGAATACATTTGTTTTATCTTTGGTCTTGAGGTCAGGCCCATTATTGGCTCTTCTTTTGGAAATCTTTGTAGACTCTATTTACAATATTTCTGTTGATCCTATTATTTGGCTCATGTACACTTGTTTCTTTAACTTTGTCTCCTCCAGACTTAAAGCTATAGGCCTACCCAATAGGAAAATGCCTGATGTCTAATGAGGATCTTTTTTTTTTTTTTTTTCAGTACCAGGGATTGAACTCAGGACCTTGCGCTTGCCAGGCAAGGACTTATTCTACTGAGCTATCTCTCCTGCCCCTAAATGGATTTTTTTTTGCTCCGAATGCCTGCAGGGCATGTTTGGCTGGCTTGAGTTGTGGGGATCGAACCACAGCAACCTGAGCCTGACTGCTTTGCTGAAGCAGCCACTTAAAGAACTGAGCTACGGGGCAGGCCCCCCTAATGAGGACCTTTACATAGACCTTCTGGGAGTATCTATGACTGCCAATCATCGATTATGAACCCGTACAGCCTGAAGAAGCTAGATCAGTCATTGCCCATTGCTCCCTCATGGTAGTTCAGGGTACTCTTCAGAGGTTGGGGGATGTTATAAGCAGTCAGATAGGTCTGGGCCCTCAAAAAAGCCAGTACAGAAGACAAGTTACCTTACAACTGTGGGAGAGACAGACCCCACCACTGTGGGTCAGATCTTATGCAGTGCTTTGATCCTCCAGTGTGCTGTGTGCAGTACCCTTCTTCAGAGCGTTTCAGTCATTGGTCTATGAAAATGATTGAATCATCTGAGGGAAAGTAATGCATGACATGTACGACATATAAATGGCATTAGCGATGCATTGCCTGAGTGCAGAAACATGCTTTCTGTAAAGCACAGATGTCCCCTCAAAGTTCTCTCCTGTGCAAGGTTTCTCAGGGAAATTTCTGGGTGTCTTCTCTGTGACATGACTTAACAATTGAAAGTTCTAGGCGAAAGTTTTATTTCAGATCTTCTGGGATTTGAAAGTCTTTCCAAACTTGTCTGATTTAAATAGGCAAGGTTCTACCATGACCATGATGTTCCTTTTGCTATTGAGGCATGTTTTACTTTCATACAATTTATCTCCAGCCCTAAACTCTAGGCATTATAGTATGTCTTCATGTAGTAATTTCTTTCATGGTTTCCAAATCTAGTCAGTCAGGTCTTCCTAAATAACTTCTTAATTTCAGGCCTTGATGCTACTTAATCCCAAATGCTTTACTCTCAGGTATGAAAAATTCTTCATTTTACATCTTTTGGAAAGACATCTATTCTTTTAGAATTTTTTTTTGTCTAACCCATACTTGTCTAAGATTTTCTCATTGAGCCCTAAATGGCATGCATTGTTATAATTTTTTAAACTGTGTGTATCTTCTTGTTGGACTTTTCTTATAGTGTTCCTTCCTAATTAATGAAATCTAAAGAAAAAGTGAAGAGAATATAGTAGAGAATATAGTAGGGCTGATCATAGGGGAAGGAGTGAGTGGAACTGGAAGAGGGAAAAAGAAACAGGAGTTGAAAAGAAAAAAATAAATTGGTTTTCTGTTTCTTGTTGTTTTTTTTTTTACAGAATAACACTCTAGTTATGTGTTAAAAGCATCTCAGTTGGTTCTATGCAATAGCAAATACAGATGGAATTAATGTACATATTTGGTATAGTACAGGTATGTTCACTTTACTTTTTAAAGAGAGGGACTATCTTTGCAGGTCACATAGTATGTTCAGTTGACAGGTGTTTGTAAGAACCATTTTCCACAATGTCTTTATTTTGCTACTGTGAACAATTTATTAGTGTTTCAGATAATCAAATCCTTAAAATATGTGGCATCACATGGCTATTGTTTTGCATAGTAGTATTTCAAATTCATATAGGAGTACAGTTGCCTTATTTTTGTTTCAATTGGAATCTTCTTGTTCACATGTCTTAAAGGTTGCCTTATATAGTTTTTCCAGTCATATGTATTCTTCAAACAACTGTGGAAATATTTTTCATTTTAACACAGTTTTTTGATTTATTATTGTTTGTTTAAAGAATTTTTAATTTTATTTCAAATGCAACTCTTTTGAAAACAAAAATTTACATGTGTTTTTAAAATTTTTTTAATTCATTTTAATGAGAAAAAAAGATAAAATAGATATGAAACAATTTCAAAACAGGTTAGTAGGGCAGTTACAATAATTAATACATTGCATATTTTCAGAGGTCAAAATGCAGACATGATATCTTGTCTAAACAATATTAGTACAAACCTTTCTTCTCTATGGATTAAGAGAAAGTAGCTGTATATCTTGTGTATACATATATATATATATACACACACACACACACACACACACACATATGTATATATGTTTTTGTTTGTTTTTAGAACAAAACAGTCCTTTATTTTTACTTTTGTGAAGTTAATAACACGTGACACAAGGTTGCCTAGTGACTAATAGCTGACCTGAACCTAACAGAGTATTTATCTCAGAACTGAAGTAGCTTGTTTGCTTTAGGCACTGAGGCCTAGTCCCACCTACACACATTTGATCAATTTCCTGCTTTCTGTGGCTCCCAACATATGCTCCTTTTTTGTTTTGTTTTGTCAGAGATGGGTGTTCCATAGATTATTTTTCCTATTTGTAGCATTGTGCATTATGGAACACAATTATTAATTTTATTTTGAAATAACAGTTTTGGGGGCCAACCAGATAGCTCAGTGGACTAAAATTCATGTTTACACAGGCGCAGGGACCAGGATTCGATCCTCAGCCTGCCATGCTGGCCTCTCCCCTGGGTTATGCTGAGAGGGCGATTGAGACTGGGCATGGTAGCACGCCTGTGATCCCAACACTTGGGAGACTGAAAAACAGGAAGGATCGCTACAAGTCCCATCTGTGTAGCTCATAAGACCCTGTAGACTCTGTACTAAAACTACATTAAAAAAAGAAATAGCATTATTTTTAATGCTTATGGTGTGCTTTTAATGTTATGTAAGAATCTTAATGTTAGATATATGCATATTTATAGAGAGATTTTCTAACAACATTTTGAATATAGCATTCCACTGTGTTTTGTACACTATGGTTTATGATGAAATGCCAGTTGTTAACCTTATAGAGCATACTTTAATGCACCTTCTGTCTGTTACAGCTTTCAAAGTTTTCTTTCTATAATACACACAGATTCACACACATACATATGTATATTTAGAACTCTTTTATTGAATTTGTGCACATTTTCTGTTTTTTCCTTGTATATTTAGGACAGGGTCTACAGGGTCTTCAGGGTCATGCTGTGTACACTGGGCTCATAGTGATTCTCCTGTGTTCAGCCTCCCAAGAGTTGGGATTACAGGCATACGCCACCATGCCCAGCCTCAATCACTGTCTCAGCGTGCCCTGGGAACAAGGCTGGCATGGCATACCAGGGCTTGAACCCTGGCTGCTGGGCTCTGCCTAAGCAGGTGTGATAGTCTGCTGAGCTATTAGGCCAGCCCTGCACATTTTCATTAATAGATTTTTAAATCACGTTTGGGAAATTTCAGGTATGATTCCTTTGCACATTTTTCCTCTTTTGCTCTTAATTCTACTTGTAATACTCTCACTACATTTATTTTTATTTCTTTTCCTCTTTTTGTCCCATTATATGTATTTTGTTGTACTGTTTATTGATTCACTTTTCTCTGAGGCTCTGCTAATTACTATGCATGTATTTTACTTTCAGTTCTTTATAAGATAGTATCCCATCTTTCTGTTTCCAGGTAGTCATCCTTTATCT
Organism: Octodon degus; assembly: GCF_000260255.1. Taxonomy (NCBI): domain Eukaryota; kingdom Metazoa; phylum Chordata; class Mammalia; order Rodentia; family Octodontidae; genus Octodon; species Octodon degus. The sequence continues at coordinate 1,006,293 of NW_004524757.1, read as the reverse complement.
AATTAATTCAAATCTAATATTTATCCTCCTAGTAATGTCATGATTTCAACTATTGACCTATATTTTATCTTTTATTTCTCCCAGAATTCCTCCCTCATCTAACTTATTTACCATCACATGTATATTGTTCATGAGAGCATTTTATTTATTTTAATGTTTATTTATTTATTTTGTGCAGGGTCTCACTACACAGCTCCATCTTACAGTGATCTTCCTGTTTTCTGCCTCCCCAGTGCTGGGGTTACGGGTGTGTGCCACGATGCCCAGACTCCATCACCATCTCAGCCTACCTGAGGGTGGGGCAGGTGCGGCATGCGGCGCCAGGGATTAAATCCTGGCCCCTATGCTCACCTAAGATAGCTTACTTAGTCTGCTGAGCTATCTCGCCGGCCCTTTTGAGAGCATTTTAGGCCTCACTTTCTCTATATATTCTTACAAATAAAGACATAGTATTTAGGAAAAATTTCTTTTTCAAATTCTTCCTTTTTTAATTTTTATTTTAAAGAGACAAATAAAACAATAAAAAGATGCAGTATTTCAAGAAAAATGATAAGAAATTAACAATGGTAATAATGTTGTACGTTGTTATCTTTAAAGTAGTTGCTCAGAGTACCAGGAACAGACATGCAGAATTGAACATACAATACAAGCACTAACTGTTCATTTCAATGAGCTAATAGGAATTAGTTGTACAATTATCTTAGCTATGCTGAGTATAATACACACATCTTTTTTCCCTTCCTTCTTTTCTTTTGTGTCCTCCCTGCTGTTCTTGCCTTTTGAGCAGTTTCTGTCTCTTTGACTATGTCTACTGTACCTTTTGGATCTTATAAAACTTTTTTACTTTCTTACACTAGGAAGACAGTATGTTGCACATGTGATTCTGATTTATTTCACTTAGGAATATCCTCTCTAGTTGCATGTATTTACTTAAAAATCTTTGAGTTTATCTTTCTTTATATCTGAGTAGTACTGTATTGTATAAAAATATACCTTTTTTCCTTTAAACTATTTATTTATTTTTAAATTTGATGTAAGCTCTCACTATGAAATTTGTACTCATCGTGATCTTCCTTTCTCAGCCTTGCCAACACTGGGATTACAGGTGTGTGGTGCCAGCACATCTGGTTTTGGTGGCCAGCATGGTGTGCTTGGGGTTCTGGGGCCTGCGTGGCATGCCTTACTGGAGATCAAACCCAAGTCCCTGTGCTTGTCAGACAGCTGCTTAGACATCGAGTTATCTCCCCAACCCTACCACATCTTTTTTATTCATTCCTTGGTTGATTGCCCCGTGTTTGTGTGTACCCATGTTTATAGCAGCACAAATTGTAATAGTTAAATCTGGGTAGCAACCCAAATGTCCATCAACCAAGGAATAGAAAAAATTTTAATATTGTCTGCCATTGAGGCCCGTCTCACATCCTAGCTAAATTCTTGCAAACACTGATCTGGAGAGGCCATTAAAGGCAATGACTGTCACTCAGAACTCTCTGCCTATCGAGGATGGTACCTATCATGAGAACTGATCATATTCTTATCAGGAGTTAAGTACACAATAGAACTGGCTTTCTATTACACAGAGCTGAGTGTTTAGCCCTGGTATTTCCGCCTTCCCATAAAACATGAAGGTTTTTTTTTTTTTTGTGTCAAGTGAATGAGAAATACGAGAGGCTTTCAAATTTCTTCACTACAAATTTGCTTTTGATTGGAAGATAGTGGAAAACAAATTCATTGCGTAGGCCATTACCACAAAATTCTGATCTCATCCTCTGGGAGGCATTCATCACATTTGTTTACATGTAATTTGGTATTCCAGATTTAGGTTTTCCATAGATTTGCACACAATATATAGCAAGTTTTAGAGGAGAAAAACAAAATGCAATACTATAAATAAACTATCTGAAAAGATCCAAAACCCAATAAAGTGAAACCACACAGACACCCAGTACATGTTGCATTTAGTGTAAATTCCTCTGAATAGGTGAAATGAACTTATTATATCCAAGGATTTCAAGAAGTAGAGCGATTTCTCTCCATTATTTCCTGAGTCCTCTGATCATTCACCAGTTGTTTAATGGAGGATCCCATGTGATTTTCTTCTACTATGTTTAGGAGTAAAAGTAAATAACTCAGATGAATTGAGACATTTGTATGACAACCAATACACATTTGGTAAGATAAAGTATAATTCCCCATTGTCTACTAAGCCTGAGAAATATATTTAACTTGCTAAATATTTTTCCATAACAATCAGAAAACAAATGGAATAAGGCATGCAAAGGTTTTTCTCCCTTTGAAAATAGCACTTGCGAGGGTGAGGTAGGAGAAACACTGTGAGTTAAAGGCTAGTTTCTTGTCATCTCTTTTGCAGTTAACGTGCCCAATTGTATTTTGGAAGAGTATCATTTTTGGTTTTGAATTTTATAAGAGCTGATGTGTAAGTGTTGGCCTTGAATCTCAGAGGTTTTAGACTTGCACTTTTCAGCAATGCTGGAAGTGCTTTTTTGGGTAAAATTTAGCAATGGGCTAAAGATATTTGGCGCAGTGAGGCATACAGGTGACTTTGGGTTCTGTGGTCAGAATCGTAGGATTCAGATCTGCACCATTCCCCCAAATTATGAGGTTTGTAGAGCTAATTGGCCATGCAGGAGCTTTGTGCATCAGTGGGTTCATCTGCTGATGAATGCAGTGTCAACACATACTACTAGCGGGTAAGGCAGGGTTGGAGATGTGTGTCTTGGAGTGTGACGTGGAAGTGGGTATAGTTGGTCTGGAGTCCCTCACGCTCTTTTTATCTCTTGGAAATCGTGGACTGGCACCTTTTCTTCAGTCATGTCCCTTTCTCATTCTACTATCTTGGAGCCAGCTGATTATTCACCAAAACCATGATTTAAAATGAAATCTTTCCCTCTTTTTTTGTACTGGAACTTGGACTCCTAACCTTGTGCTTGCCAGGCGGGTACTGTGTCACTGAGCTACAGCCCTGGCCAGTCTCTTTCTTTACAATGCTGGAGAAGATATTTTGTGTCAGTGATGGAAAAGTGACAGGGATGACTCCCATAATATGTACTTTATCCTGCCCTCTGGTGTATCACATTTCTGAGGTCTTTCTTATTGCCCTGCATTCATTTTCTTTTAGGTTCTTTATAAAGCAGTATGCTCATCATTCTGCTCTTTGGATCTCTTCTTTGTCCTGCTAATTTACATCAATCATATGTATGTATGCAAGTATGTATGTATGTGGTACAGGGTCTACTACACAGCTCGGATGCATAGTGATTCTCCCATCTCAGCCTCCCCTG
>NW_004524757.1:988434-1002891 GCF_000260255.1 Octodon degus | reverse complement strand
ACTGAGCTATCTCTCCTGCCCCTAAATGGAGTTTTTTTTGCTCCGAATGCCTGCAGGGCATGTTTGGCTGGCTTGAGTTGTGGGGATCGAACCACAGCAGCCTGAGCCTGACTGCTTTGCTGAAGCAGCCACTTAAAGAACTGAGCTACGGGGCAGGCCCCCCTAATGAGGACCTTTACATAGACCTTCTGGGAGTATCTATGACTGCCAATCATCGATTATGAACCCGTACAGCCTGAAGAAGCTAGATCAGTCATTGCCCATTGCTCCCTCATGGTAGTTCAGGGTACTCTTCAGAGGTTGGGGGATGTTATAAGCAGTCAGATAGGTCTGGGCCCTCAAAAAAGCCAGTACAGAAGACAAGTTACCTTACAACTGTGGGAGAGACAGACCCCACCACTGTGGGTCAGATCTTATGCAGTGCTTTGATCCTCCAGTGTGCTGTGTGCAGTACCCTTCTTCAGAGCGTTTCAGTCATTGGTCTATGAAAATGATTGAATCATCTGAGGGAAAGTAATGCATGACATGTACGACATATAAATGGCATTAGCGATGCATTGCCTGAGTGCAGAAACATGCTTTCTGTAAAGCACAGATGTCCCCTCAAAGTTCTCTCCTGTGCAAGGTTTCTCAGGGAAATTTCTGGGTGTCTTCTCTGTGACATGACTTAACAATTGAAAGTTCTAGGCGAAAGTTTTATTTCAGATCTTCTGGGATTTGAAAGTCTTTCCAAACTTGTCTGATTTAAATAGGCAAGGTTCTACCATGACCATGATGTTCCTTTTGCTATTGAGGCATGTTTTACTTTCATACAATTTATCTCCAGCCCTAAACTCTAGGCATTATAGTATGTCTTCATGTAGTAATTTCTTTCATGGTTTCCAAATCTAGTCAGTCAGGTCTTCCTAAATAACTTCTTAATTTCAGGCCTTGATGCTACTTAATCCCAAATGCTTTACTCTCAGGTATGAAAAATTCTTCATTTTACATCTTTTGGAAAGACATCTATTCTTTTAGAATTTTTTTTTGTCTAACCCATACTTGTCTAAGATTTTCTCATTGAGCCCTAAATGGCATGCATTGTTATAATTTTTTAAACTGTGTGTATCTTCTTGTTGGACTTTTCTTATAGTGTTCCTTCCTAATTAATGAAATCTAAAGAAAAAGTGAAGAGAATATAGTAGAGAATATAGTAGGGCTGATCATAGGGGAAGGAGTGAGTGGAACTGGAAGAGGGAAAAAGAAACAGGAGTTGAAAAGAAAAAAATAAATTGGTTTTCTGTTTCTTGTTGTTTTTTTTTTTACAGAATAACACTCTAGTTATGTGTTAAAAGCATCTCAGTTGGTTCTATGCAATAGCAAATACAGATGGAATTAATGTACATATTTGGTATAGTACAGGTATGTTCACTTTACTTTTTAAAGAGAGGGACTATCTTTGCAGGTCACATAGTATGTTCAGTTGACAGGTGTTTGTAAGAACCATTTTCCACAATGTCTTTATTTTGCTACTGTGAACAATTTATTAGTGTTTCAGATAATCAAATCCTTAAAATATGTGGCATCACATGGCTATTGTTTTGCATAGTAGTATTTCAAATTCATATAGGAGTACAGTTGCCTTATTTTTGTTTCAATTGGAATCTTCTTGTTCACATGTCTTAAAGGTTGCCTTATATAGTTTTTCCAGTCATATGTATTCTTCAAACAACTGTGGAAATATTTTTCATTTTAACACAGTTTTTTGATTTATTATTGTTTGTTTAAAGAATTTTTAATTTTATTTCAAATGCAACTCTTTTGAAAACAAAAATTTACATGTGTTTTTAAAATTTTTTTAATTCATTTTAATGAGAAAAAAAGATAAAATAGATATGAAACAATTTCAAAACAGGTTAGTAGGGCAGTTACAATAATTAATACATTGCATATTTTCAGAGGTCAAAATGCAGACATGATATCTTGTCTAAACAATATTAGTACAAACCTTTCTTCTCTATGGATTAAGAGAAAGTAGCTGTATATCTTGTGTATACATATATATATATATACACACACACACACACACACACACACATATGTATATATGTTTTTGTTTGTTTTTAGAACAAAACAGTCCTTTATTTTTACTTTTGTGAAGTTAATAACACGTGACACAAGGTTGCCTAGTGACTAATAGCTGACCTGAACCTAACAGAGTATTTATCTCAGAACTGAAGTAGCTTGTTTGCTTTAGGCACTGAGGCCTAGTCCCACCTACACACATTTGATCAATTTCCTGCTTTCTGTGGCTCCCAACATATGCTCCTTTTTTGTTTTGTTTTGTCAGAGATGGGTGTTCCATAGATTATTTTTCCTATTTGTAGCATTGTGCATTATGGAACACAATTATTAATTTTATTTTGAAATAACAGTTTTGGGGGCCAACCAGATAGCTCAGTGGACTAAAATTCATGTTTACACAGGCGCAGGGACCAGGATTCGATCCTCAGCCTGCCATGCTGGCCTCTCCCCTGGGTTATGCTGAGAGGGCGATTGAGACTGGGCATGGTAGCACGCCTGTGATCCCAACACTTGGGAGACTGAAAAACAGGAAGGATCGCTACAAGTCCCATCTGTGTAGCTCATAAGACCCTGTAGACTCTGTACTAAAACTACATTAAAAAAAGAAATAGCATTATTTTTAATGCTTATGGTGTGCTTTTAATGTTATGTAAGAATCTTAATGTTAGATATATGCATATTTATAGAGAGATTTTCTAACAACATTTTGAATATAGCATTCCACTGTGTTTTGTACACTATGGTTTATGATGAAATGCCAGTTGTTAACCTTATAGAGCATACTTTAATGCACCTTCTGTCTGTTACAGCTTTCAAAGTTTTCTTTCTATAATACACACAGATTCACACACATACATATGTATATTTAGAACTCTTTTATTGAATTTGTGCACATTTTCTGTTTTTTCCTTGTATATTTAGGACAGGGTCTACAGGGTCTTCAGGGTCATGCTGTGTACACTGGGCTCATAGTGATTCTCCTGTGTTCAGCCTCCCAAGAGTTGGGATTACAGGCATACGCCACCATGCCCAGCCTCAATCACTGTCTCAGCGTGCCCTGGGAACAAGGCTGGCATGGCATACCAGGGCTTGAACCCTGGCTGCTGGGCTCTGCCTAAGCAGGTGTGATAGTCTGCTGAGCTATTAGGCCAGCCCTGCACATTTTCATTAATAGATTTTTAAATCACGTTTGGGAAATTTCAGGTATGATTCCTTTGCACATTTTTCCTCTTTTGCTCTTAATTCTACTTGTAATACTCTCACTACATTTATTTTTATTTCTTTTCCTCTTTTTGTCCCATTATATGTATTTTGTTGTACTGTTTATTGATTCACTTTTCTCTGAGGCTCTGCTAATTACTATGCATGTATTTTACTTTCAGTTCTTTATAAGATAGTATCCCATCTTTCTGTTTCCAGGTAGTCATCCTTTATCTAATTAATTCAAATCTAATATTTATCCTCCTAGTAATGTCATGATTTCAACTATTGACCTATATTTTATCTTTTATTTCTCCCAGAATTCCTCCCTCATCTAACTTATTTACCATCACATGTATATTGTTCATGAGAGCATTTTATTTATTTTAATGTTTATTTATTTATTTTGTGCAGGGTCTCACTACACAGCTCCATCTTACAGTGATCTTCCTGTTTTCTGCCTCCCCAGTGCTGGGGTTACGGGTGTGTGCCACGATGCCCAGACTCCATCACCATCTCAGCCTACCTGAGGGTGGGGCAGGTGCGGCATGCGGCGCCAGGGATTAAATCCTGGCCCCTATGCTCACCTAAGATAGCTTACTTAGTCTGCTGAGCTATCTCGCCGGCCCTTTTGAGAGCATTTTAGGCCTCACTTTCTCTATATATTCTTACAAATAAAGACATAGTATTTAGGAAAAATTTCTTTTTCAAATTCTTCCTTTTTTAATTTTTATTTTAAAGAGACAAATAAAACAATAAAAAGATGCAGTATTTCAAGAAAAATGATAAGAAATTAACAATGGTAATAATGTTGTACGTTGTTATCTTTAAAGTAGTTGCTCAGAGTACCAGGAACAGACATGCAGAATTGAACATACAATACAAGCACTAACTGTTCATTTCAATGAGCTAATAGGAATTAGTTGTACAATTATCTTAGCTATGCTGAGTATAATACACACATCTTTTTTCCCTTCCTTCTTTTCTTTTGTGTCCTCCCTGCTGTTCTTGCCTTTTGAGCAGTTTCTGTCTCTTTGACTATGTCTACTGTACCTTTTGGATCTTATAAAACTTTTTTACTTTCTTACACTAGGAAGACAGTATGTTGCACATGTGATTCTGATTTATTTCACTTAGGAATATCCTCTCTAGTTGCATGTATTTACTTAAAAATCTTTGAGTTTATCTTTCTTTATATCTGAGTAGTACTGTATTGTATAAAAATATACCTTTTTTCCTTTAAACTATTTATTTATTTTTAAATTTGATGTAAGCTCTCACTATGAAATTTGTACTCATCGTGATCTTCCTTTCTCAGCCTTGCCAACACTGGGATTACAGGTGTGTGGTGCCAGCACATCTGGTTTTGGTGGCCAGCATGGTGTGCTTGGGGTTCTGGGGCCTGCGTGGCATGCCTTACTGGAGATCAAACCCAAGTCCCTGTGCTTGTCAGACAGCTGCTTAGACATCGAGTTATCTCCCCAACCCTACCACATCTTTTTTATTCATTCCTTGGTTGATTGCCCCGTGTTTGTGTGTACCCATGTTTATAGCAGCACAAATTGTAATAGTTAAATCTGGGTAGCAACCCAAATGTCCATCAACCAAGGAATAGAAAAAATTTTAATATTGTCTGCCATTGAGGCCCGTCTCACATCCTAGCTAAATTCTTGCAAACACTGATCTGGAGAGGCCATTAAAGGCAATGACTGTCACTCAGAACTCTCTGCCTATCGAGGATGGTACCTATCATGAGAACTGATCATATTCTTATCAGGAGTTAAGTACACAATAGAACTGGCTTTCTATTACACAGAGCTGAGTGTTTAGCCCTGGTATTTCCGCCTTCCCATAAAACATGAAGGTTTTTTTTTTTTTTGTGTCAAGTGAATGAGAAATACGAGAGGCTTTCAAATTTCTTCACTACAAATTTGCTTTTGATTGGAAGATAGTGGAAAACAAATTCATTGCGTAGGCCATTACCACAAAATTCTGATCTCATCCTCTGGGAGGCATTCATCACATTTGTTTACATGTAATTTGGTATTCCAGATTTAGGTTTTCCATAGATTTGCACACAATATATAGCAAGTTTTAGAGGAGAAAAACAAAATGCAATACTATAAATAAACTATCTGAAAAGATCCAAAACCCAATAAAGTGAAACCACACAGACACCCAGTACATGTTGCATTTAGTGTAAATTCCTCTGAATAGGTGAAATGAACTTATTATATCCAAGGATTTCAAGAAGTAGAGCGATTTCTCTCCATTATTTCCTGAGTCCTCTGATCATTCACCAGTTGTTTAATGGAGGATCCCATGTGATTTTCTTCTACTATGTTTAGGAGTAAAAGTAAATAACTCAGATGAATTGAGACATTTGTATGACAACCAATACACATTTGGTAAGATAAAGTATAATTCCCCATTGTCTACTAAGCCTGAGAAATATATTTAACTTGCTAAATATTTTTCCATAACAATCAGAAAACAAATGGAATAAGGCATGCAAAGGTTTTTCTCCCTTTGAAAATAGCACTTGCGAGGGTGAGGTAGGAGAAACACTGTGAGTTAAAGGCTAGTTTCTTGTCATCTCTTTTGCAGTTAACGTGCCCAATTGTATTTTGGAAGAGTATCATTTTTGGTTTTGAATTTTATAAGAGCTGATGTGTAAGTGTTGGCCTTGAATCTCAGAGGTTTTAGACTTGCACTTTTCAGCAATGCTGGAAGTGCTTTTTTGGGTAAAATTTAGCAATGGGCTAAAGATATTTGGCGCAGTGAGGCATACAGGTGACTTTGGGTTCTGTGGTCAGAATCGTAGGATTCAGATCTGCACCATTCCCCCAAATTATGAGGTTTGTAGAGCTAATTGGCCATGCAGGAGCTTTGTGCATCAGTGGGTTCATCTGCTGATGAATGCAGTGTCAACACATACTACTAGCGGGTAAGGCAGGGTTGGAGATGTGTGTCTTGGAGTGTGACGTGGAAGTGGGTATAGTTGGTCTGGAGTCCCTCACGCTCTTTTTATCTCTTGGAAATCGTGGACTGGCACCTTTTCTTCAGTCATGTCCCTTTCTCATTCTACTATCTTGGAGCCAGCTGATTATTCACCAAAACCATGATTTAAAATGAAATCTTTCCCTCTTTTTTTGTACTGGAACTTGGACTCCTAACCTTGTGCTTGCCAGGCGGGTACTGTGTCACTGAGCTACAGCCCTGGCCAGTCTCTTTCTTTACAATGCTGGAGAAGATATTTTGTGTCAGTGATGGAAAAGTGACAGGGATGACTCCCATAATATGTACTTTATCCTGCCCTCTGGTGTATCACATTTCTGAGGTCTTTCTTATTGCCCTGCATTCATTTTCTTTTAGGTTCTTTATAAAGCAGTATGCTCATCATTCTGCTCTTTGGATCTCTTCTTTGTCCTGCTAATTTACATCAATCATATGTATGTATGCAAGTATGTATGTATGTGGTACAGGGTCTACTACACAGCTCGGATGCATAGTGATTCTCCCATCTCAGCCTCCCCTGCGCTGGGATTACAAGCATACGTCACTGCACCCGGACTCGGTGGCTCACTCAGAGCACCTGAGTGCTGGCTGAGATCACCCGGAGGTGGGGCCGGCACTACATGTGGTGGTGGGGATCAAATCCTGGCCTCTGCACACTGATTTAGATCTTATATTGCTCTCTCTTTATTATTTCTTTCTCAGAGATTGTGCCTTTGATCTTTAGAATACTCTTGTTTTGTTCTTATTCCAAACAAATCTAAACTACATCTCCACTTCATTTTATTTTATTTCACTTTATTTTGAGACAGTATCTTACAATGTAATACAGGTGGGCTTGATTTATGATGTTCAGGGATCTGTGTCATGGGTGGCTGTGAGTATAGGCATACATTATCACACTGATATCCAAAATAAATTTTTAAAAATTAGGGAGGGCGAGATAGCTCAGTGGACTAAAGCACCTCCTTAGGCAGGTGAAGGACCGGGGTTTGATCCCCAGTGTGCTGTGCTGGCCTTATTCCTGGGGTGATCTGAGAGGGTAACTGGGACTGGGCGCAGTGGTACATACCTGTAATCCCAGTGCTTAGGAGATGGAAAACAGGAGGATCACTACCAGTCCAATCTGTGTAGTGAGACCCTGTAGACCCAGTACTAAATTATATAATTTAAAAATTTATTCATATTATGGTATACGTGTTGCATAAACCATTGTCATCCTAACATACTTTATTTTCAAAATAATTTTTTACTCTTTGAAATAATATTGTTTGCTAGAAGGTCTTTACACTGATATAGTGTATCTGGGAATACCCCTAAGAAGTTTCTGATGTGAACTGCTCATTTCCTATTATATTTGGAATAGATTTCTCTCTGACTTACATATATCATAAATTTTATCAAAAAACTTGACAGATTAGATAATTTATTTTAATAACTGGGTAAGTTATACCCTCTCTTCAGAGGCATCATTTTGATTTATTATGTTATGAATGTCTATATTTCCTTTGTAATACCTCTTTGCTACTCTGCAGTGTGAAATTTCTTAACTTTTTTGCATTATGCATAGCCATACCCATATGGTCACTCTGAAGATGATAAAAATGATTTAGTGTGTTTCTCTTCCATGGATTTTTATTTATTATATAGATTTCCATATGTCATAGGTCAACATTCCTCTGACTTTTGATCCAAATAATTGGGATGCTTTGGCATTCGTAGTTTATAAGCAAAGACAGAGTTTCTGCAGCTATCAGTAAGACTCTTACTAGCTGTAATTTTCCAGGGTTCTTTCTGACAGAATTTTTGACCCATGTTTTACCTTGTGGCTACTGGGGAGTTTTAAGCCTCATCTATAGAAATATATTACAAGTACGTTGTTTTTGAGAACATGTTAACCTGAAATTTCCCATACAATTTTATTTCTTCCAAATAAAATCATGGTGGAAGGGAATATGTATAATTGTTTTTGATGCAGTACAGTTGCAAAAAGAATCACTGATCTGAGTAGGGCATTAAGTGCATTGATCTGTTACGCTCAGTGGGACTTACCTGATATTTGAGAATTGTGCTCATCCTGGGAGCTGATCACGTACTTTTCACGTGCTGATGTATTGCATAGCTTGGCCTTAGGAGATTAGGCAGTGTGTTGGAATAGTGCCCTTGATTGCCAACACTGAAACTTCAACAAGTTTGTGTCAGGTGAATGAGAATTGCTGCACGCTTTTAAGTTCCTTAACAACATATTTGTTCATTATTGGAAAAGAGGCAAAATGGAAATCCATTGTATTGCCTATAATTAATGAAGTCCTCAACCCCAGGCTTCTGGCACCAATTTACTGTTTGTCTACATCTATTTTTAGTAGTAATGTAGGCTTACTTTATTTTCTAAGAAAAAAGTAAAACAAAATTTCACAGGGTAATAGGAAGGTAACAATGGTTAATATATATTGTTATCTTTAAATTATTTTCTCAGAGTACAAGATTTGGGCATTTAATTGTTAAAATAATATTAGCACAAAACTTTAATGAACTAAAAGAAATTTATCTGTATCTATTTTAATCTTCACAGTTCACTGTTTGCAGAGAGTTGCAACACCTTTCAGCATTTCTTCAAATAGAAAAGTAAATACCATGACCTACATAAACTTGTTTCAGGGAAAGACTTTGAAAACCAAGCTGTGGTCAGACTATACAGATAACCATAGACTCCAGGTATACTTTTGACCTCGTGTAAAGCATTTTGAGGAAGTCCAGTGAAAGTGCACTTCATCACAGGGTCCTAGCAAGAAGAGTAATTTCTACTGTATTTATTCATTTATTCATCCACAGACCATCCTCTAGTTCTTTGAGGATCCTATATGAATTTCTTGCTTATTCTTCCATCAGGAAATAATGTAAGTAGCTCAAGTGTATGAATTCTGAACTTTGGGTGACAAACATGAATAGATAAGATAGAATGTAATTCTGGGTTAGATGTGGAATGGGGAAAATGTTGTCACCTTGCTCCTGCTGTGGTGTACATAGTAATGGAAAAAACAAGGACAAGGCAAAGAAAGAGATGTCTTTCTTAAAGAGGGCATACCAGGAAGCAAGGAAAACAATAGTTTGCATTTGAAAATGGCCATCTAAAGCTTCAAACCTTGTGCTAAGGGTATGAGGAAGAGATGAAGAGTTTGTGTAGCACGTGTGAAGCACTAGGTTGCGTCCTTGGATTGTAAAAACAAAGGGAGACAGGAGAAAGAGAGGGGGAGGGGAGACAGGATAGTCCACAAACTGGAGAACAGTATAAACCTAAATGAAGAAATTTAAGAAATTTTGAGCAAAATAAGGTTTGTTTTTCTGGATGTCCCTTTTTTTGTTTTGTTTTGTTTCGTGACTGATTCAGCCCACCCTAGGGGTGGGCTGGCACAGTACATGGTACTGTGTGCTTGCCTAAGCTTGCCTAAGCAGGTGCTTTAGATCATTGAGCTATCTCACCGCCCCCCTCTGGATGTCCTTTGAAGAAACACAAATCACTAGTCATAGACTAATACATCTGAGGGGCTATTTCCTAAGTGACTGACTGTTTAGGTAACGTTCCCATCCTCTAGCTTGCTGTGTGTGGTACCCTTCTCCAGGATTTTTAGTCATAAATTATAAAATATGATTAAGGTCTCTGGGAGAGAGTAACACATGACATGTACAACATATCAATGGCACCAGAGCAACACTGGTTGTATCCTGTTTCCAAGAACACAGATATCCCCCAGAACTCCTTGCTGAGCTGGGCCAGTTTAGGAAGCTTTCTATGTGAATTTTAGGAAACAACATTGGGAAACTGAAGGTCTGAGGCAACTGAAGGTACTAGATAACTATTTTCTTTGAGTTTTTCTGGGACTTGTATCACTTTTTCTGAAGTTACCTAATGAAATGGGGGGACATCATCTATCACAGTAGATGATGTCCTTATTCATGGAACAGCATATGTTGTTTTTGTATAAATTTTATATTTTTGCACCCTAAAGTCCAAATGTTAGAAAATGTTGTCATGTGTTAACTTCCTACACAATTTTCAAGACTGCTCAGTCAAGCCTTCTTAAACATCCTTTTGAATGTCAGAACACTACGCTACTTAATCCACAAGCTTTATTGTCAAGTATGGATGGGTTTTTTTTCCCCCTCTTTTCTATGTGCATGAAACTTGCCTATTATTTTAGAAAAGCTAAGTCATATTTTTTTGGAGTTTTTGCAGTGATCTCATATTACACCTTGTGATACATGGCTTTTTAAAAACTTTAAGCATATAGCTGTTTCATTGAGTTTTTTTGTAGTCTTCATAATGCAACAGAACGAGAAGGATACAGAGAGGAAGAGAGGGGAGGAAAGGCAGAGAGGAAATCAGGAAAAAAAGGGAGTTAAAGTCTTAAGCTTGTGGAGAGACAGAGGGGGAGAGCAGACAAGGGTCAGGAACAGAGCAAGTGAGAGCAAGAGAGCCAGAAAACCCTCAGGCAAGCGAGAGCGATGGGAAGTGATAGAGCAAGAGCAAGAAGCAGAGCCAGTGTGAGACGGACGGGAGAGAGGGAAAGCCATCTGTATCTTGCCTCTTTCTATGAGCAAAGAGCGTTCTGGGCACCTGAGCAGAGCATCTGAGTTGTTTCAATTCTGAAACAGTATGTCTGTGTAAATAACACTCACTTCAGTTTTCAAATAGGTATGATTCCACTTTGTGGGTTATATTATAGATTTAATTTAAAGGTGTCGATGAGAATCCTTGTCCTGAATGGTACAAATAGGTTTTGCCAACAATAACAACATATTACTGTTCCTATTGCACAGATTTTTACCACTACACAATACTAGCAGATTTTTGGGCTCGTTTGTAATTTTTTTCTTATAGGTGTAGAATTGCATCATGGTTTGTTGGCTATACTCCTCTTTATCAACTGTAAGTTTAAAGATGGTTTTATAAACTTATTTTCTATCAAAATATATTCTCTAGTTAACTACTTGTGGAGTTATATTCACTTTTAATCAAGCCATTTGATTTATTATTATGGGAGTGAAGAGAATTCTATTATATTTCAAATACAAATTGTTTCCAAAAATCTGATGCTCATTTACCTCTTTTACTGTCTTCTTCATTTCAGCATTATTATATATGACATAATAGATCATTTAATATAATAACTCAGGATAAGGATTCTTTTTGCAGAGGTATTATTCAGGTTTTGATTGTGTCTTGTGAATTTATTTATTGCAATTATAATACTTTATTAGTAAAGCTTTTGCTGCAATGCAAGGTATTACTTATTTTCCATACTGTGGCAGAATTTTCAGCTTATGGTTACTATGAAGAAAACAGTAGATTTATTTATTTTTTATTTTTTATTTTTTCTGCGGAACCGGGGATTGAACTCAGGCCCTTGCGCATGCCAGGCAAATGCTTATTCTATACAGACATCTACCCAGCCCCCGAAAACAGTGGATTTAGAGGGATTTTATTCCACTGTTATATTTTCTGATCCTTTTGACATGTGCCTGGCTGTGAAGGTATCACACCTCACCCTGGAACTCTTAAATTGCAGCTGTTTATTATATAACATTTAAAAGCCATAGACAAAAATTGCTGCAGATTTTGATCCAAGTAATTTGGATGTTTTTACAGTAGTGATCCTTGCTCCAGGGGAAGGACTTGGAATTTTGCTATGATACCAGGAGGACCCTTACTGAGTATGCATTTACCTGGTTCTCTCTGACAAACTATCTGACCCATGCTTTAGCTTGCCGAGACCACAGAGTGTAGAAGCCTGTTCATGAACCCCTAATGCGCTTTTCACCAAAAATACACTGTATTTGAGAACACGTTGGACCCGACCTTTCCTATACACTCTTACAAATAAAATGATAATTTAGGTGAATACCTTTTACTGTCTCTATTTCAGCCGTGTCTCATCGATGAGGCAAAAGCTTCAAGTCAGTGATCGTGAGGCGGCATTAAGGACAGTGACTTGTTACTCTCAAAGGGACATTTCTGCTTTGGGGGAATAGTATTCGTATTCATCATCTGAATAGTCCTGCTGTTCTCAGGTATTGGATGTGCAGTAAACCTGCTCACAAAGAGAGTGGTCGAGTGGTGGGAAGGTGCTTCTTGCCATCTCTGAAATGACCCTATGTTTGTCAGATGAGTGAGGAAGAAATGGAAGCAGCAACTTCCTTGGCACACATCTGCCCTTGCTCAGGCAGTAGGTGGAAGTAGCTTCCACTTTTTAAACCATTGTCACCATATCCTCAATCCCCATGCTCCAGTGCCCGTTGATTATCCCTTTGTATATGTACTTGGACTTTATACATTTTGTTTTTCTGTGGAAGTATATACATTGTGTAACACATCTTTAAATAGAAAGATATAGAAGCATACTCTAAACAGATGTTTTCTGAAGAAAGATGCTGAAAACCGAGAAGTAGACAGAATTCACTAGAACCCTTAGACTTAGCATAAAATTTTGATTTCATATTACTCTCAGGAGCTGAAATGACTGTTCTACTCTACAGTGTGAGAATGAAGAGGCTTGTACATTCTGTGGTCTTCCACACACTGATCATTGTCCTTTCTTTTTTCTTGTGATTTTCTATTTTCAGGAGTTGAAGTAAAATCTTCAGATGAAGGCACTTGAACTTTGTCTTACAGTATGAATAATAAGATAATAAGATAGAATTTTTTTTGTGGTGGAACTGGGGATTGAACTCAGGCCCTTGTGCTTGTCTGGGAAGCACTTATTCCACTGAGCCATCTCCCTGGCCCCTAATAAAATAGGATTTAATTCCTGGTTAGCTGCTGAATTTTAAACTGTATTCTTCAGGCTAATATTTTATATATAACAATGGAATAACAGGATAAAGTGGTCAAAGATATTTCCCACCTGAATGAAAGCATATAGTATGATAAGATTTAATAGATTATACATATGAATTGTTTTGTTAGGATATTTCAAAATTTGGCTAAACTTATAGCCATTTATTGCTCTTGCCTGGATTCATATAAAACTTGGATTCTATCTTCAACCTGTCCAAAAAGGAAGAAAGGAATCCAAGAGAAAATTCTAAAAGCTACGAAAATGCACCTTCAAAGCTAACATTAGCATTAGGGTCTGGAGATGGCTCAGTAGAATAAATGCTTCCCTGGCAAGAGCAGGAGCCTGAGTTCAATCCAATTCTGCCCCTCTGCAAAAATAAATAAATAAATAAAAATAAAAAAAACACCAAACAAACAAACAAACACCCATAACAAACACAACAATAACAACAACAAACTCCTAACATTAAGTGTCAGTAAGTAACTGGGACAACTCTCATGATACACTGGTGTTCTAGATATTTCTGAGGGTCTCCTCATTGTTATGTATTCATTTTCCTGTTTTCCTTTATTAAACAGTAAGATCAATATTCTACTTTCTAAATATTCTTCGTTTTGCTTATCAAATCTATTGTTGACCTGCTCTAGCAATTTATTTCAGAGATTATGGTTTTGAAGTTTAGAATATTCTTATTTTCATCTTGGGGGACTAGAGATGAAATCCAAGGAATTCTGATATATATTTCTATCTCTTCATTTTACTGTATTTTGTAAGACTGTAGCTCACAATGTAGTGCAGGGGAGCTTGCCTTTTGATCCTCATAAATATGGGTCCTATGTTGCTATAATTGTAGGCATGAGCCAATGTAGTACCTCCAGAATACACTTAAAAACATTTTATACTATGACAGACATTTTGTTAAGGTATTTTCATCATAGCATCTTTTTAATTTTTTTTTTTTATTTTAGGGAAGCATCTACAGGGTATTCGGAGTCTCACTACTAGATCGGACTCATAGTGATCCGCCTGTTTACAGCCTCCCATGAGCTGGGATTACAGGTGCATGTCACTACACCCAGTCTCAATTGATGTCTCAGTGAGCCCTTGGGGTGAGGTGGGCATGACAGGCCCAGGGATCGAACCCCTAGCCCCTACACCTTCTTGCAGGCACTTTAATCCACTGAGCTATTTGGTCAGCCTTACTATAACATCTTTTACTCAAATAATATTTTGTTCACTGCGTAAATATCTATTTAACTTATAGGTCTTTATGTTGTTATATCTGGGCAGTCTTAATTTTGTTTTTACTACCCCCATTTCTTCAATATATGGAGAATATATA
>NW_004524757.1:985211-986429 GCF_000260255.1 Octodon degus | reverse complement strand
TAGTTAGGGAAATTCCAGACGAGTTTGCTGAGAAAGGATAAGATAACTAAACATCGTAGGTAACTGTTTTGACTTTTTTGGAGTTTATATCTCTCTTCCAATGTTGGTTGATGAAGTAGGAATACTTTTTCACCATGGCACCTATGTTCCTTCGACCTAAGCATTATGTCTTGCTTTTGTGTAACATATCTCACCTTAAACTGCAAATGTCATGAAATGTTCTCAAGTATTTTCTTCCTACGCATTTCAAAGCTTCACTCTCTGGTCTTAAAACTCTTGAATTTAGAGCACAAAACTAAAACTACTTAATCCCACAAGCTTTAATCCCATCATCTGTGCCAAGGTTTTTTTTTTTGTTTGTTTGTTTTCATCTGTGTGGATGTTCTCCATTCTTTTGTTTAAATTAATTTTACTTTGAAAGGAACAGCATGAGAGAGTTTCAAAACAGATTAGTAGGAAAGTTACAATAATTAATACGTTGCATATTATTGTCTTCATAGTAGTTATTCATAGTACAAGATGGAGACCGGATATCTTGTCTAAGCACAATTAATACTAATCTTTCTTCTCATTGAACTGAGAGAAAGTAACTGTATATCTCTTCTAAGTATATGGTATATACAGATAAATACGTTTAGATTTTTCACTAGAAAACCTTCCTTTTTACTTATTTATTCATTCATTTTTTTTATGTAGAGATGGGGATTGAACTCAGGCCTGTGCGCTTGTCACTCAAGCACTTACTCAACTGAGCTATCTCCCTGACCCCGGTCCTTCATTTGTATCCCCTTTTTTGTTTAGTTTTGTTAGAAATGGGTATTCTATTACCTTTCAAATATTGTAGGTGTGTGACTTCAGCAAAATAATCCAATATAGTTCAGTAGTCCATAATAGTAGTGAGTTATTTGCAGAACTAGCAGTGTCAGAAGTTGTTGACTTGAGCCTTTTACTGCTTAGCATATTAATACGGCTTTACTTTTTATACCTCATGGTTATACTTTTGTGCTGGATGGTTAAGACCAAGATAAAGCAAGACATATTTAACAAAACATGTACGTTTTGTATATGCCAAGGTCATTCAAATCCCCTCAGTATTTACCCTGAAACTCTGTATACTAGGTAGTAGATTTTTTTGTCAGTGTCAGCCATATAGTTCGTCTCTTAAGTCATACATTTTAGAGTTTTTGCTTTGAGCCAAAATTATATTCTGTAAGATAT